>NW_019154101.1:29622019-29673558 GCF_002288905.1 Enhydra lutris kenyoni | reverse complement strand
CCCAACATGAAAAAGTGCTCCACATCACTCGGCATCAGGGAAATACAAATCAAAACCACAATGAGACACCACCTCAGACCAGTCAGAATAGCTAAAATTAACAAGTCAGGAAATGACAGACGCTGGCGAGGATGCAGAGAAAGGGGAACCCTCCTACACTGTTGGTGGGAATGCAAGCTAGTGCAACCACTCCGGAAAACAGCATGGATTTCCTCAAAAAGTTGAAAATAGAGCTACCCTATGACCCAGCATAAAGAAGATGTGGTATATATATACAATGGAATACTATGCAGCCATCAAAAGAAATGAAATCCTGCCATTTGCGATGACGTGGATAGAACTAGAGGGTATTATGCTTAGCGAAATAAGTCAATCGGAGAAAGACAACTATAATAAGATCTCCCTGGTATGAGGAAGTTGAGATGCAATGTGGGGGGTTTGGGGAGTAGGTAAAGAATAAATGAAACAAGATGGGATCAGGAGGGAGACAAACCATAAGAGACTCCTGATCTCACAAAACAAACTGAGGGTTGCTGGGGGGAGGGGGTAAGGAAAGGGTGGTGGGGAGGAGTAGAGGGAGAGAGAGTCATAAGCAGATTTCATGTTGAGCATAGAGCCAGACATGGGTTTCAGTCTAACGACCCTGAGATCAGACCCTGAGCCAAAACCAAGAGCCAAATACATAACCAACTGAGCCACCCAGGGACCCCAATCTATTTCGTCTTTCTGACAGATTTTTTTTAATTTTATTTTTGCCTCTGATATTCTGCATATTTTATCATAATAGTTCAATACTATATGTCTTGGTGTGAATTTCTTTTAGTTTGTCCTCTCTGGAATTTGTTCTGCTTTCCAAATTGAGGATTAAAGTCTTTCATTGTCTTTCTTAAATTCCCACTTTCTGAAATACTGAGATGTTTATTGCACCAAATTATTTTCTTCTTCATGTCCCTTAATCTTTTTTTCAAGGTTTCTATGTTTCCATTTCTCTCTGGTGCATGTTGGAAAATACATTTAAATTGATCTTATATTTCATAATTCTCTTTTCAACTACATCTTATCTGTTTAACTTAGTGGAAAATTAATTTCAATAATGTTTTTTAATTTCTAGAAGCTCTATTTGGTTCTTACATGTCAGTCTCTTTTTATAATACCATTTTCCTTGCTAATTTTTTTTTTAAAGATTTTTATTTATCTGACAGAGAGAGACACAGCAAGAGAGGGAATACAAGCAGGGAGAGTTGGAGAGGGAGAAGCAGGCTCCCCGCTGAGCAGGGAACCTGATAGGGGGCTTGATTCCAGGATGCTGGGATCATGACCTGAGCTGAAGGCTGACCCTTAATGACCAAGCCACCCAGCCACCCCTTCCTTGCTAATGTTATTAAATCCCTGCATCATTTACTTAAATATTTTAACACATATTTTAGCCATAGTAAATACAGTATCCAATCTTTGGAGTCAAATTTTGCTATAGTAAACAAGCTCAAGGTTGGTTGTTTCTCTGGATAAACTTGCCATTGTATTGCTAGGTTTGTTTATTTGTATGAAAGAATCCTGCGAGACCTAAGTTTTAGGTGTATCTCTTCAGGAACTGGTTAGATTTTGTTTTTCTATCAGAAATTCAGGGGCACTACCAATGAAGTACCACCTAAAGTCAGTTCCTCCATTTCCAAATTGCCTAAAAACAAGCCTGCTGTTACCAAATTTTAGAAGGGGATTTTTACCCATCCATATGTGAAGACAAACAAGTTTCTTTCTCTTCTGCCATTATTAGTAGTCCAAAATGTTTTTGTTTTGTGTTTGTTTGGGCAATTCACCATTTTGCTGACTGAATATGTATAATTTGAAGGATTTTGGCTTTATGCAGGGATATACTTTGCCTTACACAGTCCTAACCTTGACTATTTTCACATGTGCACCCATCAAAATCCAAGACTTTGGGATTACTGAGACTGGTTTATTTTCCCAGGATAGGAAAATATGTTGAATGTCAGTTCATTGTTCTAATTTCAAACTTTCCATTTAATTCTGTGCTTTTTGGAAATTTACCTTAGTTTTGTGCATGACCAACTGTGTATTTAAAAAGGTATTTGTCATATTCTATCCAGCTTTCCAGTATATTGTTGGAAAGTTTCCAGAGTATCTCATCCACCCTATTTACGGAAATGGAGCTTTCCTAAGATAAGATGTTTATTTCTGTAATTCCTATCATATGTTCTTTTTTTTTAAGATTTTATTTATTTATTTGACAGAGAGAGAGGTCACAACTAGGCAGAGAGGCAGGGAGAGAGAGAGGAAGGGAAGTAGGCTCCCTGCCGAGCAGAGAGCCCGATGCGGGGCTCGAACCCAGGACCCTGAGATCATGACCTGAGCTGAAGGCAGAGGCTTAACCCACTGAGCCACCCAGGCACCCCCCTATTATATGTTCTTTAATATTCTTTAATATTTTTGTATTTCTTTTCATATTTTGCCCTGTCCTATAAATTGTATCTCTAAACATCTTTGCATCCCTATGCAAGGTTAAGTTTCTTGAAAAAAATAATAATTTTCATTGATTTTGCTAATTTTAACTATGAGCATGGAGAAGTGAATGTTTGCATCTATTTCTGGAAAGTGGAAAATGTCAACTTCATCATTCTATTCTTGGGCATTTTAGCAGAATTGTTCTGCTCTACAATTCAAATGATTCTAGAGTAGAGATGCCTAAAGAAGAAATATTACCAAAGACTAGATCAGGATATGGAAGAAGGCTGGAGAAGGGAGAGTTCTTTATTCTTTCAAAATATTGAACCCTTATATGATACAAAAATTTGACTAAGAAAAACAAAGTTTATACTGATAGCTTAGAGGCAGGTCAAGTGAAGCTTTATTATCTTACTTTATTTACAGCCAGGCTACAATCTAAATGCTACTTTTGTTCCTCTCTCACATAGAACTTTGATCATTATTCCATAAATATTTAAATACACACACATTTGCATGAAAGACATGTACGTTAACCACACACACACTTCTTATGCTCAGAGGGACTTTTGCTTCTGTGACAGAACCCTCCTTTGCAGTACAACCTATAAGACAACTGTCAGCATTTCTTAAGCTGAACTACAAAATGGGCAGGCATTTGTTAAGCAACAAGAGTACTTCAACTGACTGGGACTTAAGCCATTGACGTCAGCACACATTAGCCAAAATATTTTCCCCTCGTCCATGGTCCCAAACTGTAAACACCCAGCTTGTATATAATTAGCCTGACTACTTCAAGAGTGGAACAAGTGAATCTGAAAGACGCTCCCCCAGCACTCTGCCAGGTTGCCAGAAAAACATTGTCATTTTCTAAACTAATGCACGTAATTGTCCGTATCGACTTGGTGCACAGCATGCAGCAGAGAGATAAAAATAGAAGCAATGCAATTCAACATACATGCAGGATGATCTTGGGAAGAAAAAGTCTGCTGCAAACTGAGAACAGTGCCTTTCTTTTATGAGCAAGCATAATTCATTCATTTCCATGTTCCTGACTTTTTCTATTACCCTTTCTGCTTTAATATTTTAGGACATTTATATTTAAAAGATGAGCATACTTTTTGCTTCTCTGAAGCCTGACTTATTTCCTATAGGATTTTTATTCATAGCATTGCCTTTCTATAGGAAACCCACAGCAGGAAATTCTTGGTTTGTGGTTTGTTGCAATACAACACAGATTACATCAAATTTTCAGGCAACTTTACTTAAGAATGGATCATGGGCCACAAACATGGAATGAGTTGCTGGAAACCTAGAGGTATGAACCAGAAATGAGGAAGGTCTCAAACCTTCTTCCAATTTTCAGAGCTCTACCTAGTTGTGGGAAAGGCTAAGTGGTCATTAGGTACAGAAGAATGATAGAACATTGCCAGGGATCTTACTCCCCTATAGTTAGGGTATACCCCCTAGGGCCATCTGCTCTGTTGGGAATGGACCAAAACCTAGCCAGCATGCAAAGAAGAGTAGAAAGTACAAGGCAAAGAGAGAGAAGCTTACCACTGGGACATTTTCTTTAATACCAAGTTCCTAAAAACACACAATGTTTCTTCTTGAACATTTTTGGAACTTTCCGTAAAGAAACTCTTCTTAACTAAATATGCCAGAACCAAACCTAATACACATGGTCAGGACTTCGTACAAAGAATCAAACATTGTATCTATGTTGTTCGGAAAGGTTCATCTGTCCATCCCGAGTTAGACAGAATCCCAGCTCTGCTTCTGATTTACTATAAAACCTTAGGCAAGCTACAGACCTGTTCTTCTGTTTAACTTCTAGTTTGTAAAGTGGGGATAATGACTCCTAGAAGTACTAGTATGCAGTTTGAAAAAAAAGTCATGTCAATATCTGGCCCACAACACACACAAAATAATTGACAGATTTTACTGTTATTTCAGATACCAACTGTTAATAAATTACTGAAAGTTCTAAATATTTTTTATTGTTGAGCCATATCTCCATCACACAAGGGTTCCTAAACACTTCAGAGTTTAAAAAAACAAACCAGATTCCCAAAGTACATCTTGGAGATTGTGAGTTAGTGGTCTGGGGTAGAGGCCATGAATCTGGGTCTCTTTGTTAAGCTACACAGTCGTTCCTGGGGATTAGCTATATTTTAAGAATACCAGGATAATGAATCCATGTAAAAACTAAGTTCCAATAGTTGGTTTTCAGACAAAGACAGAATTCTAGCAAGTGATCTGGGGTTATAGGTTAGAGTTCAACCTTGATTAATTCAGTGAGAAAGGTAATTATATTCATTAAAGTGATTTAATTCTTCTCAAAGGGCTCATCTCTAATTAAGTCCCTCTTCATTAATATAATCACCTTTCTCAACGGTAATGGCCTGAAGACTAGCATACATCCCTCATACTCACTTTATGAAAGCTATACTCTTCCTCTGAAATTTCTAGAAGAATGGCATGCATCTCAAGCCCAGCACTGGTACTGTATTATTAGTATCTTACATGATTTTCAAGCACAATTATGACATAAGAATATTAATTTTAAAACATTATCAGATATTATTACCACTCCTGGACATGCTATGCTAGGGATCATGTTGGACTCAGATCTCTGTTTATATTCCTTTCTCTATGTTTCTACTTTCATCACATTCTTCATCACCCTTTGGTTAAAATGATCTTCTAATTGTATCTCCTGGCTCTCCCAACTGTCATTCCCTTTTAAAAGTTTCCCATCTTTGATCAAAAATTTGGAATTAATGAACTTCCTTTTTTTCCCTGAATATCTCAAAGTGCTCGGCAGGCAATAACATTCACATAATTTAAATGTAGTATGTGATAGAGTAATAAGAGTAGGGTCAGGCCATCACCCCAGGTCACAGCTTCCAAGATTGGATGTAAGATTCAAGCAGGACATATTTATAAAAATTATAAAATTTTAAAATGTATGTTAAATGTCAAATAATTACAATGGAAAAGTTAGTTCAACCCATAAAAGAGAAAAAGCTTATTTTAAACATCTAGTTTCATCAAATTCTTAAAATGTGGAAGAGCATTTTTGGGTCCAAAAATTTATGTTTCTGATTCCTGGTCTTTTTCCAATAAGGAATTGTTTTGGAAAATTTGAGTAAGATCTATTTAGCAGCTTTCGAATATACAGTGAGCCAAAACAAAATGTGAACAGGGGATGCAACAGGATGATTCAAATCACATTTTTTAAAATGATATTTTCAGGGTAGATTATTTCTCACAGGGAACACTCTTTTTTTCTGAAGAGCAGAGAATGTTCTTTTAAGGTGAGACTTAAAGAAATAAAACTCACATCTGAAGCACAATATATGAGGCAGAATAACAAAGCTGCTCTTATGCCAAATTAGCATTCAAAAAAATGCAAGAATTTTTTCATCCATCGGTGTTAGCAGAAGAGGTCATTTGCTATCAGAAACATATTGCTCTTTGTACAGAATATTAATATGGATTACCAACATAGATTATTGTATGTAATGGAAATTTTCAGGAAAATTTAAAGCAAATAAATATTCTAGATTTACACTTGAGCCATTTTCACTAAGTAAGAACAAAACTCGGGTTACTTCTTGAACAAAGTTCAAAGTTTTTAATTTAAAGCAACACACACAAACACACACACACACACACACACAACCACACACCCAAATAAAGTCTACTTGACAATCATATGTAAACATCCAGAGATATTTAAGTGCTTCTTTTGGCTTCAATTTTCATTCACTATAAATGCCATATGATGTGAATTGCATGGGAAGTACTGCGGGTTTGAGTTCCCGCCAAGTCAGTGCTATCACAATTGATCAAGGGAACCAAAGGAAACAATTAGATTAGATTTTTTTTTTTACTTTTATCCTAAGAGAGTATTTTTAATACATTGTAATGCATTATAACTTACAAGAAACAGAATATATATATAGGAATTTACTTTTTCCTTTAATCATTCCTGATGCTACCAAATGAAGCATATAGGAGACAGACCTAAGCCACTAGAATCAGCATAAAAATGTTAAAGAAGCTATCCTACTTCCTTTAAAAATTTTTCCTTTTTAAACTAATTATAATTAAAAAGTTATATTGGGGCGCCTGGGGGGGAGTCAGTCAGTTAAAGCTCTGCCTTTAGTTCAGGTCAAGATCTCTGGATCTTGGGATCTAGCCCTGGGGCCGGCTCCCTGCTCACCCTGGAGTCCCACTTCATGCTTTCTTTCTCTCTCTCAAATAAATAAAATCCTCAAAAAATTATATTAAAATAACGACTAAAAGACATGTAGAATAAGAGAAAATCACCCATGTTTTCACCAGTAACTGAAAATTGGCAACCTTTTCTCATATTTGCTTTTCTCCCCTTCAACAAACACTGCAAAGTCCTTTTTGACCACTACCTTGCCTCCTCCCTCTCCCTAGAAGCAACCACTAGCAGGATTTTGATGGGTCACAGTCTGGCCCTCTGGGTTTCATGGCTCCAAATTTGGGCTTAAATTAGACCCTTGGGGAATTCTGCTTGACACAAATTGTGGGCCAGGGAAGTGGGCCAGGTTCCAATCCATGGGGATTCTTCCTCTTCAGTGAGTGGATCTAATACAGCACCCCCCTTCCCTTGTAACACTCCACTCCAGGCTTTACTCTGGTAGTTCCTCTCTGGCCCTTCACTTCCTCCAGCACACATTCAGCTCCTCCTCCTGAGTGGGCACTGCAACCCCCAGCCCCTATTGTCCTAATTTGGTCTTAGGCACATAGCTTTAGCCTTCACTCTGATGTTCTTTCTCTTCTCTAGCCCCTAGTAATTTTCCTTAGCAGAATGGTTTGTTTTTGACATTAGTAAAAATAATTCTCTGTGCTTTTTGTTTGTTTGCTTTTGGGGTGTAACAGGTTGTTTTTAATATATCCTCCCACTCCATTCTTGACTTTACCATGTCTATTACCTAAATAATTAAAATGAGTTTTAAAAGAAATAGGCACACATAACTACAGAGAACATACTGATGGTTACCTTAGGGGAGGTGGGTGGGGGGATGGGTTAAGTAGGTGATGGGGATTAAAGAGTGCACTTGTGATGAGCACTGGGTGTTATATGAAAGCACTGAAATCACTAAATTATACACTGAAACTAATATTACACTATAAATTAACTGGAACTTAAATAAAGACTTAAGAAAAAAAACTTAAAAAATAAGAGAAAAAGATAAACTTACAAAGAAACAAAACATCTCAATTTTTAAAAAGAAAAATATATTGTACAACGGCTATAAAGAATATGCTCATTCATCACATAAATACATATGGAACATCTACTATGGGTCAGGCACTTAGTAATGAATAAAACAAGCAAAAAGAAAAAAAACACCACTTTCTTTTAATGGGAAAATATGGATGATAGATAAGTAGATGATAGATAGATTGATAGAATAGACAGAAAAAATAAAGAAGGAAATTGGAGGGTGCTGGGGGTTGGAGAACACTTTGCAGTTTCACACATAAAGTGGTCAGGAAAGCCTCAGTGAAAACAGAGAAGGAACAAGGTTGGCATCCGTGTGACAGCAAACAATTTTAGGCAGAAGAAGCAGCAAAGGCAAAAGCCCCCAGAAAGGAGTTTGCCCGGTGTGTTGAAGAAATAGCAAGTGGCCAGAATGATTGGATTAAAGAAACTGAGTTGGAGAATAAAAAGAGGTAAGATCAGGACACCTGGGTGGCTCAGTTAGTTGAATGTCTGCCTTGGCTCAGGTCATGATCCTAGGGTGGGGGGACTGAGTCCTACATCGGGCTCCTTGCTCGGCAAGGAACTTGATTCTCTCTCTGCCTGCCACTCGTTCCTGCTTGTGCTCTCTCTTACTCTCTGGCAAATAAATAAATCTTTAAAAAATAACAAAATAAAAGGAGATAAGATCAAAGAGTTTAAGTGGACAGACTCTATGGAACACTTTACACCACTATAAAGACTTTGACTTTCACTCTGAGTGAGATGGGAAACCAGATGAGAATTTGGGGCAGAGAAGATACATATGATTTGACTTATATGTTACTATCATCACTCTGGCTGTTCTTTTGACAATAGACAATACAGTGGTAGGTAAATACAGAAGTAGGAGACTGATTATGTGCCTATTGTTTCATCTGGGCAAGAGATGATGCTAAATCACCTGGACACAGTAAGTTGGTTAAAAAAAAAAAATCCAATGTATTTTGAAATGGAACCAACAGGATTTGCTGATACATTAAATGTCAGGTATAAGAAAAAGAGAGATCAAGAAAACAATTTTTTACCCAAGTGCCTGAAAAAATGGAGTCAGTATTTACTAAGGTAGGAAAGTTGGCAACAGGTTGAAGTTTGGTGAAGGAAATCAGAAAGTCGGTTTGGAATGCATTAATTTTAAAATGCCAAGTGGGGATATTAAGTAAATAGTAAGATAGGAAATTTGGGAGCTTGAGAGAAATTTTGGTCTGAAGATGAGAGAGAAAGAGAGAGTGTATAGATAACGTTTAAAACCAGGAAGCTGAAAGAAATGACCACGAGTAATGTAAGTCAAAAAAGTAAGCACTATAAAGATAAGCCCTGGGACATAGCATTCAGAAGTTAGAGAGATGCGAAGGAACAAGCACAGGAGATGAGTGGAAGTAAACAGTGATATAGGAGAAACCCAAAAGAAAGTGTCTGAGAAGCCAAGTGAAAGGAAGTGTTTTTAAAAGCAGGAAGTAATCAACCTTGCAAATGTTAACTGAAAGTCAAGTAAGATGAGATCTGGAATTCTATCATTAGATTTAGCAATACGGTATTCATTAGTGACCTTAACAAAATAAATTTTAGAAGGAGGATAGAATCAAAAAACTGTTTGGAGAAGGTTCTGGAGAGAATGAGAAGGTTTGGAATGGCTGAAAGAAAGAAAGAATATAGATAGTTTTATAATATTTAGCTGTTAAGATAAGTATATAAATGATCAAGTAGTTGAAGAGGAGAAATGAGACCAGGGGAGGGATTTCTTTCTTAATTGGGTGAATATGAAAGTTCTCTTCTTATTGATTTCACAATGGTAAGAGATGGAAGGCAATCAGCTGAGCATGAGGATGGGGAAGGAGTTTAGGAAAATGATAAGGAATATTGACCAGAAATAGTTAATACATTTAAAGTGAGACTGGTCATCATGGTTGTAGTTATTCCCTAGCTGTATTCATCTTGGAAATTATAGGTTCAAAACAGGAGGAACTGAGTTTTCCCAGGATAGGGTTTTACCAGGGGAATAATATAATGTGAGAGCAGGGTAAGAAACTTGGCAGTATGTGCAAGGAATAGATGTAATAATGAGCCATGAAATATAAGCTGTTTAAGAAGCAGAAAATACTAAGGTGAGATGGAATATCAGAGAATGGGATGTTGAAGGCTGACATTATGGATGGAAGGTTATTGGTAATGAAAAGTTCTAGGGTGTAACCATGGGAATAGGGACTAAATGAGAAAGAAAGAAAAAGATCTTTGGGGGAGGAAAGATGAAGAAATTGAGATTCCAACATATGGGGAGTATCATTTGGGTAGATGAGCATGGGGCTACCTCACAGAAAAAGAATGAGTGAGATGTAAATGACAGCCACAAGATTAGAGCCCTAAGAAACAAGAAAAAGAAAATGTTGTAATCTCGGATAGCAACTTCTTTTCATCCTCCTTTTGCTTATACTTCAAGATTCATCTCCAATATTGCCTTTACTATAAAACCTCTTCAGATGTTCCCAGTAAGAACTCAATCACTCTTTTCATTATACTATCAGATTGAAGGGTGTGTCACTATATCATTTATTACTGAGGAACTGAATTTACAGATGATGGCCAGACCATACATAAAAACAGAACTTTGGCCCACAACCTGGCTAGAAAACCAACCCCCTGATCTATAATAAATAGTCCAGGAATTGAGCCTGCTGTAAGTTGGGCTTGTAGGAAGTCTTTAGTAATAACCCAGGAAGTTAAACAATTACTTCCATAACCAGCCCAAAATGGACAGGACTTGATCAATAGCTGACAGTTTCCTTGATTTTTGTCACTACTTCTAACCTAGGACCAACCAGAGAAAACCAAACCTGCACCTCTAACCAATTCCACAGGTTGCTCTGCTTCTAGGTAGCCAGGCTACCGCTTCCAATTAGGATGAACCTTTTTCTAACCTAAAATGATTTCCCACTTTTCTGCCTGTCATTGAGTCTCTGCCAAAATGTAACTGAGAGTAGGAGTGACTGGGTTAAGCATCTAACGCTTGATTTCAACTCAGGTCATGATCTCAGGGTTGTGAGATTGAGCTCCCTGTTGGGCTCTGCTCTGGGCATGGAACCTGCTTAAGATTCTCTCTTTCCCTCTCCCTCTGCCCCTCGCCCCCCAAAATGCAATTGACAGTGGCTGACTTCATTGGTATTGTAAGCTCTAAATACACAGTCTGTTTTTCTCACTTGGTTGGTCTTCATTTGTTTCTATCTTTCCAAGCCAAGACCTGACACACAAAATTACTTAATAAATGATTTGTTTTTGTTGTTTTATGCTGGTTTTGTGAAATGGCTACTGCCACCACAAGATGTTTTTCACAACAATCTAACTTTGTTGTCATAAATTTTTTAATAATATTCCCTAACCATTCAGTTAAAGCCTATAGTATCTGTAGTGATGTCTCCCCTTTAATTCCTGGCATTGATAATTTGTGTTTTCCCTCTTTTTCCTTAAACTTAGCTAGATTATTTAACAATCTTATTGATGTTGTCAAAGACCCAGCTTAGGATTTCATTTTCTCAATGCTTGCTTTGTATGTTTTTATTTCCACTCTTAGCCTTTTTATTATTTTCCTTGTTCTTAATTTCTTTTCTTTTTCTAGCTTCTTATAGAGAAGACGCTAATAAATTTAGGTAATTTATTGTTGATATTTTTTTCTTTCCTAATATATATATTTGTTTAAATCATTTTGAGGGTAGTTTTAAGTTTTGTTTTGGCAGGTCTAGAGGAGCATTTACTTCAGGAATAATGCATCCTATTAGTAAAGTATAGCACTTTCTAGAGTCTTTACAGCATTCCCCAAGTGATCAATAAGAGCTCTCCACTTTATCTGGTGATAATGCAAACGATTCTCAATCTTGTGTTCCACTCACAACCTCCTAGCTGTTCTTTGCCCAAACTTGTAAAATTTCATCTTATTCATGTATGTCTTAATATTTTTCAAAGACTCCTGGGACCCACTTTGTATACTTCTGGCTCCTTTTCTGTGTGTCTCCCTACTCTCCAGAATCTTGCATCACCATTTAAAGATACTTCAAACTTCCTACACATCAAGCTCTATCTCCTCAATTATGTAATAACTGTTCTTTTCTTGGAATCTCCCTCTCTGTTTTGTAGTGTAGAATGTGCCTCCAGGAAGAAATCCTAGGCAACTGTAGGACTGACCTTATTTATTTCCTTTCCTTTAAGATTCACAGTCTTTTGTTGCCTGTTATCCAATGTCTAAAAAGAGTTACTTTTATATGTTTTGTTCAGTTTTATAGCTAATTAATATAGGAGGATAAATCGAGTCTCTTTTACTTCATGGTTGTAAGTCCTGCTTTACTCTTGACTCCTTCAACTAAATTTCCCATGCTGCTTCTACAGAATGATCATTCTAAAATGCAAATTTATATTCCTTCCCTGCTTAAAATTTCCAATAGTCCCATAACCTGACAATGTTCAGAATCTTGGATAAATGCCAAACACTTTAGTATGATATGGAAGATATTTGTGCTTCAAACCCTGCCTTCCTGTCTAGCTTTTTTTTTTTTAAGATTTTATTTATTTATTTCACAGACAAAGATCACAAGTAGGCAGAGAGGTAGTCAGAGAGAGAGGGAAGCAGGCTCCCTGCCAAGCAGAGAGCCCGATGTGGGACTCAATCCCAGGACCCTGGGATCATGACCTAAGCTGAAGGCAGAGGCTTTAACCCACCGAGCCACCCCGGTGCCCCCCGTCTAGCTTTATCTCTTGCCATGCACCCCCTCTATCTTCACACCATAAACTTCAACCACAGTAGTAGCTCCTCAAATTCTCACCTTTCTTTTTTTGTCCTTGGGCCTTTATACTTATTTTCTGCTCCACTTATCTAGAATACAATACAACCACTCTGAAACTAGAATTTTAGAACTTATCACAACTATTACTTTTTCCAGGAAACATATCTGACCCCTGAATACTATATTCATTGTTCTTCCTAAGTGCTTTCATTATACCAGGTATATAATGCCATACAGATGCTGTAATGTCCCATATTTATCAATGTCCTCTCTGACTTTCCTGTGACTGTAAATTTCTTTTTTTTTTAAGATTTTATTTATTTATTTGATGGAGAGCTAGAGAAAGCCACAGAGCACAAGTGGGAGGCATGGGAGAGGGAGAGAGAGAAACAGACTCCCTGCTGAGCAGGGAGCCTGATGTGGGGCTCAATCCCAGGACCCTGGGATCATGACCTGAGTCAAAGGCAGATGCTTAACCAACTGAGCCACTCAGGAGCCCCTGTAGGTTTCTTAATAGAATGTCTTCATCTCATTTATTTTTCTAGACCCAGCATCTATACATACACCTCACACATATCCAATGCTCAATAGATACCTGTTGAGTAAATGACAAAGTGAGTGAATGACTCTATCAGTTAAAATAGGCGTCCAGTTTTTAGAGGGCAGGCTAGTTTGATAATAGAGAAGGAAAAATGGCTCTAAAGTACCAATAAGCAAACATGTGTAGAGGTCCAGTTGTAAATATTATACCTTTGGAAGTTACATATAGTCTCAATCCTGGTCTTTTTTTGTTTGTTTGTTTTGTTTTGTTTTGTTTTGTTTTTTGACAATTAAAAGTGTAAAAACATTCTTAATTTGCCAATCTATTACAGAATTATTCAGACCTGGGTTTGAATCTTGACTCTTAATCCTAGTAGCTATGTAAATATGACCTTTTATCAAACTTCTCTCACCTGCTATAGGAAAACAGTCATAATATTCATCCTCCAGTGATATTGTAAGGACGTAATAAAACAATGTATGTTAAGAGCACAAGAATGCATGGCATATAGTGGTAATATATAAACTTCAAGTTTGAGAAATCATTATGTTTGTGATACTTATATAGATTTTTATTGATAAACATGGTGGAATGTAACCTAATAGAAAGTAATGCAGATATATTATCAGGAATATTATAAACCAAATAATAAAACTAATCTATAACTATGGCTTCAATGCTAGTCACTGACCACTGTCTCCACTTTGATGAAAATTTTATATATAACAATTTAGACTATTTTGGCAAATTCTGGGGGGCATACTCAGATTTAGTTCTGAATTTGATTTTGAATTACTTATGGTGAATCTCAGCATAAAGTTTCACAGATTCATAAGTAAGCAAACATTTTGACAGGGAGAGGAGTTACCAAAATTTCCCCACATTTGGCAATGGAGGCAGAAATTACAGACTGATTTCAGATAACCAATCTTGAAAACCAGAAATTGTGTTCTTGAGTCAATCAACACATCTTGAATAAGCTCCATGTTTAGGCAGTTGACTCAGGCACTTCTGAAGGTTTTACCATAAAAATATAAACAATAACTTATTATTTATCCTCAAAGTTTCTGTGAAATTCTTCTAATTATTTAGTTTGTACCAGATGCCACTAACAATTTTTTAAATCTACAATTTCTTTGAAGCTCAGATAATAACAAGTATAATCCTTGATTGTCTTGCTTAACACATGTGTATTGTATATATATTTACATACTTATGATATATGATGTGTATATTATATATACTAGTATAGATTTCTAATATAACACTGAATATAGGCAATTTCTAGAACAAAACACTAATATTTTGTGGTGGTAATTTTCTTATAGCTCTAAGTTAATTGGGTCCAGTTATCTTGTAACATCACTTAGAAAATATAATATTTTGAGCCACTGAATTTCCTGTAAGTTGGGTGATTTAGTCTTTAAATTTAAAAACTCCTTCCTATTTGGAAGTAGACTGATAAACCTAATCAGTATGTGTACATGAGCCTGTTAGGGTTAAGCTCCATGCTCTGATCATTAAAATTATTTGTATGATGGAAATGCCCACTCTTGATCCCACTGTGAAATGGGTTTGACTAACAAAACTTACAGAATGAACTCTGTTGACAGATGACCAAGTAGGAGTGAAACATAAAATTTTTTCTTTAAGAGTTACTTTCTCATTATAAAATCAATACATATGCATTACAGAAAATTTAAGATGTAGTTATAAAAATGATAATAAATATTAATATTAGATATAAAAATGATAATAAATAACATAATATTAATATTTGATGTATACTCATCTAGTGCAATATACTTCCACTTCCAATCTCCTTTGTGAAAATGTGTTAAAATAATTTTCTAAAGAAAGGATTTCCATTGCAGGTGAATTCCTTGACTCCAGCAAGTGCCTCAGCTTTACATCTTTAGACCAAGCTTTGTAATTTCCTTCTGAAAATGTGGTTAGGTCTTAAGAGTTTGTGTGTACTTTCTAGTTCATTTTTTAAAAAGGAATTTTTCTGCAGTTCCCACCTGCAGGAATGGATGCTCCTGCAGCATGTCTATGGGGTCCTTTCTACTGATAACGTTCTGTGAACTTGTTCTTTGGTATGGAATGCATTCCAATTCCTCACCAGGTTTTGTGTATCAAAAACACCATATGCTAATCAGGGTTGTAAATTATTTTTACAATTGAGATACTTATGTCATTCTTATGTTGGATGTTTTAAAAATATATATTAAATTCTTGGTTGCAGTTCAATTTGCATTTTTATTTCTGTCATCAGCCTGTGTACATTCTAGTGGAGGTGTTAATAAGTAGCAAAATGTCCAGAAGACAGAGTGAAAGAGAAGCAGAGAACACAGACAGCATGCACAATGTATCAAAGAATAAAATATAATTTGATTTTCATTCCAAACTATCATAATTTGTATTTGCAATAGGTGAACTTTATTCTTTTTGACCAGCTCATTTTCTAATAGATTTGAACACCCCAGGAATACTATTTACAACATAACTATGACATGCATAAATATCACTGAGAAATATATGTATATGTATTTTTCCTTATGGAAAAAATCAGCAAATGATCCTGTAACAAATGTATATTTTACACTAGACACAAAATACAGCGGTATAGGTAGTATCACAAATAACAGCCAGCCACTTTCTTAGTGATGGAAAAATGTCTTTTTTCCCTTGGGTCTCTGTTCCCTCCTTGTTCCACAGTTTGACCTACTTCATTCATTCTGCTACTTCTGCTTTGCCCCAATTCCCAAGATAGGCCCCCAACTTTACACATCGGGGATTAATTACATCCAAACCATCAGCATGGTGTTCAACATCACTCACCCTTCTAGGTGGTCTTAGGTGTCAGTCCTTACAACTGGAAATTCCTTGTTCCTGAACCTCAATTCCCACCTTGTGCCCCAGGCCTGACAGAGCACTATCTTATTTCTGGATATGACAGAGGCCTTACCTTGGAAACCCACCTCCCATGTTATCTTCTCCGGGACCTTTCTTCTGTTGGTGGCTAAAACTCTGTTTCATGCTTACAGACTTTCCTAAAGATAATTGCTTGCCTTTGTGAATTTCTTAGCCCCTTTTCTGCACAATTTTTAGAAAGATGACCTTGTCATATCGTATCTCACTCTGATCATATATTACTTTCTCTATACCCTTTAAGACATTATATTCTGCTAAGTGACTTGCACAGTTTCCCATATTCCAAAGCTAGGTCCACCTTCTTCCATATCCCCTCTACCTTCATATCCTGTTTGACTAAGTTTCAGATCCCAGACTCTCAGGCTATACTCAGGAAAGCTCCTTATGGCCATGTGCTGAGAAGACCAAAAAAAAAAAAAAAGGTACACCTCTGAAATTCAACACTGAAGACATCGTTTCTCTAGGTTTCCCATTCAAGACAGCTCCCAAATATTAGGGAATTGTTTTCCCTAATATAAAATAAAGATGTACTTGCCCAGAGTGTCTTTTCTGGAGCTTTCAGCTATTTGCCAATTACTCCTGCTGCTAGGACTGGAGAAGAGGTATTTTGAGTTTCCTGAACTGGCCCTCAGATGTACATTACCAGAGAGAAAGTGTTATAAAATACTGTTGTGTGTAGTTGACAGAGTAAAATTCCTCCTAACCTTAATCATACAATAGATAAATCTGGAATTTGTGATAAGGTCCGAGAACTTAACCAACACTTAAAATAATATTTCAGGACACCTGGGTGGCTCAGTCAGTTAAGTGCCTGCTTTCAGCTTAAGTCATGATCTCAGGGTCCTGGGATTCACGCCCATTTCTAACTCCCTGCTCAGCAGGGAGTCTGCTTCTTCCTCTTCCCCTCTGCCTGGCTTGTGCTTGCTCTCTCTCTCTCTCTCTCTCTCTCGATTTCTCAAAAATAAATAAATAAAATTTTTAAAAAATAAAATATTTCAGTGGAATATCATTTTGATTTCCAAATAACCAATTCAAAACTAACTTTTTGTCTATAACATTCATGATATGAGACATTTTCCAATTCTGTTTCTTAAGTAGCCAAAATTATTTCAACAGTGATAGCTGTGTATGTATATTATTGAAAATAATGTAATTAACCAATATAGGAGAAAGCAGGGGCCCCCATGTAAGCAGATATGAGATGGCTAATTTGAATTTTGGTTTTTGTTATTAAGGCAAGCTTTTTGTAATCCATGTTAATCTTGATTCTGCCATGGAGGCAGAGAACATAATCATGGAGTAAAGGCTTTAGGTAATGAGGAAGAAAATTCTGATTTAGCTTTCAGTTTGGAAAAAGGTCTCTTCCCACCAAAGGCCATGGATGGTACTCAACAGTAATTATTATCCCTACTTCATAAATGAGAAAACTGAGAATAAGATA
The DNA here is from genome assembly GCF_002288905.1 of Enhydra lutris kenyoni. Taxonomy (NCBI): domain Eukaryota; kingdom Metazoa; phylum Chordata; class Mammalia; order Carnivora; family Mustelidae; genus Enhydra; species Enhydra lutris. The sequence goes on along the minus strand of NW_019154101.1, from coordinate 29,656,126 downwards.
GAAATATCTGAAACAGAAACAAAAGAGATATAAACTTAATGTTTCACTAATACCTTAATACTGAAGTATTTATACTTTAACACAGTGTAAAGCATTAAAAAAAAACAGTTCAAAGTTAAAATGCAAAAAACAAACAAACAAACAAAAACCCCTATGATAGTACTAAAGGAAACCACAGGAGATCCTTAATAACCTTAGAATGGGAAGACTAAAAATGACACAAACCCAGAAGCTATTAGAGGAAAAAAACTGATGAATTGATGAATGTGACCATATAAAAAATATATTTTTAAAATTACTACATGACAAAAAGAGAAAGAGAAACATTAAAAAGTCAAAAAAATGAATGACACACTGGGAATAAATTTCTGCTGCTAACATTCCAGAAAAGAGCTAATTTCTTTAATCTCTTAAAGAATGTCCATTAATTAGTAAGGAAAAAACAAAAAGACAAGTCCCATATAAAAGCAGGCAAAAATTAACAAATAGTTGACAGTAAAGTAAATGCAGATGGCTTTAAGCATATAAAGAGAGACCTAATCTCATTCACAACAAGAGAAATGGAAATTAAAACTACAACCACAGACCATTTTGTACCTACCAAATTGCCAACCATCAGACAGGGGATAATTTACTATATTGCCAAGGGTTTGGAGGAGCAGACACTCGTATATTTACAGTGGGAGCAAATTGGTAAAGCCCTTTTGTTTAGTTGTTATTTAGCAGAGGAACCTCAATCATGTAAGACATATAATTTATAACTATTACCCTGGGACCTAGTATGAATACACAAGTGAAGTAATATCCTTGATAAGTTTTCTCCAGCAAGTCTGTTTGCTATTGGACTGTGAGGAGCCATGAACTCTGGGCTTTTAGTACAGATGAGGCTGCTGTTTACAAAAGAAGACATATCCATAACTTTGTCCCAGCCCCAAGTCTACACCTTGTAAAGTTGGCCTATACATATTATGGTAGTTTTAAAACATGCCCATGAATTCTCTGGTATCCTTTCTTTCAATGAGGCAAAGCTTAATTCCCCTCATTTTGAGTGTGGGCTGGATTTAGGGGCTTGTTTTTAATGCATAGGATAAAAAAGGTACCATCACTTACAACACTGGGTCACAAAATAAACACCACAGCTTCTGTCTTAGTTTTTCTCTCATGGGTCATTCGCTCCAGGAGAAGCCAGGGGGTGAGGAACTAAGGCCTCCAGCCAACAGTCATACAAGTAAGCCTTTTGGAAGTGAAGACGGCGGCCCCCACTGAGCCTTCCAAAGTACAGCCTCAGTAGACACTTGACTGCAACTCTGTAGGAGAACCTGAGCCAGCACCAGCCAGCTAAGCCATTCTTACATTCCTGACTCTCAGAGATGATATGAGATAGTGTTTGTTTTAAGTGACTAGATTTGGGGATCTTTATAATGCAGCAATGGATAACCAACATATGTATCTCTTGCCCTTCCCCGCCCCCCACCCCACCACTTCCCAGAGAACAAATATGTCTTTGAGCTCACCACAGAGCCACGGCTTGCTCTTCTGTTCGTTCCATCTCCAGAGACAATGAACTCATGTAGCCTCTACAGCAACAAGCTGGAGAAGAGGAAGAGGTCAAGAGAAGTGATGTAATCACTATAGGTTCTAGCGGAAGAGGGAAAAAACATATGAGAAAAAATGTGTCAAAACACTCCTTACACAATCCTCAAATTGCTACATAACTTTTCTTGGAACCTGCTGACTTAAACATATCTAGCTGGTTTCTTTCAGGATACTTCCCACCATTTACTTCCTCCATTTCATTCATCTTCCTCCTCCCAACACAGGTGGTATACACACTCTTAGATAAGAGCTGGAAATGCTGGAGGATTCAGGGCTTATACAACAAACATTGCAAAATCGACAAACAAAAAGGATGCTAGCATAACTAGCTATTTTGTTCTAAACTGCATCCTTTTCATAAATATGCAAATTTTGTTCCAATAAATTTCACCATACACATTCTGGGGTCCACAGTCAACAGGATATGTAGCATTCAACATTTTACCTTATAAGGCCTTCATGTTCTCTCTTCCCCCCTCCCTTTCTCTGTCTCTCTTTCTTCCTATCTCTGTCTTTGTTTCTCTCCCCACCACACACACACAGCCCACTCACCACCCTCATCCCCACCCCTACCCTGTGATTTGGTAGTATTAATTCTGAAAAATTCTTTGTCCCTCAATGGAACTGCATTTTTTTTAAAAGATTATAAAAGTCTTTGCATAGTTCAAAACTGAAATAAATGTATTTCACACTGCTAAGAGCCATTCTGAAACACATGTGAAAGCATGGAACTTGAAATCACTCCCTTTCACACACACATTTCTGTGCCTCCCCCCAACCCCAGTTTTCTTGCTATGAGAAAAACAATGCTCCCCAGGCATAATTTCTGCTGAGACTCAAACATAGTTTGCCCTTTGGTCCAGTTGCTCTCTTACCTGACAGAGGAAGGAACTAGCCACCTTGTTCCTACCATCGTGAAGTTCAAAATCATACATTACTGCCTTCAGAGCCCATATCCAGAGCCCCAGAGAGGAGTCTGCACCCATGTAGTCACCAGACTGCTACTCCCTTTCATCCACCATGCTTTTTGGGTTCTCCCCTAGTTTCTCTGTCTAAGATACTATTTCACTACCAAGACCACCGGTCTTGCTTTAAACTCTTACCTGCATGATTGGGAACTGATTCCATAAACCAAGAAGATTATGACTCCTTCTGCATATCTGGCATTCCTCTCCTGGACATTTCCCCCTCCTATTGGGCTGGTTCTAACGCTAATGCTTATTATGCTCTTGGAACATCCTGCTTTGAACTGCAACAGAGTAGAGAGCCAGTCTCTGAGGTAATCCAGAGATCCTAAGTCTTGAGCCCCCAAATCAGGGTTTCTCCCCCACCCCTATCACAATAGCTCTGTGACTGAGTTGTCAGCATGCTTTGTACCCAACATGATTCCTGTTAACCTCAATATTTACCCAAACCCAAACTGCCTTTTGTGATCCTTCCACACAGAGACTGGGCACAAAAACTTAGTGCTTTTCCCCTCTTGTCCCTTTGATGTTTAGCTAAAGGAAAGGATGTTTGAAACAAAGAGGAGAATAAGGTGGATAAAAGTAAATACAAACAGTTCACATTCTCACTTAATAAGATTTTTGCGCAGTGTAACGAGCACAGAACAAGGTAAGCTTTGTGCTGCCATGACCACATCCCCGAAAAAAATGTTAAGGAGAAGCTGAAGAGTGTCTTCATGTGAGTTGATTATTTTAATGTTTCTCACATTAGGCATGTTTTCAAATGTCACCAAGAGGAATAAAAAATAATTATGCATACTTAATTAATAAACACTTCTATGGTAGTAATGTTCTATCAGCAAGATAGTAATCTGTATGCACCTGCTCACAAAGTTTCCGTAGCTCACAATTGCTCACCACACAAAAAAATTATGCTTCTTCAGGTCTCCAAAGCCCTCTGACAGGTTCTGACTCATCCTACTTGCCATTCACACCCTTCCATATCCACCAAGACCTATGCTTTTAAACACAGAATGATTTGCAATTCTCAAAAGGTACCACACTCTTCTCTGTCTCTTGGCTTTTGCACACTCTGTACTTTCTGAAGTGCTCAACCTTGCCATCATCTCTATCCTTCCCAACCCCCACCTCATTTAGCTGAGAAACTCACTTATTCTTCAAGGCCCAGCTTATGAATCATGTTCTTGTCTAATGTTTTCCTGACACTTCACACTCTGACCAGAGAGAATTGAACATTCCCTTTGTATCACCTTTGTTCCTGGTACGTGCCTTTAAATACATAAAAGTGTTCAAAAGGCGTTTAGTGAAAGAATGCGTGGACAAATGGATGGATAAGTGATGAACATTAAGAGTTTTTCATGGGGGAGCGTGCCTGGGTGGCTCACTCGTTAAGCATCTGCCTTTGATCCCGGGGTCCTGGGATGGAGCCCCGCGTGATCGAGCCCTGCATCGGGCTCCCTGCTCTGCAGATAGCCTGCTTCTCCCTCTCTCACTCCCCTTGCTTGTGTTGCCTCTCTCTCTGTGGCTCTCTCTGTCAAATAAATAAATAAGATCTTTAAAAAAAAAAAGAGAGAGAGAGAGAGAGTTTTTCATGGTTTCCCAAAGCAGCAGATACTTGCTATGTTCTATAAAAATGCCCTTTAAATATACAGTCTCAGCAAGAAGATAAGCAAACTGAGGTTCAGAAAGGTATAGTTACATGTTAAAGTTGACACACTAGTAAATAGTAGAGTTGGAATAACTCAGACCTGGGTCTGTTTGACTACAAAGCCCATGGTTTTTTCACAGCACCACAATTTCTTTATTCTACTGAGTACATGGCAGAATAATATATTTAACAAGATATTTTAAAACAGAGCTATCCCCCCCAAAAAAACAATTTAGAGAGCTACCATATCCTAGCAACGGTTAATACTTAAACATTGCTTCGCATCTATTCACACCGATAACCTACCAAACTATAAGGTAGCCTCCTAAAAGACTTACCTATCAGGAAATCATGCCTGAGAAATGACTGGTGTCTAGTTGTATCTGTCCCTAATAATGATTATGGGTCTTATAACAAAACACACACGTTACTAGTTTTTAAATCAGGTTTGTTTGTCTCAACACTAACTGGGAGTGTGTAGGGCCATCAACAGTGTATGAACTGTGGGCAGGAAGAGGTTGGAAAGAGAAAGGGTTGCCTAGTTTCCGAGGCAGGGTTAAGGGCTGTGCTCTGGATCTACAGGATGTCACCTGAAGCCAGGTCTGGGAAGTAAGCCAGAGGACGCCATTCTCTTCCAGATGCAAACGCCTTTTAGCTATAACAAGCTGGAGGGCCATGAAGCAGTGGTCAGCTGCACTGCAATTTGTTTCTAAGATGACAAAGAGCAGAAAGTACAAACAGAGTAAGGTTAGAGACCTCAGTCAGAGGCCCTGGGCAATCCCACTGTTGCAGGGAGCCTGAACTTGGTAGTGTAACTTCTTTGCTTGGAAGCCCTCAATCAAGCAGGACCTCTGAGGCTACAACTGTAATTTCAAACCACAAAAGAAAACAGAACCCTCTCAAACTTTTATTTTGCTGAGGAAGTGGATGATTTAAATAAGTCTGTTTGACACATGCCTATCTGACTTCCCAGTTCCCTTAGGTTTCTTGCAAGTCAGCCATAAAGCTATTCCCCACTTGTTCTGACAGGATTTATGCATTCTACATCTGGTATTCAGCAAGCATATTTTTCTTCCTTTTTCATTGAACTTCTGCCCATACACACATACAGGGTCTCATTTTAATAGCGGGATTATTCCCTGTGTATTTAAATACACAGGAAACAGGAAATCATCTAAAAGAACACAGTGATCTCATGGTTATATCACTTTTCCCCACAAGCCTATTTGGAATCAGAGACAAAGACAAGATTCTGGGGCTTATAGCTTTAGAGTTTCTCAACCTGAGAGACTGACTGACTGACCTTAAGTTCCCTCTTCTGGTTCTTAACAGAGTACAAATTAAGAAAATGAAATAGCATATTTATTCCAAGACACAGGAAAGAAGAGAAAAAAAAATCTATCTATCTATCTATCTATCTATCTATCTATCTATCTATCTATCTCCTACCCCCCCCCCCAAAAAAAAATCTGTATTCAGCTCTCGGAAATGTAAGAAGGCACTCTCACGTTTGGTTGGCTAACTAAAGCTAGGGTCAGAGGGTCTAGGGAAAGCCCTCTACTGGGGAAGCAGGGAAGGTCCGTAGACATTCAAACATAGCTCACAGTTAGCCATAGGTTCTCTCAAAAACGTATTTGGAATGTAGAAACTTGTATTTGCTGAGTATTGACATGTCTTGATCACGTTCCTTACAAAAGCCATATGAAATAGGTATTATTATCTTCTTTTTATGGCTGAGGAAACTGAAACCGGACTCCTAAAAACTCCATGTATTACAAAGGACAGTCTTTCTCCCAGTCAGAAATTCTCTCTATGGGATAAGTTTTCATAGGATGCTCCACACTGCAGCCTTGGGAAAGAGGATGAGACTATGATCCTGTTATAGCACCTGGGGAATGGAACTTCCCACACTTCCTCTCCAGCTCTACCCAGATTAGAGACCAAAATTGCTCAAAGTGATAGCTCTACAAAATGGCAGCTCTAGAAGTCCTTTCTCCATCAAAGAACAAAGAAACTGGGTTCTGTATACTTTAAGGTATTCTATTCGTTAAGCATTGCTATCTCTTTCTGGTACCTATGTCAACTCTCTGTTAACTTGAATGTTTGATGAATCTGAATATTTTATTACCCAAACATGGCAGAAGATAAAACATCTGTGAAAGCAGGATGTCTTTGTTCAGCCCCTGTAACAACTACCCTACTCCCAGCTCTTCAGGAATGCCAATATTTTCCCTCACCTTGTTTGCATCAGACATTTTGCTGGTTCTTACCCCCACTTCCTTTCCTGTGAATGTTCTCCTGATCCATGCATCTGAAATTACCACCATCAAATCTGATTCAGATCTTTCTCAAAGTCTCCACTATTGGCCCATGTGGATTTTAACTCGTTAAATGTGCCCTATAACCTTGAAACTACATTACTTTTCACCTAATCTCAACACTTTGTAACTAATCTCTAGACATCTTCTCTATAACATTCTTTGTTTTGCTAACCTTTGCGGAATGAAACAGCAGCACTTACTATTTTTGACTCTTGATATAGGGCGTGCTTAAAGTCACATACATCCAGAGGAGTGTAAAAGCTGCCTTGTGCCTGCTCTCGAGAGCCCATTGTATATATTATGCTGCATGTCTCTTCCCAGTTTAGTTTTCAGTTATATAATGTCCGTATGGAACTTGGCCATTATGGGAGTATTTATATCATGGAAATTAGCAACAGATCAAAGCTGTGTTTTCCTCCCTTAGAAAGCCACTTTACAGCAGTGTCCTTGCTATTCAAAGTGTGGTTCACAGACCAGCAGCATCGACATCACTTGGGAGCATGTTAGAAATATGGAATCCAGCATCTCACCTCCTGCCTCCCAAATCAGATTTTTGCGTTTTTTTAACAAGAGCCTTTGGTGATTTGTTTGCATATTAAAGCGTGAACAAGGGACTTCTAAAATCACCTCTTAAAATCTAGAATTGAGGGGCGCCTGGGTGGCTCAGTGGGTTAAGCCGCTGCCTTCGGCTCAGGTCATGATCTCAGGGTCCTGGGATCGAGCCCTGCATTGGGCTCTCTGCTCAGCAGGGAGCCTGCTTCCTCCTCTCTCTCTACCTGCCTCTCTGCCTGCTTGTGATCTCTCTCTGTCAAATAAATAAATAAAATCTTAAAAAAAAATCTAGAATTGATTCATTTTATAAAGACTAGGCTCAATAAATTTATAACATTGGTGAAAATCCACAGTGTGAAACTGTTTCAATTCTCAAGGCCACTTGCCAAGGGCTGAGATGTGTTTGTCCTCTTTACATAGTTATTGCTGTAAAATTCTGAGTAATTTGTTTCTAAAAGTTTGAAATGGGAATGTCCACTAGCTAGGAGAAATCTGGATTTTTAATACGAAATTAAGGACACACCAAACTAATAAAGGAAATAAAAAGGATTTTTGGACATGGGAACTGGCAAAGATTTGGGAAGGGGCATGGAGAATCTTTTCGTCTTTGTACATGCAACTTTGATGAGCTTAGGGTGCCTAACATATGTAGGAATCAAAGAAATTTTAAAACTATGAGCTAATATTAAAAAGCAGCTGTATCATCCTTTATAAATGGCTTCTCCAGTGCAATAGTAGTAGAGTAAAAATCCTGGGTAAAAGGGTAAGAATAAGTCCAGAAGCATACATGAAACTTGCAAAACCAAATTCCAATATATAGTAACATAAGTTTCTGAAAAGCTGCGTCAGTTGAATATTTGTGAAAGAAATCTAGATCTTTGACAAAGCATGAACTTTAGAGTCAAGCTGCTTGAGTTTAAATTCCAGCTCTGCCACTAATGAGCTGTGGGTCCCTAGGAAAGTTTGTTTGTACCTCAGTTCCTTACCTGTAAAATAGGAGTGTAAGAACATTACCTACCTCATTGCATCTGGCAGTTGTAACAACCACACCCATTGGTCACTGTGGTTGAGCTTACTGACTCTGGAGCCAGAGTGGCTCATGTGAATCTTGGCCCTAAACCTAAGCATGTGCTCTTGGGCAAGTTCCCTGATCTCTAAAATGGGGAAAGAGTAAATAACTCGATTTATGTATAATGCTTGAAAGAGCCTCTGGCCAAAGTAAGGGCTATGTAAGTGTATTTTACCAGGCAGTTCTATTTGATATCTTTTTTAGAGTTTTAATAATACTTATCTGTCATCAAATAAACCACCTTGGGTTAGAGTTTAAAAAGATATGTATGTCCATATCTCTGCAGCTTCAGAATGTCACCTAAAACAAACAAACAAAACCCCTCAAGTCCAGAAATGTTTTAGGTATAAATGTGTGTATTACACCTTAAGACACTGGTTTTCAAGGTTTAAGGGGAGTAGAATTTGCCACTCTAAAATAGGATTGTTTTAAGCTGATGATTTTTAAGAAACGGCAGACATAGCAGAAGCTCTGAATATAGAAGTTATCTTTTTATAAGAAACATTTATATTTATAAGGGTGTCCCCCTGTCTGTACCAAATCCAAATCTCTAGAAACTTATCAATGCCAAAAGTGACAACTTAAATCTCCATAACAACATTTCCCTTGCTTCTTCTCACCCCTCCCATGCCCTAACCTTTCATAATTGGCCTTCTCCTCCCCCCTACCCCTACCCACAACCCCCAACATCTTTCTTCTGTCTTTAGCTAGAGATGTTTCAGAAATTACTCAGTTTTCCTAGATATCTCCCATATATACAGAAGGCATACATGTTATTAAACTTTTGTTTGTCTTTTCCTGTTAATGTTTTTTGGTTTTTGTTTTTTTTAGAGAGGGGGAGAGAGAATCTTAAGCAGACTCCATGCTCAGCGTGGAACCCATACAGGCTCCATCTCAGGACCCTGAGTTCATGACCTGAGCAGAAATGAAAAGTTGGTTGCTTAACTGACTGAGCCACCCAGGTGCCCCTCTCCCACGTGATTTTAATATACAATCAGGATTGAAAACTACTGGTCCAAGGACATGACTAAGCAGTTGTAAGAAACAAGCATGTAGTACTTTGGGGGAAGCAGACTGACAAAATGGAATAGACTTCATGTGGCTGTTATCTTTTTTGTTACTAGTGTCGGCCTGCAAGCTTAAGAGATCTGGCATCTTGAAGAGGGTAGGCATATTGAAGGCCAATCAGCTTTGTTGGGGGCAGTGGTGCAGGAGAGGAGGTAACTCCTTTTCACAGCTTGGACTCACCAAAGACTGATTTGACTTTTAAATCAATTAATCATTTACAATAGAATTATCTCTTCCCAAAGGATTACCTTCTTGGGAAATGAAGTTAACATCTCAAAACTGTTCCACAAGCCTATGAAATCAGAAAAGTGTCCAAGAGCCTGGAGGAGGAACATGACCCTGAAGCAGTAATAAACTAGATTCTAGATTCTAGATTCTAGATTCTAGACCACTGGTTCTCAAACTTTCCTGCATGTTAGCATTACCTGGCCTGGGTCATACTAAAAACCAACTAAGTAAGAATAACTAGGGGTTAGATCCAGGTATCAGTATGTTTTTAAAACCTTCCCAATGATTTCAAAGGGCATCCAAATTGAATATCAAGGAGATTATTATTCTTCCCACAATACTCCCAAATTAGTTTTTTCAATGCTTCAGTTTATCTGATAACTTTTAAATTTACATTAAAAGTAGTTAATTGATATAAAAAATGTGTTAGTATGCTTTAATCCACCCCCACCCAAATATCTACAAGCTTCTTTTTTAATACAGATTCATCCACATAATGAGAATATAATTAATTATTGAATTTATATAATCCATTAACCATGGAGGAATTCCAAATTTCAGATTTGGGGGAAGTAGCTCATGCCTGATTTTTAGAGGACTGGAGTTATTTGAAGTTAATTTGTATTTATGTATCTTAGAAAACTACATAGAAAAAAAAAAAGAAAACTACATAGAAAAGGTGAAGTAAATCACAAGGTTTTGTGATTCCTTTTAGGACGCTATACTGCAGCTACAATTGATCAGAGAATTGTCATGAAGAATTAGCAATGCAACTTGTCACCTAATTAAAATGAAAATGCTCTTTGAAGAACTGGTAGGAGAAAGCATCTGCATCTCTCTTCTGTTCATTACTAAGTGCAGTGAATTGAAAATAATAGCTTCTCAGGAAGGCTTTTAGAATGAAATTGCCTAAAACCTTTTCTTCTAAGACTAAAGCAATATTGACAAAGCTGGTCTATCATTGTTATGACTTAGGTTTTGTTCCCTGAATATGTTATGAATGTTCTATGTGCGCATTATTTGAGTAATGTCAAGAATGAGCATTTGGAATCCAGTTTTAGAGTGCTCCATATGGTCCACAAAATGCATTTCCTCTGCTCTACTTCAATGTTGTTGATTAAACTCTTTGAAAGCATCAGAAATCAGAAATACAGACCTCTAGGGACGCCTGGGTAGCTCAATTGGTTAAGCGTCATGAATTTATCTGGCATTATCAAACAACTAAATAGATGACCTTCATGAGCCCTGATCTTCAACTGCAAGTAAATAAATAAATAAATAAATAAATAAATAATGTGATAAATAGATTTTAGGTATATTACATTTATTATATTATATTCCATATCTCATATCTCATATAAAAATATAGTTTTAAATGTTAGTAACATATTTTTTCAACTTAGCATACCTAAAGTATTATCACTTCAATCACATTCAATATAAAAATTGAGATATTTTACATTTTTTGTACTAATTCTTTGAAATCTAGCACATATCAACTAAGCCTAGTCATTTTTCTTTTTTAAATACTTATTTATTTATTTAATTTTTTTTTTTTTTAATTATTTATTTGAGAGCGAGAAAGGGCATGCATGTGCCAGGAAGGGGAGGGGCAGTGACAGAGGGAGAGAGCATCTCAAGCAGACTTCACACACAGGTTCTGAGAGTCAGCCCTGTATGGATAGAGGGCCCTGGATGTGACCCCTTCCTTTACAGACAACTTAGGAACATGGCTCCGAGCAGGAATCAAAAAAGCCTTGGGATATTCTCTGCTGTCTTAGTAATAATTGAGAAACTGGAACCAACCCAACTGCCCAAGACTTTTTAAGACTCTATTTTTCAGAGAAGTTTTAGGTTCCTAGTTAAGATGAACGTACAGAAATTTCCCATATACCTCTTGCTTCTATAGCTGCAGAGCTTCCCCATTATCACCATCCTCCACCAGAGTGTACATTTGTTACAACTGATAAACCTACACTGACACCTTTCTTTCTTTTTTTTTTTTTTTAAGATATTATTTATTTATTTGACAGACAGAGATTACAAGTAGGCAGAGAGGCAGGCAGGGGGGCAGAAGCAGGCTTCCTGCTGAGCAGAGAGCCTGATGGGGACTCGATCCCAGGACCCTGGGATCATGACCTGAGCCGAAGGCAGCGGCTTAACCGACTGAACCATCCAGGTGCCCCCACTGACACCTTTCTATTATCCAAAGGCCATAGTTTAGATTAGGGTTTACTCTGAGTATTGTACATTCTATAGGTTTGGACAACTGTATAATGACACGTCTCTACTATTATGGTATCATACAGTATTTTCACTACCCTAAAAATTCTCTATGCTCTGCCTGTTCATCTCTACCCCACTCCCATCCCCCCCCAGGGCAGTTACTGACCTTTTCACTGTCTCCACAGTTCTGTCTTTTCCAGAAGGTCATATAATTGGAATCACATTGTATATAGCCTTTCCAACTTGGCTTCTTTTACTTAGTAATACACATTTAAGATTCCTCCATGTCTTGTTATGGCTTGATAGTTCATTTATTTTTAGCTGAATAATATTTCATTGTCCAGATATACCATCACCTACTAAAGGACATTGTGGTTTCTTCCAAGTTTTGGCAATTATGAAGAAAGCTGCTATAAACATCCATCTGCAGGTTTTTGTTTTGGCTGTAAGTTTTCAACTCCTTTGGGTAAATACCAAGGAGGGTGATTGTTGGAACTTATGGTAGGAGTATGCTTAGTTTTGTAAGAAACTGCCAAACTGTCCTCCAAAGTGGCTGTGTGGTAAACATATATATTCAATAAAATATAATGCATCAGGCTCATCCAAAGCAATTAAATTCAGAATCTCAGGGCAGGAAGGGAGGCTAGAAAAGGAAAACCCGAAATCTGTATTTTATAAGCTCCCTAAGATAAGTCTAGTTTATCAAAAGTTAAGAAATTTTGTTAAAATGTAGTATAATGCTTATTTTATCTAAGAGTTTGAAAGAGCATTGGTGGCAACAACATCTTTAATTTTTCCATCATCATCTCATATTTGTATCCATAGGGATCAGAAAGTTGCTTCTTCCCTTAATACACATTTTGAAAAGCCTATTTTTTCCATCTGGAGTAGAATTATAAATAATAGCAACAGAAAGCTGGAAGGATGCTTAAAATAGCAAAGAGTTCACCTCATCCCCCACCATCCCATCTTGAGGGGCACAGGTGAAAAAAATTTAAGGACCTCTGGAGAAGATTTCAAAACCTTTTCCAATAATATATTCTGTAACTAGGATAATTTAATTTAAAACAGTTTACTTATGTTAACCTCATTTCTTTTTTTCTTATCCAAACTTCTGAGTCTAAAATATTATTTTAAACAAACATAAAATCCAATATCTAGGCCTTTATTGAAAACAGGGAAAGAGAGCATTGACCATATCCTTCCCTTAAACAAATTTTCTCTAAATATTAAAATATAAGCTTTTCAGAAGTCATAGTTTCCAAACTTCATTTCTTTGCCAGTCGATATCAAAGCATACAACTCTCTAAGGGAAAAAATTGCAAGCAGGGGCTCCAGGCACACACCATAATTTGTGGCCTGTCCCCAGAGAGCCAATAAGAAGACCTAGCTAGGCTTGCAAGAAGACAAGTTGGATTAGAGGGTGGGGTGAAAAAAGCATAAAGTACACAGGTATGATGGGCCAGCTAATGATGGATTTTGGAGTCATTAGTTTTTAATTTACATTTAATCCATATTAGATATGTCCACTTTCAAATGATAGTTGGCACCCATCCTTTTAAACCCAAGATTAATGGTGATAATGGAGTTTCCAAAGAGGTTTAGAAGGAAATTTATAATCAAACCATGACACAAAAGGAAGGAGTTGATTTAGATGGCAACAAGCAGTAATGAGTTAACCAACACTGCCATTTCCCCCTCTAATCTCAATAAAATACAAACGCTCCAAGAGAACCCTAAACAAATATGTCATCTTTTTTTTCATTTTATTTTATTTTATTTCTTTTCAGTATTCCATAATTTACTGTGTATGTACCACACCCAGTGCTCCATGCAATACGTGCCCTCCATAATATCCACTACTAGGCTCACCCAACCCCCCACCCCTCTCCCCTCCAGAACCCTCAGTTTGTTTCTCACGGTTTGTCTCCCCCTCCAATTTCCCCCAACTCACTTCTCCTCTCCATCTCCCAATGTCCTCTGTGTTATTCCTTATGCTCCATAAGGAAGTGAAACCATGTGATAATTGACTCTCTGCTTAACTTATTTCACTCAGCATAATATCTTCCAGTCCTATCCATGTTGATACAAAAGTTGGGTATTCATCCTTTCTGATGGAGGCATAAGAGACTCCATTGTACATATTGACCATATCTTCTTTATCCATTCATATGTTGAAGGGCATCTTAGTTCTTTCCACAGTTTGGCAACTGTGGCCATTGCTGCTATGAACATTGGGATACAGATGGCCCTTCTTTTCACTACATCTGTATCTTTGGGGTAAATACCCAGCTGTGCAATTGCAGGGTCATAGGGAAGCTCGGAATCTCCACACTGTTTTCCAAAGTGGCTGCACCAATTTGCATTCCCACCAACAGTGTAAGAATGTTCCCCTTTTGCCACATCCTCTCCAACACATATTGTTTACTGTCTTGTTAATTTTGGCCATTCTAACTGGTGTAAGGTGATATCTCAATGTGGTTTTTATTTGAGTCTCCCTGATGGCTAATTATGATAAACATTTTTCATGTGTCTGTTAGCCACTTGTATGTCTTCTTTGGAGAAGTGTCTGTTCATGTCTTCTGCCCATTTTGTGATGTGATTATCTGTTTTTTGGGTCTTGAATTTGAGGAGTTCTTTATAGATCTTGGATATCAGCCCTTTGTCTGTAGTGTCATTTGCAAATATCTTCTCCCATTCTGTGGGTTGCCTCTTTGTTTTGTTGACTGTTTCCTTTGCTGTGCAGAAGCTTTTGATCTTGATGAAGTCCTAAAAGTTCATTTTCGCTTTTGTTTCCTTTGACTTTGGGGACATGTTTTTTTTTGGTTTTGTTTTGTTTTTTGTTTTTAAGATTTTATTTATTTATTTGACACAGAGAGAGAGAGAGAAATCACAAGTAGGCAGAGAGGTGGGCAGAGAGAGAGGAGAAGCAGGCTGCCTGATGAGCAGAGAGCCCAATGTGGGGCTCACTCCCAGAACCCTGAGATCATGACCTGAGCCAAAGGCAGAGACTTAACCCAATGAGCCATCCAGGCACCCCATGGGGACATATCTTGAAAGAAGTTGCTGTGGCCGATGTTGAAGAGATTACTGCCTATGTTCTCCTCTAGGATTTTGATAGATTCCTGCCTCACGTTGAGGTCTTTAATCCATTTCCGGTATACCTTTGTATATGGTGTAAGAGAACGGTCGAGTTTCATTCTTCTACACATAGCTGTCAAATTTTCCCAGCACCATTTATTGAAGAGACTTTTTTCCACTGTATATTTCTTCCTGCTTTGTCTAAGATTATTTGACCATAGAGTTGAGGGTCCATATATGGGCTCTTTACTCTGTTCCACTGGTTTATGTGTCTGTTTTTGTGCCAGTACCATGATGTCTTGGTGATCACAGCTTTGTAGTGAAGCTTGAAAGCAGGCAACGTGATGCTCCAGCTTTGTTTTTTCTTTTGCAACATTTCCTTAATGATTCGGGGTCTCCTCTGGTTCCATACAAATTTTAGGATTGTTCCAGCACTTTGAAAAATGCTGGTGGAATTTTGATTGGGATGGCACTGAACGTATAGATTGCTCTAGGGAATATAGACATTTTAACAATGTTTATTCTTCCAATTCATGAGCATTGAATGGTCTTCCACCTTTTTGTGTCTTCTTCAATTTCTTTCATGAGTGGTCTGTAGTTCCTTGAGTACAGATCCTTTATCTCTTTGGTTAGGTTTATTCCCAGGTATCTTACAGTTCTTGATGCTATAGTAAATGGAGTTGATTCTCTAATTTCCCTTTCTATATTTTCATTGGTAGTGTATAAGAAAGCAACTGATTTCTGTACATTGGTTTTGTATCCTGCCACATTACTGAATTACTGTATGAGTTCTAATAGTTTGGGAGTGGAGTTTTTGATTTTCCATATAAAGTATCATGTCATCTGCAAAGAGAGAAAGTTTGACTTCTTCATTTCTAATTTGAATACCTTTTATTTCTTTTTGTTGTTGGATTGCTATTGCTAGGACTTCTAGTACTATGTTGAGCAACAGTGGCTAGAGTGGGCATCCTTGTCATGCTCCTGATCTCAAAGGGAATGCTGTCAGCTTTTCCCCACCAAGGATAATATTCACTGTGGGTTTTTCATAGATTTTATGAAATAGAGGAATGTTCCCTCCATTCCTATACTTTGAATCATTTTAATCAGGAAC
This sequence comes from Enhydra lutris kenyoni, assembly GCF_002288905.1. Classification (NCBI taxonomy): domain Eukaryota; kingdom Metazoa; phylum Chordata; class Mammalia; order Carnivora; family Mustelidae; genus Enhydra; species Enhydra lutris. The sequence goes on along the minus strand of NW_019154101.1, from coordinate 29,640,261 downwards.
AGATGCTCTATCTTGTTAAATGCTTTTTCTGCATCAACTGAGAGGACCATGTGGATTTTCTCTCTTCTCTTACTGATTTGTTCTATCACACTGATTGATTTGCAAATGTTGAACCACCCTTGCATCCCATGGATAAATCCCACCTGGTCATGGTGGGTAATCTTTTTAATGTACTCTTGGATCCTATTAGCTAGGAACTTGTTGAGAATCACAGCATCCATATTCATCAGGGATATTGGTCTGAAATTCTCCTTTTTGGTGGGGTCTTTGCCTGGTTTGGGGATCAGGGTAATGCTGGCTTCACAGAAAGAGTCTGAAAGTTTTCCTTCTGTTTCTATTTTTTTTTTAATTTTATTTTTTATAAACATATAATATATTTTTATCCCCAGGGGTACAGGTCTGTGAATCGCCAGGTTTACACACTTCACAGCACTCACCATAGCACATACCCTCCCCAATGTCCATAATCCCACCTCCCCAACCCCCCTCCCCCCATTAACCCTCAGTTTGTTTTGTGAGATTAAGAGTCACTTATGGTTTGTCTCCCTCCCAATTTTGAAACAGTTTCAGGAGAATAGGTATTATTTCTTCTTTGAATGTTTGGTAGAATACTCTAGGGAATCCGTCGGATCCTGGGCTCTTGTTTGGGGGGAGATTTTTGATCACTGCTTCAATCTCATTACTAAATATTGGTCTATTCAGGTTGTCAATTTCTTCCTGATTCAGTTTTGGAAATGAATATGTCTTCTAAGGTAGTAGCATGGATAGGAGACAGGTAGGAATTCTGGAGTAGTTGAAGACTACATTGTGACATGGGTAAAAGTTAATGAATTCTTCTATATCTCAGTTTTTCCCAACTGCAAATGGAAGATAATAATTATAGTGACATCATAGGGTTATTTAGGTATTAAAAGAGATATTTGCGAAGTATAGGAATATAGTTAGACATAAGGCAATTATATAATAAATGTTAGGTATTATTTTTATTGATATGTTATTATCCAATAGGTTATAAAAAATCAAGCTGGAACTAAAATATTATACCATTCGTTTTACCCATGAAGTATGAGGGATGGGCGGTTGGGAAATCCCCAAAGTATTTGAATTTAGAGTTAAAAGTCATTTACATACACTTATGACTGGAAAGGACTTAACCTTACCTGAATTTTATTTTCTTTGTAGGCTCTGTTACTATAAAAAGATATCCCTTAAATTTCTACCAAATTACACATTAGGACTATAAACAGTGTGTTTATTTCTAATTTGAAGGTGCCCTTGGGTGTTTCCACGTTCACAGGCAAAGCCAAAGACCTCAAAAGTGTTCAAACCTTGATTGGCTGGTTTGTGTTGGAATGTAATTTGCATCCCATACCTTCCTGAGCTCCTATGAACTGGAACTCAGAAATATTTCCCCGTGAAAGTAACTAAGAATCAACTGCTTGTTAGTTCACTTACTCAGGACCAAATTCTAAACAGACATCAACAATAGTAGCCGATTTCCCCCAATGGTTTAAGGAAGACTCTTTTGTTGGCCCAAACACATTCCTTTCAGATTTTATCTATCATATTAATTTTATACTGCTTGAAATAAAATTTTCTGTTCTTCTCCAGTAACCTAGGACCTTATACGTAATCTCTCTGGCCTTATAAATTCATGAATTGAGAATAAAATGATTAAGCAGAAAACGTTACTCGAAAAAAATCTTGTTTTCCTGGATGGTTTGGATCCTTTTAAATTTAATTTAAATTATAAATTTTAATCTAAAATACTATAAAATTATTCTTAATTGTTCTTAATTCTAGCATGTTTTCTTTCAATCATTCTTCCACTAGGAAGTATTTATTTGAATGCCCAGTTATGTAGATATCGCCATAGAGAAATCCAAGAAGCTTAAGAAATGGCCCCAATTCTCAAAAATTTTATAATCTCAATGGAATACAAGTAATAACCAGAAAACAATTTTAACTAAATATGGTTAGTATCAAATGGATGCCAAAGGAGTTCAGATAAGGAACTAATTAGAGGTTACTTTGGTCCCTGGAGGGGAAAAAAGCATGGAAGAGCTTACCTTCAGCAACCCCTCAAATCGTGGAAGGTTAGAAGAAATTTGCAACAGGCAGAGATAATTTGAGAGATTATTCAAAGTGGAGAGAACAATAGGAACAAAAGAGTAAATATTTAGATACTCAAATGTAGTAGACAGTTTTCCAATTGAAAATAACATTTCCAAATGTATAGAAATAGAGACAATATGTGTTTTTAGATATTAAAGATATAGCAGAATTCCAAGGAAAAAAGAAAAAGGAAATCTCCACATGCTAGAAATATAAAGGGAATACGAGAGAGATTACGGGTCTTAAAGCCTGTTGTGTTCATGGCCATGGACATAGTCCAGAAGAATGTGTGCACAGCAGGAATCAGAACTGGGCTCTCTGTACAAAATCAGCAGAAACACCCCACTAGACAAACCACAAAGGATCCAGAATATCTGTGCCTGTGGACCCAAAGTAGCCACTGGAAATGAGCCAACAGCCCCACCCTGTGGGTAAAAAAGAGTCTTCTGGGGATATTAGAACCCTAAGACTAAGCTGTCCATCCAGTAGGAACTGAGTTCTCATTTCCAATGCACTCTGAGAATACCAGGCTGAAAAACTAATACAAAAAATAATTCAGAATGAGTCTTGAAGGTACTGATAGAAAAACCAGTGGAAATCACCCCAGGGTGGTTATCCGGATCTCTCAAAAAGATAATTCTTTCTGAAAATAACTTGCAAACAAAAAACCTAAAACAAAATAGAACACTTAACATGAAAGACACTTTTCAGGACATGAGGACATGAGGAACTAACAATAATGGAACTACTAACAATACTAACTATAATATATAGTAATATAATAATGGAACTACTAACAACTAACAATAATGGAAAAATATGAAAGTGAGTTTAAAATAAGGATGTTTAAAATAGAAAGGAATAATTTGCACCTGTAAAATAAAAAGAGAACAAAATGAAACAAATTCTAAAAAGCCAAATAAAAGTACAGTCATTAACTTTTTTTTTTAATTTCGTCAGATTATACAGAAGAAGAAGAAGAATATCATACTTAAAGATAAATTCAAAGATAGAACAGAACATCTCTGTAGCATGGGAGAAAGACAAAGCAATGGAGAATGCAAAAGGGACATTAGGAATCAAGGAAACTCTAATATCTACCTCACAGAAAGTCCAAAGATGTGAACAAAGAGTAGACAGACAATATTCTAACTTGTAATGGAAAATATTCTGGATACAGGAATAGATAAATCTTCAGATTGAAAATATCTACCAAGAATAAAGTAGATGAAATAGAAATATAAGGGGAAAAGATCTACGTGAGACCAAAAAAAAATTGTGTCAAAGATTAGTGAAAAATGTGGCTGAAAAAGTCATTTGGTGTCAGACTACAGAAGATCTGGAAATCAGGCTGAGGAGTTTCAACTTAGTCTTGTAGAAAATGGGTGCTATTACATGTGGGGCTGGGCTGCTAAAGTAATGCTTTAGGACATTTGAAACAGGAAGACTACAATGATATTTTCCCCTAAAGAAGAGCTTTTTATCCAAATTTTTGTTTTAAATCATTTTTATATTGAATATTTTTATTTATATTTAAAGAGCCAAAAAGTCTTTCCTGATATTCTAAAATGTTATTTTCCAATTTGTATTTACAAGGGTAACTAAATTCTAAAGATATAAAAAAAAATTTTTTTTTTAATTCGAGAAAATACAAATGGAACCTTGACATCCTCTAGCCTGGATTCATGGACCATATATTTTCAAATGAATCAAATAGATAGAAATCTATTGCTTTTAACAATCTCCACAAAGGGAGATTCATGAACTTGTTAACAACAAAGCTGAGGGCCAACCAAAGGGCTAAGGTCTGAGGGAACTGAATTGATGAGCTAGTCCCTTTCCCTGGGGTGCTTTTTCATAGCCCAGTGAGGAGACAACCAAAACATCCATTAATGCAATAATGTGTGTGTATTGGGGGGGGGGTGCTATGCATTTCATTGTTGCAGGGTCTCAAAGGAAGACTCCTACAGGACCAGCAATGTGAAGCGACAACTGTAAAGTTGCATTAGCTACACAGAAGACATTCTTGACCTTCAGGGCACTGCAAGTATAAATCTTTTGTTATGGCTCATGCACAGGGAACAGACGGACACATCCTGACAATGGAGCTGGAGAAAGGTAAGTACAAGCCAATCATGAAGTGCTTTCTAAGAGCCATTCTATAAAGTTTAACATCACTCTAAACGTGATAGGAAGTCAACAAATACCTGAAGAGGCGAGTGCCAAGATCTGATTTGTGTTTGAGAATGGTCATGTTGGGAGCAGGGTAGAGGGGGCTTACAAAGGGAGGATGAGATAGGGAGATCAATGGGAGGAACAATAAAGTAATCCAAGAAATGATGAAAGCCTGCACTAAGGCTTCTTAACACTGTAGATGGGGAGAGAAATGTTTTTCGTTTCTGTTTGTTGGGAGTGTGAAAATTTTTTTCGCAAGTGAAGTCTTAATGATATGAAACAAGTAACTAAAGAGCTGGTTGGGGTGGAGGGACGTCATGGCCCACTCCGCTCCTGCTTCACCTCGCACCCCGCAGCCCTTCCCCTTGCGTGGGACCCCTCTGAAAACCATTTGCACCAGAGACAGAGATTTAAGAAGTAAAATCACTGTTGTCACCCGTTTCATTTAATAAACTCCTCCAGTGTCTAATAACCTGTGGTGTCAAGTTGTTCTTCACCATCTAAAGTAAATCTCTGCAAGAGTTCATGAGAACACTTGTTTTAGTTCCTTAGGTGTCAAATAAATATTGCACTCAATAAATCTCTCAGTGTGTCTCCAGCCTCTGTAACCATAAATCAAAACCCAGTTAATTATAGTCTTGTGGAAGCAGACACTCTGACCCTCTATTTCCTGAATCAATTTGGGGATGATGACTGTGGTTCCAGCTTGCATAAACAATTCAACTGTTTTAGATCTCACCTCTTGTCATTCTATAGCCTTTCCTTTACAAGAATCATCCACCTGCATGTATTCAATCTCTTGCTGTAATTGTATGATTGGATATAAATATCAATAGCTAGACCTGGCTCTGTTTTGAGCTCCTGACCTGCAGTTACTATTGGACATTTTTTAAATTGGGCTCTGCAGACACCAGCACTGGCCAAAAGGAACCTTATCACTCTCTGCCCTCCACCTACTCCTCTGCCTATTTTACTCACTAAACTATATACGCAGGCTCCGCATAGTATTTACCCTATAGTCATCTGTGCCTCTCCTCTCTCAGTCCCCACCAAATTACCTCAGTCCTTCATTGTTTCTAACACCTTGAGACCACTCACAGCTGACTGCCTCCTCTCCAGCCCACAGCAGCTTTCATCTACTTACCTGAACTTCCCATGGCAGAGACCGTGGTGCTCGGCAAGCATTCCATCGGCTTTCCCCCATTTTCCCCACCTCCCGTGGTTAGGCTGACTCTCGTAACTAGTTATGACTGCAGGAAGAAATGATACATGCCATTTTCATCCCAAAGAAGAAAAGAGCCAAGGCACAATCTCTTTCCCTGCTTCAGTAACTAAAAAAAAAAAAAAAAAAAAAAAAGAAAGCCCTGTGTCTCAGGTCATGCAGCCAAAACAACGTGGAGCCTGAGTCCCTGAGTGACATCATAGAACAGAGCCCCTGCTGATTTGTGTAGGGCCTGTTGAGAGACCGGGAATTACCTTTGGGCTGCATTAAGCAACTGAGTTCTGAACATTGTTACCACACCATAATCTAACTTACGCTGACTAACACTGACTGGTCTCTTCATCCTCAGGATGGCCCTGCTTCAATCTGCTCATAACCTCAGAAGGGATGTTTCTAAGGGGATTATATTATCACGCCACAAACAAATCAAACGTGATTATATTATCACGCCACTTTCAGTGGCTTCTCATATCAGACTAGCTCTATTCCAAGGTCTCTGACATGGTATCTGAGGGGCTCAGCTAGCAACACAGACTGCCTTGCAGCCTCATCTGCCAACAGCCCTCAACACTCCTGCTGAGTAAACTACCTGCATATCCTCCAGGGAGGTTGTTCACTCACTTCTGGGCCTTGGAGGTGCTGCTGCCTGCATGCAACATCCTCCCCATCCTCACCAGTTTCTACCTAGTGAACTCCTCTCCCTTACTCAGGACTCATCTCAGATGTATTTTCTTTGTGGATGCCATTGGGTGAAGGCAACCCCACTTTGGATGGAAATCCACAGTATTCTGTATTGAGCTCCACAACATATCACACAGAAGCACCGTCCTTCTTTCCTTTCTTGTTCCTTCTATTCCCTACTCCCCTGTCTTTGGGTCGATTCCATTCTTACCACTAATTCCCAATCGCATAAATTCCTCATAATGAATGCCACAAAAAGAACCAACCATAAAAACGCATATAACAGAAAATTAATACTGAAGTTTAACTAATTTACTATATTTATATTTGCCAAATAACCTAACAGGCTGTTTTCCTTTCTTCTCAACTCAATTTATTGAAAATAGGGAATGGAGATACTACAGCAGAACTCCATATACATTAGATATTTTGTTCATTTCTTTTTAATGCTGAGCATAACTATACAGCAAAAGAGGACATGAGGAACGAGGAATTAACTCGATGTCTAATTTTATCTACCTATAATTTGCTACTGATGTGCAGGCAAATTCCAAGCAATTACCACAACCAATATCTAAAATTAATGCATTTATAACTTTTATAACAATGTTTTTGACTTGGATATGTGGAATAATATTTGTTTTTTTAAGATTAAAATGTTTTCGGAGTGCCTGGGTGGCTCAGTCCTTAAGCATCTGCCTTTAGCTCAGGTCATGATCCCAGGGTCCTGGGATCAAGCCCTGCATCGAGCCCCGCTTCGGGCTCCTTGCTTCACGGGAAGCCTGCTTCTCTCTCTCCCACTCCCCTTACTTCTGTTCCCTCTCTAGCTTTGTCTCTCTCTGTCAAATTAATAAAATATTTTTAAAAAAAGACTAAAATGTTTTCTGTTTTCTTAGTCATTATGACTTCTTTTATTAAAGAAATAACTTAGTTTTAAAAGTACATTAATTTCATCAAATTCATTCCACCACAAAAATGTTTAATGCTTCTTGATGAATATGTGTAAAAATATGTCTTGGGCAAATTATAAGAAACTGGTTTTTTGCCTTATTCTGATCAACCCATTATAGGGACTATAACCAAGAAATTAATTCTTCTTCTGCTTTAATTTTCTGACCAGGCACTCCTAAGGATTTCTTCTTTAGGGCCCCTGAAAGTCACTTGTTTCAGTTGCGAAATGGCAAAGTCTTTGAAATTAAAGGTTTTGGCTTGAAAATTGTCCAAAGACTCAAAGAGCTATGATTTAAAAATTTTTATGTTGTTTGACTCCAAAGCAAATACATACAAATAAAACCTTGAAAAACTTCAGTAAAAAGGAAAGACCAATTTAGAAAAATTAATTGATTTCTATTAATTGGTCAGTGAATTAGCTGACATAGTACTAGCTAAAATTAAATCATACCATGATATGTGGAAAATTCTAAATTTAATAAAATTTTCTTGCTGTGGGGATGAGGCACGGCAGGAAGCAGACTCAAATGGTAAAATTGTCCTTACATCTTAATTCTGCAGTTTGCTGTTTGTCTACCTATTTATTTTGCTGTTTATAGACAAATCATATTCCATAAAAGATTGTAATAGCTTCAATAATACCTGACCTCATTTCAGCTTGAAATTTATAGGAATTCTTAAGACTTTAACACATAAAGGCTTAAATTCACAAATAATTCAACTAAGATCATGCCAAAGAAATGCCAGTGAGAGAGTCAGTGACCCCCGGTGACTCCATCTGCTAACTTACCACAGTATTCCTTGTTCTCTATAGCTCATCCATTTAACTGTAATTTACAAACCTTCTCATTAGCTTGGACCATTTTGGCAAGGATTTGATTTGGCAGCTTAACATATAGCCCTTTTCTGCCCTTGAAAATGTAATATAGTACTCTGCAGCCGTAGTATATAACCAACTTTCGTGACCCACATGAAACAGGCAAATACAAATACAAACGAGTTGGAAGGAGATGGAAGGGAAGGGGAGTGGACATTGGGGAGACAGCTTATCCACAGCCCTCCTCTCTCGTTCTGAAGTCCAGGCACATGAAACAGCCTCAGGCAGGGTGGGTGTCAGCTGGCCAGCTACTCCCCTGACTGCAGATGCAGAGGCCAGTCCACAGACCCGCAGCCTCTCTAATCCCATGGCTCATTATGCAGTCCCCTCTCTCGGCCTTCCTTATGCTGTTTTCCTCATTTCATTAGAGAGGAAACCAATGCTAAAAATGTTTTCTGTATATAACATTACCTTTATTTCATTCTGATTTACCCTGATCTCTCTCTCTCTCTTTCTCCGAGGAAAATGGAATGTAGTTTTGGTTCTCTGGTTTGTTTCCATGAAGCTCTCTGTGCTCTGTCAGGTCACCTAATCCCAGGAAGGTTCATGATCGGCGTATGCTACCACTTAATGTTATTTTGTACCTTGTCACCTTCGCTTCCTTTTTGAATCATGTTTTGCTGGTTCTACTTCACATTATGAAACAGATGGGTCCCCAGAGTGAATGACATCATGCATTTTTAATGAATGTGACATGGAAACTAAATGCTTTTAAACCTTCTGAAACAGTAGTAAGATGGATCCATTACCACACTGATTCCGTTACTAGTAGAGCATTTAATTTAAAAATTTGTAGCAACATGTCAGTAAGTAGCAGGCTTCCAATTAGTTCTTGTGGAAACCATTTTCAGGAGGAAAAAAAAAATGTGTGGACAGCAATGCAAGATACTCTTGCCAACCTGATCGTTCTCTTGTTTCATATGACATACAGTGGGTCCTGGAGGACTGAAAATTCCCCTTTTCCTTTTCCACGGCTTCAACATGTGGCTCAGAATCAGTGTAGTGGGTGATTAATAAATGTTGACTGAAAGAATAAAATAGTTAAAGGATGGGATATATAAACTTGAAAACTTGCTTATTGATGGTAGAAATGATGAAAGATTCTCTTCTTTCATCTTCTCAAGGTAAACACCTTAATATGATAAAAAGTTTTTTTCTTCCAGAAAATCAGAATATGTAGTTGAACAGTTTCCATCTCTGATCTTCCTGGATACAGTGTCCTTTGGTTACCTCTCTGACCTAATTCCCTACTGCACCCACCCCTACCCAAAATTAGTTCCAGGCCCCTAGCCTCTTCGCTGTTCCCTGCAAACATGCCAAGAACACTGACACTCCAAAAAAACGTTTGTTCTTTCTGTTCTCTTGTCTGGGATGCCCCTCCTTCCAGTATCCCTCTGGCATGCTTCCTGGCTTCATTCAGGTCCCTGCTCAAGTGTAACCTCAGAGATGTTGCTCCTAATCACGCTAATTAAAAAGCATACTTTTCCCATCACTTTCTCTCCAGTATTTGTTGCCATGTGACATCATGGATATTTTATTTATTTTCTGTCTACCCTCCTAGAATATTAACTCTTTGAGAGCAAAGACTTATCTATTTTGCTCACTGTATATCCTCAACATCCAAAACAGTGCCTGACAATAAATATTGGGTGAAGGAATAAATAAATACAGAATTTGTTCAGGTAGCAAGATGTTTAATAAAAAGATAGCACCTATGGTGGAAAGATAACTAGTTTGGGATGAGAGGAATTCAGTTCTACCATTTACAAGACTGTGGGCAAATTGTTTAGACTTACTGGGTCTCAGCTTTCCTCTCAATAAAAAAAGTGTAACAGTTCCTGCACTAAGAGACACAAGGGAACAGGAGTTTCAGGAAGGATCAAGATGCAAATGACCATGTTTTCCAGAGTATGAAGCCATGCCTAGCCAAGGGTGAGGAATATTAGCTTAGGAGTAGAGAGAGATATCTAAAAATCTGGATCTTATCTATCATTTGGCATCTTATTTCTCAGTTTTCTTCAAATCAATTAATTATGATGGCAAATTAATTCAATTTAATAATTACAATTTAAAAACTGCAAAGAGGGGTGCCTGAGTGGCTCAGTGGGTTAAACAGCCAACCCAATTTCTGCTCAGGTCATGATCTCAGGGTCCTGGGATCGCCTTGCATTGGGCTCCAATCTCAACGTGAAGTGAAGTCTGCTTGAGATTCTCCCTCTCCTTTTACCCCTCTTCCTACTCGTACATACTCTCTCTCTCTCTCTGTCTCAAATAAATAAATAAATAAGATCTTTTAAAAAAATGCTGCAAAGACACCAAGAAAACCTCAAAAAGTCATTGCTTTCATTTAGCAACAAGAAGTGCAGGGCACACTTTATCCTTGCTGTCTCCCCTGAATCCCTTTAGCACCTCATCCATCCTGCTCCATAAGGTTCTAGGAAAACTTTGAATCAATGACTTCCCTTTTCCACTGAAGGATGGGCATGTGACGTGGGCTGGCGCGTCAGCAGCCTTTAATCTGGGACTGCTGTTAGCACTGGCAACAAAGCAAGTCTCTCTCTGTCTCTCTCCTTCTGGAAAGATTATGCGTGCTAGTTGTGCTATTTTTCACTGCATGGAAAAGACCAGTTTAAGAAGGAATGATGCCAACACAGAAAGTAGAGTTGAGAGATGAAGAGAGACGTAGTTCTGATGACATCTAAATGTGCCTGACGTCAGCTCTGCCTTTTATAGCTTTCAGGTTCTGTGAACCAATAAATTATCTTTTTTTAAAGCTAATTTGAGGGGCGCCTGGGTGGCTCAGTGGGTTAAAGCCTCTGCCTTCGGATCGGGTCATGATCCCAGCGTCCTGGGATCGAGCCCCACATCAGGCTCTCTGCTCGGCAGGAAGCCTGCTTCCTCCTCTCTCTCTGCCTGCCTCTCCACCTACTTGTGATCTCTGTCAAACAAATTTTAAAAAAAGAAAATCTTAAAAAAAAAAAGCTAATTTGAGTTGTGAGAGGCTTAAGAAATACAGGAGGATATGAAGGAAACAGTGTGATTGAGTTCTGTTTTGCAGAAAACAAGAAGACAAGACTTGATCCAAAACGCAAAATCAATAGGGTGAAAAAATGTTCAAGATATTCCTGCATTTCTTAGAAGAAAAGTCATTTATCACCCACCTACTCCAAGTACTTATTTTCCTCATGTTCCTGCTTCTGACTCCAAGCCAGGAAAGCCCCTGTTGAACAAGAACAAAGTATTTGTTCAGAACTAAAGAAATTCTAAATTTCGCTGGCTGGTGAGGAGCAGTGCAGGGACAGAAGTTGCAACACCTTTGCTAGTCGGCAAGAAGAGAATCATTTCCTGTTATCCAGGCTTGGGCTCTGGATATAGGTTCATATACCATCATTAACACTCCAAACAGATTGATTCTGAAATACTATCAGTGCAAGTCAATTGAGTTCAATAAGTGATCAGATTGCTCGTAAGCAAACTTCGAAATATATTACATTTCCAAATTGGAAATTTGGAAATGGAAATGTGCGTGCAGGTTACTGAGATCATCAATAACTTTTAAGAGTGTAAAGGGTTCCTCAGATCAAAAAGTTTGAGAACTGCTATAATAGAGGAACCAGTCGAAACCACAGGTTCTACCTCTTTATTGTGTGTACATGTGTATGTATGAAAACGAATCCTTCATTCTTAGTTACAAAAGAGGAATAGTTTTTAAAGTGTAGCACAGAGTACGCGCCTGGGTGGCTTGGTTGGTTGAGCAACTGCTTTCAGCTCAGGTCATGATCACAGAGGCCCAGAACGAGTCCCTCATCGGGCTCCCTGCTCCACCAGGAGTCTGCTTCTCCCTCTGACTTTCTCCCGTCTCATGTTCTCTCTCACTGTCCCTCTCAAATAAATAAATAAAATCTTAAAAAAAAAAAAAAGTGTAGCACAGAGAAACCTATATGCCTCGGAGACCCCTTCATAGAGTCCTTGAAGTCAAATATACTCTCATAATCATTCAAAGATATTACTGACCTTTTTCACTCTCATTCCTTTACACGTATACAGTGGAGTTTTCCAGAGCCATAATGGCATGTGCTATCACAACAGATGAATGGAGAAATAGATGAGAATCTAGTTTTCTCCTATTAAACCAGACATTTATAAAATAATGTCAAGCAATGAAACTCTCCGGAGATAATTTTTATTATCCATTGAACATATGTCATTCATATTAACTTTTAAATGAGTAATAAAGACATATTTTTAAATTTATTTTAATTTATTTAAGATGACAAATATTGATGAATATGACCCACACACATAAAAGAACTTTGAGATCCTCAATAACTTTAAAGATTGTAAAGGGTTTCTCAGATCAAAAAGTTTGAGAACTGCAATAATAGAAGAACTAGTTGAAAATATACTCAGGTGAAATTTGTAATAACTGGATATTGCACAAGTTTGCTATCAAATCCAAACTCTACATATTTTTTCAATGAAAGTTATTTGTAGGAATCTTCAGGAAAAAAATTATTTTATTTTTTATTTTTAGAGAGGTGGGGAGAGAGAGCACATGCAAGCAGGATGGAGGGTCAGAGGGAAAGGGAGTGAGAGAATCCCAAGCAGGCACCACACCTGGTGCAGAGCCCAGTAAGGGGTTCAATGTCACTACTCTGAGATCACGACCTGAGCCATAATCAAGAGTCAGACACTTAACCAACAGAGCTACCCAGGTTCCCCAAGAAAAAAAAATTCTTATAATTTATTAAAATGGGTATTTAGGAGCACCTGGGTGGCTCAGTCAGTTGCACTTTCCAAATAAATAAATAAAATCTTTTTAAAAATAAATTAAATTAAATAGAGTGGGTATTTAACATGTCTACCTTGATTTTAAAGTCTATTAAAAAAAAAACACCGATTTGCTACAGAATGTTATTACCTTTAGCGCACCTGTACTCATCAAAAAAAGATAGTACTGTTATAGATGAAGAGGTTAGATCACCTTAGTAGCAGCTTTTAAAGCAGGTGTTGGCAATTTTTTTGTAAAAAAAAAAAACCCATGTTATAAGCATTTTCATCATTATAGTGTATGTGGTTTCTGTCTCAACTGCTCAACTCTGCTACTGTAGTGCGAAAGCGGCCCAGCAAACATTTACTAATAAAGACTGAAGTTTGAATTTCACATAATGTTCACATGTCATGAAATATTATTCTTCTTTGGTTTTGTTTTTTTTTTTTTAAGAGAGGGACGCAGTGGAGGGGCAAACAGAGGAACTGAGAATCTTTTTTTAATTTAATTTAATTTTTTTCAGTATTCTAAAATTCATTGTTTATGCACCACACCCAGTGCTCCATGCAATATGTGCCCTCCTTAATACCCACCACCAGGTTCACCCCACCCCCACCACCCCCAAACCCTCAGTTTGTTTCTCAGAATCCACAGTCTCAACTGGGAGAGAATCTGAAGCAGACTCTATGCTCCGCTCAGAGCCCAAGACAGGGCTCCATCTCACAACCCTGAGATCATGACCTGAGTCGAAATCAAGAGTCAGACACTTAACCAACTGAGCCACCCAGATGCCTCTCTTCTTTGGTTTTTAACCACTTAAATTGCTCATAAGCAGAAAAACAGGTGATGGCATGAATTTGGTCTGTCAGGGTGTAGTTGGCCAACCCCTCGTCCAAAGTACATTCTACAAAACTTGACTCCTTGAGATCATCTGTGACAAAGAGTTCCACAACTAAATAAGTTTGGGAACTGTTGCAGTAAAGATTTAACCTGTATACTCTAAAGCTTCTGAAATATCCTCCAAGAATGTTTTTCTTTCACTCTGTTTATCAAACCCAATGGGTCACAGAAACATTTTTTTTCAAATAATACTTGTTTATTGTTCTCACACTACTATTCCATGGCATTTACTCTGAGAATTATTGCTCCAAGGGATCCCAAACTCAAATGCCTGTAGGATATTGTGTGGTACCTATGTAAAATAGGAGTTCTGTGTAAGAAAATAAGTATTAATCTGCTCAAACTGCCCAGTAACACTGCCTTTTTATCACATACAGGACAAAGAAAATGACCAACAAAATGTATCTTGGTTCCGTATCCAGCCCTTAGACACCTATTTGCAACCACTGGTATACAGATTTATGTGCAGTAGAAAGAACATTAATGTTTCAAAATCTATTATACAAGGAACAGATAGGCTGCTTCTCTTGACAAGAGTGATATCATATTCAGATACATCCTCAGGGAATAATCAGAGAAGGTCACAGTAAAGATATAATCACAGAAGAAACAGCAATTGTGCTTTTGCCATTACATAGCTGATTCTGTTCGATTTTCAGGATGTTTCTCAATGTTTAATGTACAAATAACTTGAGATCTTGTTAAAATGCAGATTCTGATTAAGTAAATCTGGGTGGGACACAAAAGTCTGCCTTTCTAAAAAAACTCTTGTGTAACACTGATAATCCATGGGTTCAGGATTCAGGAAGGGATTTCTTGCACTGCACAAATTCAGTAATATCCAGTGACCTACTAAATAGAAGAATTTGTATGTTCCAATGTCCCCAGGCAATTTATATGCACATTCAAATCTGAGACACAATGCTCCAGAGCCAATTTCCATGAACACATATTCTTGGTGCCTTGGGAGTTCAGTCCAGCTGTACTAAATAATCTTTACCAATAATAAAATATAGTGTGAATCTCTTTGAATAAGTAAAGAAAGAAGAAGAGAAGAATATTCTTCCTTCCCAAGACTCTGTTAAGGGAGCATTACTTCATCTTGAAAAGTCCAGAAATGACTATGAGGTAACGTTTGCCTCACATCTACTAACGAATCCACATTCATACGCAGGAGACGACAGGGAATGCAGGACAGGAGCTCAGAAGTCACTTATCAAAACTTCTGATATCAGGGATTAGAAAAAAGAACTACATAGTGGAGCTACAAAATATCATTTCAAGAATGCTAACTTCTGGTGGAAATATTCCCATTAATGAAAACTGGCAGGATCACAAGGAGTGAATAACCAGTAAAGTCACACCCTACACCTGCAGCACATCCTTTGGGGAGCTGGTATGAGGTGGGGATCAAAAGCTTGGTGTTCTGTCCCAAACAAAGGTCACAGAATAGGGATACATACCCGGAAAGGCTTACAGATATTACACAAGGCATGTACCTAAAAGAGAAACCATATGAGGCTATTGATAAATACTTATTGAATGAGTTCAACAGTATCAGACTCGTGCTCTGAATAAAAGTGTTGTAATTTGTGTGCTTATTGTCCTAAATTTGGGGGTAATGAATGTAACATCCCTTGGACTCAGAAATGCTGTATTTTTGGCATTCTGACTTGGTGGGTAATGAAGGGAGGTCTTAGGAAGGGTATTTTGTTTGTAAATCAAGTATTAAAAATCAGCAAGAGATGTTGGGACACCATGCTAAGAGGCTGGGGAGGGAAAGGGCATGTTCTTGCTGATAAGAATACTGAAAGTTCAAGAATGGAACCGAGAAGATTGGGCTCTTGAGAATTATGAACAGTAAACAAAGGCACCCACTCAAATGAAAGCATAGCACAATTACATTTAGCTCAGTGTAGCCAGGCAGAGTGGTGCCTTCAGAGGCCAATTGAGCCCTAGAGAGCTTTCTCTGGGCACTGCATGAAGGAAAGGATTTGGTACACACTCTTTGTTCACAGACCTAGCTTCCTCAATCACCCAACTTTTTTATTACCTTCCCCCTCATTTATTTTTTTCATCCCTTGGCTTTAGGCCTGGCTTCCCTCCCAGCCCATCACAATTATGTTTTTATCCTTAGTCTTGGAGCACATTCTATCTGTTCTGGCTATGACCCCAGCCACTCACCATAATAGTTTTACTTCCTCATTTTTCCAGTGAACTCATGAACTTCTTTGGGTAATGCCTCTCTTTATTTCACCAGCCCTAGAATCATTTGGTCCTTAGTATCTGGTCCACCTTTATAAGCAGGGTCACCACATTCCAGGTCTGAACAGAACAGACCACATTTAATAGTCTGACCATTGTCCCTGGTTGACCTCAGGGCTCATTCTGCATCCCTTCATGTGTATTTTCGCTGTTTCTCTTGAGTCCAATACTAGATCATTTCTTACGTGGGAGAAAGTCCTCTTGTACATTTTTAGTTCTCACAGAAAGCCCTATGTTCACCAAATATTTACCAAATTTTGATGATTAAGTCTTAGGAAACAAGAAATGTAAACTGAATGCCTTATGTTCAGATTGATAATAGTTGCATGGACTTCAGCTGATATATTCTCTAAAACAGTAGAGATCCCTCATTCATTATGAGACAACACACATCCACCAGTAGCCAACACATTTTGTACCTTTTTTACCTGGGTTAAAATCAGACAGACAGCTAGCTAACTTCAGGCCTATAGATTTTACAGCTCAAATGACTTGCTTTATGCCTATATTCATGAATAGAACAAAGCCAGTGTAAAACTCTTTGTAATTTAGTTGAAGGAAAACTATTGGATCTTGTTCATAAAATTAAATACCTGCCGTTTTTAAAATAGATAACTTTTCTAGATATAGCTAGTCATTTTTATACATATTAATTTTTTTTAATTTTCAGGGTCAAAAGATTATAATTTTACCATTAAAATTCAAAATTTTACCACTAAAATTCAAAATCCTATGTGCAAGAAGGTTTATTCCTATTAGACAATCTTATATAACTTCAGCTTATTTTTAAGCTAAAGTCAATATTAAACTTACTTTGTATAAGAACAGAGCTTTATACAGTTCCATTTACTCTGAATGTGTGAACGAATGAAGACAAGCTGATAAGGCATGTTACTCACCTTTCTTCTTCCTAGAGAAATCAAAAGATATTGGAGAAAACAAGATAACAAAAATCTCTATCTTTTAAACATTTACTACATACAAACACATGCATTATCTTAGTGAAAGCACAACACAGCAGTTCTATGGAAGGTTTTAACCATTATATATATAAACAAAATGAGATTCAGAAAGTTTAGCTGTTTTATCCAAAATCACACAACTGGTAAATGATGAACACGTCAGGCTCATGTCTTACTCCAAACTACAATATTTAATAATAGTAACAAGAAAAACAAGTATTACTGAGTATCACCTGCTAGCTACTTCACACATCCCCGCATTACCTCAATCCTCACAACAGCAGCAGGAAGTAGATTCATTTTAAGACCCAACTTTGCGAATGGGGCTTGGGTATAGAGAAGTTCAATAGCTTGTGTGAGTCTGCATTGTTGATTAGAGGTCACATAAAGATCTGAATCAGACTGGTGGGAGTCTAGTGACACTTGCTTAATCATAATACTTGTTTAGGGACATGTATTTTAAGGATGATCTTAAATTATCCACCCCCCCCAATATACTCTTACCGTTATAATTCATATGTATGAATTAAAATGTGTATTTTACACAGTCAATATATTTTTGAAAAATTAAAATATGTAGGTATGTATTAAAAATAAAAAATACTAAAACTGTCTTTTTTTTTTTTTAAAGATTTTATTTATTTACTTGAGAGAGAGACAGTAAGAGAGAGCATGAGCAAGGAGAAAGTCAGAGGGAGAAGCAGACTCCCCATGGAGCTGGGAGCCCAATGGGGGATTCCGGGATCATGACCTGAGCCGAAGGCAGTCGTCCAACCAACTGAGCCACCCAGGCATCCCTAAAACCGTCTTTAATATTTAACCAAATATTTACCATTTTTGGTGCTCTTCATTGCATTCTGCTGATCTAGGGTTCTACCTGGTATCATTTTTCTTCAGCCTCAAAACACTCTCTCAGCATTTTGGGTAGCACAAATTTACTAAAGACTAATACCTTCAGCTTTTATCAATTAGAAAATGTTTCTAGTTTTGTTTTTGTTTTGTTTTATTTTGGGCCTTCAACTTTTGGGATATTTTTACTGGACATTGAATTCTAGATTGATATTTTTTCTACATTGATTGATTTTAAAGATATTTCAACATTTTCTGGCCTGGAAATTTGGCCATCTTTCATTGTTCTCCTTTATAATGTGTCTTTTCCCTCCAGTTATTTTTTAAATTTGTTTTTTATTTTTAATCTTCTGTTGTATAAATGCGATGTACCTAGAAAGGTATGATGTTCCTTTACATTTGTCCTGCTTGGGGTTTGCATGGGAAATAGGTAGAATTCTTCTAGGGAATGCGCTGCTAAACCCAAACATCTTT
>NW_019154101.1:29547867-29622009 GCF_002288905.1 Enhydra lutris kenyoni | reverse complement strand
TTCTTCTTCTTCTTCTTCTTCTTCTTCTTCTTCTTCTTCTTCTTCTTCTTCTTCTTTTAGTATTTTATTTATTTTTTTTAATTTATTTTTATTTATTTATTTTTTTAATTTTTTATTTCTTTTCAACGTAACAGTATTCATTGTTTTTGCACCACACCCAGTGCTCCATGCAATCCGTGCCCTCTCCAATACCCACCACCTGGTTCCCCCAACCTCCCACCCTCTGCCCCTTCAAAACAAACCCAAACATCTTACATAGAAGGTAGAAGAGTTTCTGGTCCAGGCACTACAAATCCATGTTTATATTACTGGAGGGTAAAAGACTTATTTGGCTCCAAAGGTCTGTGAGAGCCGCAGGCTATCACTGTCTCAAATCATGGTGGGTAGTAACTTCTGGAAAGCAAATCATCATTTTGGAAAAGATAAGACTAACCTTTAAAAATGTGCTGATCTCGGGACGCCTGGGTGGCTCAGTTGGTTAAGCAGCTGCCTTCGGCTCAGGTCATGATCCCAGCGTCCTGGGATCGAGTCCCACGTCGGGCTCCTTGTTCTGTGGGGAGCCTGCTTCTCCCTCTGCCTCTGCCTGCCACTCTGTCTGCCTGTGCTCGCTCTCTCTCTCTTTCTGACAAATAAATAAATAAAAAAAAATCTTTAAAAAAAAAAATGTGCTGATCTCTTATTACCATCAGAAGAATGTGAGGTCAGACAGGTAATCTAAATAAATGATTTGCATATCTGACATTCTTTGGGGGATTTTGTTTTGGTTGTCACATGTTTATCCCTTAGAACCTGTGAGAACAAAGTATTACACCTCCCATGACCATAGTAGGTTGTTCTGGTCAAAATATCCCAACAACTGGTACAGTCATGTCCAGGCAATGAGCAGGGAGTTAGCCATCAGCCTTGGACATTAGTAGCGGTGTCTCAGCCTGGATCTGTAGTTATGGAAAGAAAGAGGAGATTAAGTAAGGATAGAAAAGATCTTTAAAGGCATGTTATTTTCAACCTTTGATTTTAGATTCCTCTATGATAAATATCTACCCTACTTTTCAAAAACATAGTGGGAGAATAAAATCTTATAGTCCACATCAGGACATTAATTTTTAATCTTCATACTTTAAATAATTATTGATCACACCTTGACAACTTTTCTTTTAAGATTACTAGCCAGCCAATCTAAAGGATTTCAAGCTGGAATAATAATATTCTTTAATTTTGCCAGAACTACTAATTAATTTTTTAAAAAATTCTTGACACAGATCCAGTCTGGAAGGACTAAAGCCAAAGTGAACATCCTGTAAACTCTGGGTGAACAGTTCATTTACATCTGGATGCTCTGATTGAATCTAGTGTGTTCTAGTCTCCCAGGAGAAAGAGCTAAGTTCATGTCTATGCTGGTTTGTATCCAAACTGAAAAGAGAATAAATATTAATTTTGGCATACATATGTATTAAAACTATATATTTAAGGTATTTTTCTTCATAGGAAATTCTAATTTCAAAATGCCATCTTCTAAATAACAGTAAGAAAAATAAAACTATAAAATGATCTTTGTATTTTTCTTGTACATTTTAAAACTGTGTCTTGTAATAATTAATGGGCACCAAAATACTTAACAGCTGCAAAGCTAATCTCAAATCAATATTTATGTTTGCTCTTACAAATAAATGGGATGATTTTTCATGCTAATTAATTCAAGCCACAGTTAATTATTTTTATAACTTGAGATTGTGTGTTGTTGCTTTGCTGTGTATTGAAGCAGTATTTTATCACATAAAACTTACAACACACGAGAGAGTGGAGTAGACTTTTTTTTTTAAGTTTCAAATCTTAAAAGAAATTTGTTTACTGTAAAAAGTCAAATTAATTTTAAAAAACTAAAAAAGAAAGTCAGTTTCTTTTATGTAATGATTATGGTCGTCCTATTCCTGAAGTTGAGAGCTATAACATGCAAGAAGCAAAGTAGTGAATTTAAGCATTCATTCATTTAACTTATTGATCCCACCAATTGTTTTTGTATGTATTAATGCTGGAGATAAGGGAGTAAACACAACAAATACATCCTCTGCCTTCCAGGAGCACTCAGAGTCTCTTTGGGGATTGATAATAACCAAAAAATTGTGCAATTAATTGTGTAATTAGAATTGTGGTAAGTAGGGGCACCTGGGTTGCTCAGTTGGTTGAGTGCCTGACTCTTGATTTTGACTCAGGTCATGATCTCAGGGTTGTGAGATCAAGCCCTCAGTCAGTCTTTGCATTCAGTGGGGAATCTGCTCAAGATTCTCTTTCCTTCTCCCTCTGTCCCTCCCCACCCTGCTTTCTCTTCTCTCAAATAAATAAATATATCTTTAAAAAAATAATTGTGGTAATTGAAATTAGGCAGAAGTACATATTACTAAGAAGCTTCCAGCTTCTCTGGGCTAAGGTCATTACAACTCAGATATAAAGAATGGGTAGGAATGGAATGAAATAGGAGAGGGAGGTATATGGGCAAAGGCAAGTTGGCATAAGCCACAGTGTAAAGATTAGAAGGAGGTTCAGAAAAGGGGATTCACGGGTCTGCATGAATGCAATGCAGTGAGGAAAAAGGAGATGTCAGGGGTGAGGCTTGTGATGTTATCAGGGCGAGATCACACACATCACTGTATGCCTTATTAGGGATTCTGATTTTTATTTTAAGAGCACTACACAAGTAACTTCTAAAGAACCACAAGCAGGAAGAGGCATGATAAGATTTTATATTTTAAAAATCATCTAATTGGGGCTCAGTCAGTTAAGCTTCTGGTTTGGCTTAGATCATGATCTCAGGATCCTGGGATAGAGTCAGCCATCAGGTTCCCTGCTCAGCAGGGAGTCTGCTTCTCCAACTTTCCCTGTCCCTCTGACCCTTCTATCCATTTGTGCTCTCTCTCTCTCTGTCTCAAATAAATAAATAAAATCTTTTTTTAAAATCATCCAATTTCCAAAGTAATAGAGAATATATTGGACTGGTTAATAGTAGGTAAGGGAGATCACTTAAGAGTCTCTTCTAGAAATTTAGCCCAAATAAGGGAAGTAGTTTGACTATGCATGATGAGGATAGAGAATAAAAGCAACTTCTAATTTAGTGATATTTAGGAAGTAGAATCAACAGGAATTGGAGGTTTAAATATGGGGTTAAGGAGACTGAGTAAAGAACGATGTCCAGGTTGCTGATGTGTACAATTAGTGAATATTTATCTATTTATTGAAATAGGCAACCCTGGAAGTGGTTCACAATCTTATTTTTTGAATTGAGAGATGGGGGAAAGAGAAAGGTCGCATCATCAATCTGGGTTTTGGCATATTGAGTTTGATATACTTATGAAACGTTCAAGTGGAAACAGTGAGTAAGCAGCTTTATATGCCCAGAACTAAGAGAAGGCATATATTTGAAAGAAGATAAGTGAAGTCATGAGAGTAGGTGAGAGTGTCTCAGCAGGCTTTCTCAATAGAAATCCCACAGAATCCTAGGGTCTGTGAAATATTACCAGGGCTCTTATGTGAAAGAATGATTGAAAAAAATATTAAACATTCATGTGCTGCATGATGTGATGGGCTGTGGCTGAACATTCCCATTAGCAATTTTGTTACAGAATTTTCTCCCCACACAGCAGTGAGCAGTGGGACAGGGTTCATAAGAATGAGTCCATTCTCACTGAAGCCAAGTGGGAGAAGGCTTTTGATGTCTGAAAAGTGCTGTTGTTGTACAAAGTAGAGGAAGGTAGATGAACGATGTCTATCTCTTCCTCTTAAATCGCCCTCCCTACCTCCCTTTATGCACAGCCAACTGAGTTGAAGCAAATGAGCTTTACCGAAGTAATAGAAAATCAAAGGGAAATTTTCATTCTAAAGACATTTTATACACACCAACTACAAAATACACTCAGCCACCTGCTCTTATATTAAATGCTGCAAAATGTGGATGACATAGGATAAAAGCAAATTGTGTTGTGAGGTATTAGTATTTCTCAAGATTTTCTCACTTTGTTACCGTGCCTTTCTGTTTTATACTTTATTTGCATTTGTGTTTCCCAAATATGTCTGGTGGGCAAGTTTCATGATGTCTGAAGATGGGATGCAAACAAGATGGAAATGAAGGTTCTAGACTTAGGCATATGGACTGTTTTGATAAGGTTAATGATGAAGAATTACAATCTTCTGAATCAATTCACTGTACCAGCACAGCCAGTGACCCAAAGGAAGTAAATCTTTGTAACAAAAGCTACTTAAGGAGTTTTACATCCCAGCTGTCCTATGCATGTGCACAGTCTGTGGCAAACAACTAAAAAGGCAAAAATAACTCGAGCAAAGTTAGAAAGACACCCATCAATCACAACCATTTGACAAAAAAAGATGCTAATTATTTTAAAAAACAATTTGAATCTCAAACACATAAACGTTTTAGTTGAAAAAAAAGTCACATTCAGTGAAAAGGCTCAGAAAGCAAGTTATTTAGGAGTTTTGAGGAGCATAATTTATAACCTAGAAAAAAATTGCATAGTTGATGAGAATTTAATTATAGCAGGCAAAATTATAGTTAGTAAAATGTGAGGGTGAGATTCTGTAAAAACACTGAAAACGTTCCACTATCAACCAGTATGATATGTTGACATATTGATGATAAGTCACACGATGCTAAAGAGGTTTTGTATAATAAATGAAATAAACAGCTTCTCTCCAGCTTGATGAATAAATTTTACCAGCAAATGTCATACTGTAGAATTTGTAAGATTTCTAAATGACAGTGAAATTTAAAAATATTTTCTACTGCAAAATGTTGCTCAAAACAAATAAAATACAAGATACATTTGATGTTTATGTTCATATCTGAAAACATAAGTTCTATTTTATAAGAATTGCATCAGTTTCTGTGTTGATGGGAACCCCCAAAAGTTCACATTCACTGACATCATAATATACTGATTTCAGAGAACTACTGGTGTCAAAACTCTTAAACATGAAATGAAAACGTATCTGGGTGATACTATAAAAATTATTATTAAATAAAAGCCAGTTCACTGAAGATAGATTTAAGACAGTGTAAAAATCTGGAAAGGGAGTACCTATGCCTCTACAGACAGAAATCCAGTGACTTAACAGAGGAACAATTCTCAACAGGGTGTTTGAGCTGAAAGAAAATTATAGGAGCATTTTCCACTATTAGGCCAGATTTTGCTAGATACTTTGAAGATGAAGAATTGCTATAGAAATGAGCCTACCTAGCAAACATTTTTCATCCCATTATCCAGTTGAACAAGTCTTTGTAAGATCCAGGAACATTTTTTCTCACTTCAAGTAACAAGATTCCTAAATTTAAAAGAAATCATATGTGTGGTAATGAACACTGGGTGTTATATGCAACTAATGAATCACTGAACACGACATCAAGAACTAAAGATATACTATATACTGGCTAACTGGACATAATTAAGAAAATAAAAAATAAAAGAAATCATATCTTTAGAAAAAATGTACTACAACAGGAAATTCTGAAGTATTTTAATTGCTACTTGTGTTTGAGAGGGAGGGAGCATAAACAAGTCTCAAGCCATATTGAAAACCATCCAGAGAACCTGAGAAAAACACTGAAAAGTATTTTTCCTTTCAATCCAAGCATATGACTGTGTGAAAGATCCTGTCTCTTGATTACCTTTCAGAATGAGAACTTGACTTTGAGAGAAGATGAATAACTGAGCTCAAGTTTGCTTATACACTCAAGATGTCAATTAGTGCTCTGCCCTTAGATAAGTTCCGGATTTCTGTGAAAGCAGAGAGTCCTGCCACTTATAGGGAAATAGTGAACATTTTCTGTGGTTTCAACTTCTTTTGTTTAGGAGTGTTTCTTACTTAACCAGCATCAAAAACAAAGACAGTAGTTTCCTGCTTACAGTGGACAATGAAATAACATGTATGCTTATCTCATATATTTGATCCAGAATTATATGTTTTTGCAGCAAAAAACAAGCACAGATTTCATGTTACATATGTACATTTCATTCTTTTTATTCAAACAATTTTTTATCCAAATATAGGCCTAGGAAAGAGATGGAGGGACGAACACAATTGCATAATAATATTGCAACTGCTAGGCCTATATTTAAGCCTAATCATGTCACTTAGTAAGAAACTATTTTGTCCAAGTCTTACGCAAAAAACTTTGACTTTTATACATCCTAAATTATATTTTTATTTACATTGCTTTGGCTTATGATTTTAGGAGGTTTACTATTAAGCACTAACAATAAATCTTTGTGTTGTAGTTAACAATTAAAATCAAATTACTTTTAACTATAGAGAACAAACTGAGGGTTGATGGAGGGAGGTGGGTGAAGGATGGGCTAAATGGGTGATGGGTATTAGGGAGAGCACTTGTGATGAGCACTAGGTATTGTTATGTAAGGGATGAATCACTAAATTCTGCTCCTGAAACCAATATTACACTGTATGTTAACTAACTAGAATGTAAATAAAAGCTTGAAAAAAATAAATAAAAAATCAAGTTATAAACTTGATTTAAATTAAATTGATCAAGTCTACCTTTAAAAAAGTAAACCTCGGGGCACCTGGGTGGCTTAGTGGGTTAAAGCCTCTGCCTTCAGCTCAGGTCATGATCTCAGGGTCCTGGGATCGAGCCCCACATCGGGCTCTCTGCTCAGCAGGGAACCTGCTTCCCCCTTCCTCTCTCTCTGCCTGTCTCTCTGCCTACTTGGGATCTCTGTCTGTCAAATAAATAAATAAAATCTTAAAAAAAAAAAGTAAACCTCAAAAATAAATTAATTAATAAATTTAAAAAGTAAACCTCATTTTGTCTGAAACCAGTTATTTTATAGAATTTATTCTGTTTGCCTTACGAATTTTAAAAATTTATGAAAATAAAATAAATAAATAGATTTTTTTAAAGGTAAGCCAAGGTTACTTACCCTTTCTCTTTTCAATAAAGGTAAACTAACAGGTCATTTTTAGTCATAAATAAGGGAAGAAACCCTTTCCATATACTATACATCATACATCACATCTCATTAGCATCTTTTTTAGTTGTGATAAATCTTTCAGGTCTTCGTGAATGAGGTGTGAAAAAATTAAGTAGAAAATTTTTTAAAAAGTGGAAAAAGAAAAAAACTAAAGTTTTTATTACAAGTTGATATTTTTAGTGTGAAGCAAAACCACACAAAATGAGAAGGCTGGTAAGTTGGCCAAAATAAACATATCCATATAAAACTGTCATTCTCTCCTCAAAAGAGCATTAACAATATTAAAAGTTTATTATATCTACAACTTACTGATCATACTAACATACCAGAAGCTGTAGATACAATAATTTTTACTTAAGGATTCCCTGAGACCGGAAAGCTATTGAATAAGTTTCGTCTTGTGAAAAGAGAAGAGTCTTTCGATTGAAGCTTAAGGGAGTTCAGTGTTTACAGTTAGATGCATGAGGATTTTCTGGTAAAAGAATGAGAAGAAGAAACTAGAGAGTTAGCCAAACACCTAAGAGGACCTAGTGTTATGGAAACCAGGGCAGCAAAGATTCCCACTAGGATGGAATAATCAGCTGTATTATTCTTTGATATGAGGTCAAGTGATAAGAAATTGTAATAATGTGTGCTGGACTTATCATCAATCAGAGAAGTGACTGATGACCTTAGTCTACCCCTTCAGAGTCAGGTTAATTAGTAAATGTGAGCTAAGGAAATGGAGCCATTGAGTAAAGACAACCGTTTCCCTTCTATGCTATCTTCTGTGTGCAGGTAAACAAAGGAAGAGTTAACATGGTAACTGGAGGGAATGAAGAAATTTTTTAAATGCAAAAACTTGTATATGTTTAAATGCTGGTAAGAAGGATCCATTAGACAGAAGGTGAAGATGCAGAAAGATAGTAAAAAGAGGGCAGGAAGGGAATGGGATTCTGAGTGTGGTATGGCAAGAAAGGTCATCCCCCTCTCCTACAGTGGCAGAAGGAGGAAACAATGGATACAGAGACAGGTAAGCTTATAATAAGGGAAGAGGGCTGGATTTAGCCCACTCAAACCACATCTATTTAACTTCTAATTTTGTGTTCTCTCCATTATACAACAATGCCTAAGTGTAAATTAAAACAAAACTTTCAAGTTTAAGATAACAGCATTTTACAATATCCATATCCCTCTCCTCACTTTCCCTCTCCCACTACCCTACCCTGCCTCTCCTTATCTACAAGGGACCAAGAGCAATGAACTCTTTTAAGGTTGTTAAATAGGGTCAACAATTCAAAGCCCTTTGTGGACTTTTATAGTGGTGAATATATCTGCCAGGAATCATAACCAGGAATCAGACTTTGAATAAAAACAGAATACATATGCCCCTGCTCTTACCAGACATTAAATCAAAAGATAAAAAAAAAAAAAAGCTCTGAATTCAAGTACATACATGTCTCTCCCTGTTCTAGCACCATTCTAATTTCCTGTTCCACATCAGTGTATATTATGATTGCTTTAGAATTTAGGAGGTTTCTCGTAAGAGAAATTATCTGTGCCTTTGAAGGAGGGTAAGTAGGGATACAGGAAGTTAAAGATTAATTACTTCTTCCAAGCAGGAACAAAACCCAGGTGACTATTCAACTCCTCAGTTTACTTTTGATTCTAAATCGTCATTTCAAATCACAACAAAGTAGACAAATAAGTAATTCCTTATGTTACAGCATAGGGTTTAGAAAATCATTTGTTACTCTGGGATACTTAATAATACAACAAATTCCTCTAAATGATAGTCCGTATCAGAGATACAGTTTCATGATACAGAAATATTCTTGACCTATAGAATTTTAATTTTCCACAGCCACAAAGTTTCTAATTAGGTATAAATACAACCTGTAAAGGCATTCATTTGTTTATACATCTAAAAATTTGTATTCAGTTGAAAGTTCTTTAAAGAAGAACTTGTTTCTGAATAAGTTGAACCATATCAATTTTTTTTTAATTTTTCAAGCTAAAAAGGGTGGAATATCAATAGTTGCATAGCACTCAACCTAATGTTACAAGCACTTGGCACATAATAGGCACTTGATAAGTTCTTAAATTAATGTATGAGCCTGAGAATTCAAGCATGTGTTCTACTTTACCTGGGAAGCACATTAAAGAAAAGAAAGTCAGCAAGTCAACTTCAAATATTCAATAAAACAATGTATGATTGCAAATTAACTACTATACCAACACGAAAAATTAAAATCGTCAAAAGAGTTCTTGAAAGTTTGATACTGTCAACAAAAATCAACTGGGGAGAGTCCAGAATAATCACTTGGTTGGCATTCTAGAAATGCCAGTGTTGTAGAGATCAATGAAACATTAGCCAGAGAGAAATCCCTGCTTTAGGATTTACCATCAGTTACTGAAAATAATTTTCCCCCCAACTTCATTTTCAAACAGAATGAAAATAAAACACCAGAAAAAGTTCACAAACCCTAAAATAAACAAAATTTAACTTTACGCAAGGAAATACTGAATTTAAATTGGAATGTCATTTTATACTTTCTGGCAATTTTTAAGTTAGACATACTTTACAGAAGTTGCAGTTTCCAAGTAGTTTTGGAATTTTGACTTTAGGACTAACTCACAATCTAAATTGGAGCGTACCACCCCTCCTACACCCCACAGCCCACTCACAAATCATAGTATTTGTTTAGCAGGTAATAGCTCTAATTCAGGATGCAGAAAATCTTTTTTTTCTTCTGATCTCCCTGTGTTGCAAATATAAAATGCATTATGTGATAAAAGCTGATTGTATCAGTCATGTATTTTGATAAAGCCATCATGAATTACTAATTTTTAACAAAAATTGTTTTAAAAAAAATGTGTGCCCATTTTTGCAAGCAAGACTGTGTTGAGAGGCCTCAGTAATTCCTCCAGTTAGCCACTTTGAGATCTGGGCTCCCATAAAGTATTCCAGGCACTATACTAAATATTGCACAAACCACATAACAGGCAATCATCACAAAAATCTTCTGTGATGGATGCTATTATTTACCCCATACAACTCATGAGGAAATTAAGCTCAGGAATATTAAGTAACTCTGCCAAGGTGACATGACTGTTGGTGATAGAACTATAATTCATATCAATGCTGATCCCAGCTTTGCCTTTCATCTTTATGTTATATGGTGCCTTGGAAATAAAATCTCCTTTCTTTCTCAAAAACCCCATGTTGTCCTAACCTCACCAGATTAGGACAGGTGGCACTAACACCAGGACAGGTGGCAGGCCATCTCAGGGAAGCCATACAAATCATGGTCCTCTTCCTTCCCCCTGAGAGAGACATGTTTAAATAATATAAGTATATATTTTTCCCTATATATACAGGCTCACTCTCCTTCTTGAAATTTGGGGGTCTGTACCATGTTTAAGAACCTCAAAGATTTACCTAAATTCCTGAGCCCCTTTCACAAATCCTTCTGCACAGAGAAAGATTGCAATTCTCTTCAATTAGAACAATTGCACCCTTCTCTCCATTAAAGACATGACTTCACGTCTTTTCTCCTCGATCCTCCTCAAGACTGTCCCTCTCAGTGAAGTGATTCCTGAATGGCCTCACCTCAACTCCAGGGCAAAAAAAAAAAAAAGTTTGCTTATCGCTACTGAGGGCACCGCCAAGCTCTGAGGCTACCAAGGCTGAGTCTGTCTGTTTCTCTCCCCTGAATGAGTTGGCATTTGTCTTCTCTGCCTTATTAAATTGAAGCCCCTGAAAGTAAAGCTTCTGCAGTAAGTGTGTTCTCCATAGTTATTGAGTCCAGGCTGAAATTTGAGAAGTGATTGTACCATACTGCTGAAAAGCAAAACTCTGTTGACAGGGTCACCAAATTCTTTCCTGCTTTAGATGTTTTAAAACCAGGAAGCACATGGTGTTTCCTGTCCCTTCTGCTACCTCACAGGAAATGCCGGGCTTTGGGTCATCCGGGATGCACTGGCTAGAAATGCCAACACAAGAGACAGAAAAGGAGCTGACACCAAATCCAGACAGTGAAGGGACTTTGCATGGCCCCGTGTCTGACTTTCTCCACTTCTCCCCCACAACCCCTGTTTCTCCTAGAAGTCGTGTCTACAAATTAATAGTGACCTTGTACACACAAATACAAATTTTACTAGTCCATTTAGATGTGAAGATTAATATTAAATGTTAAATACTTCCACTTAAAATATTCATTTTGTCTTAAAATTCTTCAACTTTAAATCATTACTATTCTCCTAAAATAATGAATTATTTTTCAACAGGAAGATCATTTCTATTTTTCCATTAGAAAAGAACACAAAAAATTCCAACTCACTTTAATTCTATATCCTCCAACAGAAAGAAGCCACACACAGAAAAAAAAAAAAAAAAGAAAGAAAGAAAAGAAATTAATTTGGAGCCATGAAGAAAAGAGTAAAATAGCTAACATTTAAATAAAATAGCTAACATTTAAATAAAATAGCTATTTTTTCATGTTTATTATTATGTAGTTCAGACCCTCCAGGAAGCACATGCCAAGGCAGGATTAGAAAAGAGGTCTACTGAGGGAAATCAATGTGAAAGATAAGGGAACAGAGGAGCTGGTGAGAATAAACTTCAAGACTGGGTTGCAGTTCCTACTTCTCTTATTTGGAATTGAATAGAATTATCTGAATTTTGATAACTTTTTAAATTTTATTCTGATTATTCTCTTTTATTTCTAATTAATCAAAAGCAGTTGTTTACCATAAAAATTAGTCATATCTGACATTAATCAATGAATTTGTTTTTATATTAATTTCAAAACACACATTTGCACTCAGAAAATCAGAATGAAAGCAACTTGAGTGCCCGGACCCCCCAGGTCATTAGATCCAGCTTTCTATCCAAAGATGGGTGTTCAACTCTTCCCTGAACATGTAGCTTTATCACAAGGCAATCCAGTTTATTCCTAGTGAACTTTAATCATTAGGAAGTCCTTTTAGGAAGTCCTTTTTATTTATTTTTATGTAGCCTTTAGGTATATCTTTCTATAACCTTCCCCCCAGAGCTTCAAAAGAGATAC
Source organism: Enhydra lutris kenyoni (assembly GCF_002288905.1). Taxonomy (NCBI): domain Eukaryota; kingdom Metazoa; phylum Chordata; class Mammalia; order Carnivora; family Mustelidae; genus Enhydra; species Enhydra lutris. The sequence goes on along the minus strand of NW_019154101.1, from coordinate 29,609,966 downwards.
CATAATAATAAAGTTGCAGGGAACTTTTCCTTCTATGGCCTGGGATAATGATCCCACGCTCATCTTACCATTTCTTCTAGAATATTGTTTTCAGAATCATAAACACTTTAGTCACCCTCCTCCAGATGTGCTATTAATTTTTCAATATCCTTCCAAATATATGGCAGCCAGAACTTGATTGTCCAGTCAAATGAAGTGACTAACGTTGAAGACCATGGGAGGATCAACTCTGTGTTTCTCTTTTTTTTTTTTTTTAAGATTTTATTTATTTGACAGAGAGAGAGAGATCACAAGTAGGCAGAGAAGCAGGCAGAGAGAAAGAGGAGGAAGCAGGCTCCCCGCAGAGCAGAGAGCCCGACGCGGGGCTCGATCCCAGGACTCTGGGATCATGACCTGAGCCGAAGGCAGAGTTGTTAACCCACTGAGCCACCCAGGCGCCCCAACTCTGTGTTTCTCTTAATGAACTAGATTGGCAGCATCTTATGTCACAGCACTGCTTCATGTTGAATTCGTACTTAGTGAAACCTCTACACTACAGAACCATAAAATTAAGTCCAAATAGAACCTCAGAGATAATCTTACTCCAACATCCTTTTTGTCATATAAGGAAATTAAGAATCTAAAAGACTGTGTGCCAAGTCACACAATTTAATTTGTGGCAGAGTCAAGCTTAAATGTTAAAAATCCTAATGCAATGCTTCATTTTATTCATTTTTTATTTTATTCTCATGCAAAGTGCTATTGAGCTTGTTCCCCCTCCCCATCATCCACTTAAGTGATTATTTTCTTAAATCAAATACAACATTTTGTATTTATCCTTTGCACGTGTTATTTATGGCTTTGTGGAAATCTCACCATCGGACCTTTCTTAAGATTAAGTAAAGTAGGGGCACCTGGGTGGCTCAGTGGGGGTTAAAGATTAAGTAAACTGGAGAGTGATCCAGTGAAAAGCCCTGAATCATTGTATTAAAATGGTCTTCTGCCATTTAGTCCTACTTGGCTCTCAAGGGCAGTCCTTGTATATCAAGGTCTGCCTGGGCCAGTTCTTTTGCCTTCACCATTTCTTGATTTTACAGCAAAACACCTGATCTATTTGATAACACTTCTCACCCACTTCTTAAACACCAACCATCCTTTCCTCATTGAAGGCATGTGCACCACTTTTTTTTTTTTTTAAGATTTTTTTTATTTATTTGACAGACAGAGATCACAAGTAGGCAGAGAGGCAGGCAGAGAGAGAGAGAGAGGAGGAAGCAGGCTTCCTGCAGAGTAGAGAGCCCGATGTGGGGCTCGATCCCAGGACCCTGGGATCATGACCCAAGCTGAAGGCAGAGGCTTTAACCCACTGAGCCACCCAGGCGCCCCACATGTGCACCACTTTTAAGGACTGCTTCTATTAACCTCTGAATCCTTAAGTATTATCTATACAGTTGGGATCTCAGCCTACATTCTGACAGCCCCTCTTAACAGTGACTGGCCATTTTCCTTGTTCATTCTACCTTCCCAGAGGGCTGAGCCTCAACACCTCCAAGCAGAGCTCAGAAGTTGGCACCATCATTTCATCTGTTTATGTCTACCTATTCATGTCTATCTACATTTTCTCAATTATTTGTAGCATGTCTACTATACATTAGGCACATATTAGCTGTCATCTTATTCATTCAGTACCTTGTTTTGATTATTTAAACCTACTATTAAAGCCTGCCAATTTCTACCATTTAATAAGAAAGTATATGTTAAATCAAAGAAAACCAGTGTTCTGAAGATAAGTGTAGAATACATCTTAAATGTATAAATATAGATCTTTTACATTCAATTACAAGTACTGATTTGCAAAGTGTTTAATAGTACTCTTGCTATAGCCCCTTGCTCTACGATACTGACTGGAACCACCCTATAATTACATGGCTTACAGAGCTTGTATATTAAGCCATCACCACTCAGTAATTTCATTTTACTTTCTGTATGTTTGTTGTTGCTGGTGGTTGTAGTTTCTGTTCCTCTTTAAATTCCTGGCCCACCACAGAAAATAATATGGAGATTAAATTATTCCATATTTTGTGACAACTATGGTCAAAAAGGAAAAAGAAAACTACTTAGATGGCACCCTCTTGCTCCAACTCCCCCTACTTGTCTATTAAGGATTAGAAGGGGACAAAGCTTTGAAAGAAGGGCAAATAATTTGAAGACTGTCATTACTTCCTGGTAGTCACAATGAAGCACTGCAAGTTGAAATCCTGTGTACTTCAGCTCTCTTTTCTTCATTCATCCATTCATCCATCTACCCATCCAAAAGCAAACAAGCAAAAATATTTTGGAAGCCCCTACAATGGGCTCTGCAGTTTGATCTAGTTAATTTAAGGAAATCTCAGGGTAATAGAACTTTGAATACTCTGAAATTTAGCATAAATCACATGAGAGTGTATGAGAGTTTTGTACTTGGTTTCAGAAAAGGAGGTGCAAGTGAAAACTTTGAATTACTGGAACCTGACGTAGGAGTCAACACACCCCATACTTGGTTGATATCACCTGGGATACCCTGACCACTAAACTGATTCTGGAATCATGAATCTAGTTATAGAGTAGTTATTTACTCTTTGCAACAACTCAAGACATTCTAGCACAGGGCAAAGAGCTAGGCTGCCTGCATTCAAATCCTGGCTCTGCCCCTTACAGGTATCATCAAAGGGATGATGAAAAGAAGGGCCATTTGCACCCCAGTGTTCATAGCAGCAATGTCCACAATAGCCAAACTGTGGAAAGAGCAGAGATGCCCTTCAGTAGGTGAATGGATAAAGAAGATGTGGTCCATATATACAATGGGATATTACTCAGCCATCAGGAAGGATGAATACTCAACATTTGCATCAACATGGATGGGATTAGAGGAGATTATGCTGAGTGAAATAAGTAAAACAGAGAAAGTCAACTATCATGTGGTTTCACTTATTTGTGTAACATAAGGAATAGCATGGAGGACATTAGGAGAAGGAAAGGAAAAATGAATTGGGGGAAATCAGAGGGGGAGATGAACCATGAGAGACTATGGACTCCGACAAACACACCAAGGGTTTTAGAGGAGAGGGAGGTGGGGGGAATGGGTTGGCCCGGTGATGGATATTAAGGAGGGCACATATTGCATGGAGCACTGGGTGATATATGTAAACAATGAATCTTGGAACACTACATCAAAAATGAATGATGTACTGTATATTTACTAACATAACATAATAAAAATAATTAAAATAAAATAAAATAAATGAATATGTGTAGAAAACTTAAATAGCACAGAATAAATGTTATCAGTATTAACTATCATTATAACTTAACCTCAATTTTCTAATTTTCTAATCATAAAAATGGTAACATAGACATACTCCATTCCATTGAAACTCCACAGCTTGTGAATACTGAACAGTAATGCTGAGACACCATGTGTCTTTGGTTACAATTCCTTGACCTATCTGTGCCCAGACCCTACTCAGTGTGACAAACCAAAGGATTCTCTCCTGTTCGTGAAACTCTGCCATCAGGTCACTGAAGGCATGGAATGGCTGAAGCTGCTCTTCCATGAATACAATGATTATTATAACTTGTAAACTTGTAGGCATATAAATGTCTCCTCTTTCAGGGTTCAAGTTTCCAACTTCAGTGCTAAATGGGAAACTGAGGCAATCATACAAGCTTGGCAGAATAGTGAAGGGCAAAGGAGAGGTGAGATTATGATTTTAATTAGCCTATTAACTCTTTCAATATTTTCCTTCACTTGAGTGTGGAGGCCATTCTGGAAAAGCAATTAAGAGAAATAACAATTAAGAGAAAACATTTTAAACAGTTTGGACTAAACTAAAAATATAAAAACAAACAAAATCCCAACCACTACCTTGAACCTACAAGTATTATTTCATCCTTCAGCATCCCAGGCGATACATATATTTAAAGCAGAGAGTTCACAAGAACCACAATAGAAAGAAAACAGCTGGTAAGCAGCTGCACAGTAATACCATAGGCCAGTTTTCCTTTAAACGAAAAATAACACATTCATTTGGAGCCTGGAAGTTCAATTTCATATCCCTGATTATTTCATGGCTAAATAGGAAGGTTTTCCCATGTTTTATTCCCTTCACAAAATTTGGGCCTAACCCTGCATCTTTAGGTTACAGGCACACACACACACACACACACACACACACACACACACACACAGATAGGAATTTCAGTCGTGTTATCTGCTTCCTAAGTCTAAAATCAAAAAACTCACGTTCATTCAAAGTAAATATGCACAGCATGTCATGAGAGAGTGTTCTGTTCAAAGAAAGCGTGTTAATCATAACTTGTATTTACATGACACCTAAGTTAGGAGGAGTTCAAAACAAATGCATGTGTGGCAAAGGTCAAAGCCATCAGCCAAACAGGAAAGCTGTGGAGATTCTTTTCCATTCCAAGTCATCCATATAAGGTGGGGTTTCCTTTTCTGCTTAAGTTTAGACATCATCAGAAAAGTCAAACCACAAGAGAATGATGAAAGTTGTGCTAAAATATGGTAGATGTTTATGTCTTCTATGCCCCATACAACCTTTCACTGGACAGCCTATTTCAGCTTCTCAAATTTTTTTTATTGTGTTATGTTACATAATTAGAAGCTTTTATTACAAAAAAAAAAAAAGCACACAAATAAGGCTCAGCTTGATACCTAAAGATCCAAATAAATCATCGGTATGATATAAAAAACTGCTAATGACAATTCTTTAAATCCTGAAACTGCCAAAAAGAGTAATGAGTTTGAATCAATTCTTGCTTCTTTCTGATAAGAAGGGACAGTAATCATTTAAAAGCATGAATTTATGGAAAAATACTGATTGATCACCAATTTTTGCTAGGCACTCTGAGGAATAGTAGATAAATCTCAAAATTCAAGATGTCCTTAAGATACAGTAGAGAGCTATCATTTGTAGAACCAGAATTAAAGGTTATCGCACTACATGAGTTTATCAAAAAAGGGACTTTGGTTTGGTGGTGGAAGAGGTCAATTATATCCTCAGCCCTGAAGGGCAATTCATTATTCAACAGACAGAGAGATGTGGAAGAGAACTGGAAAAAAATTTCAAAGAGGATGGAATGACAACAAGACCGTGAAGTAAAGAAAAAATATGTATATATATAAAGGGAACAGTGAGTTACACAATGTTAGGTATCAATTATATCTCCATAAAGCTGGAGGGGAAGAAAGGGAGCAGCAAGTGACCCAATATAGTTAAAGATGGGTGAGGGTCAGAAAAATGATGACCAGGAGTATGGTATCAGACTTGAAAGTGAGGATGTGAATCCCAGCTCCATCACCGAGTAGTCTTGTGAAATTGAATAAATTATATAATCTTCAAGCCTGTTTTCTTTTGTTATAGAGTCAATAATAGTACCTACATCATATGATACCTGTAACAATTAAGTGAGATAATCCCTGCGATGCTCACAAAGGCAGAAAGTATGTTATGTCTATCCCTGTATGACCAGAAACAAGCACCTTGCTTGAGCAGAATAAATGCTCAATAAATATTTGCTTCCATGATTATTATGAATTCTGGGGCAAGACTAGAAAGGTAGTTAGATACAGACCATCAAGGCCCTGACTATCAGATAAAGGGATTTGGGTTGTATATAATGAGAAATGGAAAGACACTTACAGGTTTTGTGATCAGAACACTGCTCAAGTTAATCCAGAAAATAAATTGTTCAGAAACGAGAGGTAGGACAATCCTTAAAGAAGTTAATGAGAACCTAAATTAGATGGGTGCCTATGAACATGGAAAAAGGAGAAAGGTAGGAGAGATAGCTTGGAGGACTCCGGAGTAAACCATAAGAAAGCCATAGAATATTCTCTGTATTTTCATAAAACAAAGGGCTGGATTCAGAACGTTAAACCGACCACTGGGATAATGAAACAAACTCTAGGGCTTGAATATCCTGAAGATACAAATTCCAGATAAATTAGACATTTACTGGCAGGAAGTTTCCATCTTAACCAAGAAAAAAATAAGGAAAACAGACTATTTCTATGACTGAAATCTAAGTCCTAAGGGAGACATTTATTTAATAAAGTAGTTAAGAGTGTTGACTGCGTAGCCAAACTTCCAGGGTTCAGTCCCAACCCTGACACTTTCCAGCTATGTAGCAAGTTATTTAACAATTGCATGCCCACTTTTCTGTATTTGTAAGATACTTATGCCTACTGGCATCTAATTAACACCAGCATCTATTTCAAAAAGTTTTTAAGATTAATGATTTAATACACCTTAAACACTTAGGATGGTGCCTGGTATATAACCAGCCAGTGATAAATGTTAGTTACCTTAATTTCTGAGCTATTTTTATTTGATCTGGACTGAGATAGATGGGTTGCATATGGATCAATCCCAAATGCTACAGTGCTTTTGCTACAATTTACAATGGTTGACCCACACCCCACGATGTGCCACTACCTCGATAAGACTAATTAATTTTCCACCTCTCCCCATCTGCCACATAACAAAGATAAAAGCCCAGGCAATTTTGCATACAATTTGAAACATTAGTCTTTCCTTCAGGCATCATGCTTATCCATATCATATAATTTAAGGGTTGTAGGGACTCAGTATTATGGCTTCAAATGACTAATAGCAAACTTATTACAGCAAATCCTTTATTTGGGTCCAAAAATCCTAAATACTTTCAATATTTCTATGATTTAAGAGGTGACATTTTCAAATATGTATTACAGAAACAAAAGCTATATTGGAAGTTCATTCTATACAGGAAATTAAAAGAAAATGAACCAACTTTGTGTTATCTTCTTGGATAATGACTTAAAATAATATAAAGTGTTCTGCTATTTATCATCACACAGTAGACAGATACTATATAACCACTATATAAAAATATAAATATAAAATGTAGATAATGAGTCCATATATAGTGAAATATATTTTACTATTTATCACCTCATAATTACTATATAAAATATTAAATGCATATTAAGTCAAGTATTTTATATTATCATTCTAGTATACAAATTTTCATTGCTTGTTATAGGCCTTTTCAAGCCCTCAGTGATTAATTACTATTTAATGATGGACCAACCATGCCAAACAATTCATTAGATTGAAACTCTTCCTTGGATTAATTCAACATTTGCTGAGTTTTAAAGTACCCAGAATTATTAATTTAGTGTCATCACGGACATGCGAAATAAATTAATTCCTTCACCCACTACTGGGCATAAGTTCAGTGCAACAGAAATCCCTATTTCTTAATATCTGAAAATAAATAAGAATGAAAGAATGAACTACAGATTTTAAAAAATAGCATTCACAAGACTTAAGAGTGAATTATTGCAAGCGACCACAACTCTAATTTCTAGCAACTACTTTATTCCATTAAACATTCTCTTTTAAAGCAAAACACAGTTAAATGTATTTCAACTTGTACCACATTGATCAGAAAGTGACAATCATGAATGCCTAAAGAAATCCACTGGAAGTCAAGATGAACTTCCCAGAAAAGACTCTTGTTATGTGCATAATTATGTGCATAATTATTCTGAAAGTCATGATTATTTTATAAAACCACATCTGTCCAGATAAAGTAAACCATGTTTTTATGTCAATCCATAATATTAAGAAACATGATTAAAGGATCATATCTGTTATCCTCTTAGTCTTCTCCTTTATCAACAAATAAGAAGAAAACATGGAAGAAAGGAATTTATCTCTAACCAAAGAAGGGGACAGTACTCTATCTTTCGCTTATGAATACTGGCAAACATACTGCCAAGCTTTAGACTCAAGAAACTTTACAATCACCAGCAACTAACGGACAGTAACAATTTCAAAATTCCTCCTGACAGAGGATCCCAGTTGCAACTACCTCATTACTTCTCCTTCTTGGATACAGGGCACATATATCAGGTTTCCAGTGTCAGTTCAATCCCTCATGTTCAATGAAGGGAAGAAGCAGAAAGCAGTAAGTGTCCTGGCTAAGAACTCAAGCTTACAGTTAGAATGCCCTTAAGTTCAAATCCCAGCAGCCCCACTTACTGGGGCTGAAGCAGCCACTTCTCTAAACCTCAGCTCCTTTCATCTATAAAACAGATGCATGTAAAGGGGTTAGAACATACCCTGGGATGATTTAAGCCCTTGATAAATAGTAGACAGTAAGATTATTACTGCAAATGATTTACCCGCAAATACAAAGAGAAGTGTTTGTATTTGTATAGTGTTATTGATTGCACATAGTCAAGAGTTGCATAATTCATTCAACAGGAAAAGCATAAATGATGAGTATATTTGTATGAGGGATAAAGCCCTTGGATTAGTTGTTTTCAGTCAATAGAGATGGCAGTAGAAAGGTAACTGAGGCCAGGATTCAGTTTCTAGCAACAGAAAATAAGACCTATTATTATTGAGCAGCCAATAAGGTTTTTTAATCAAGGAACTAAATGATTAAAACAATTCTAGCCATGGGTGTAGAGGATGACAGAAATGAAGAAAGGCTTGAAGCCTAGAGCTCAGTTAAAAACCAATTGTAATGATTCAGGCTAGAAAAGCTTAGGACCTGAACTAAGGCAATGAAAGGAATTTACTAAAATGTGAAAAACTTCATGCAACTCCTACACTCAAGTTGTTAACAGATTCTGGGTTCTTAGCCTCAAGTCTATGAGGAAGGTTGGTCTGTGTTATGTAGAGAAGGGAAAGAAATATTGCTTATAGTGAAGTTCATTTTAGTTAGAATGATCTTAAAGAATTCCCCAATATCAATTAATTTTATAATTAATTTAAAACCAGGACTCAATTGTTGCTTTTTTCAATAATATGAATAAAGAGAATAGGAAAATAAAATGAGAATAATAATGGCACCCACTTTATCATGTTATTGCACAGATTAAATAAATTAATATATATAGAATGTCAAAGCCTGACAAACTAAGGTGTTTCAGTTAGCAATAGTTATAGTGAGAGAACTCTTGTTTAGAATATTATGAAACAGATAAGCCTGTATTTAAAGAAGAAAAAGACCAGCAAGCTATCATGGATTTCATCTTAGCACTACACTCAGATCTTTATTGTTTCTTTAATTTATATATACATATATATACATATATGTATATATAAAGCTTCTTAGGAAGCTTTAAAAAACCTAATAACTGAGTGAAATTAATAGGCAAAGAAATGCTAAACAAGAAAACTAATGGACACTGAGGAAGAAGCTAAAAAAGGTAAAAAAGTAGATCTCCTAAGAAAAGAAAGCTGATGTTTTCAGGGCTAATTGTTTAATATATTAATTCATTTAATTCTCCAATATTTTATTGTTAAATTTATCACAGAGGAGGTATTAAGCAGCAAATCAGGCACAGCAAAAAACTAAATTTGGGAGGTAAAATACAAACTAGAGAAATTCTTCTAGAATCCAGACCACAGGGGTAAAAATATATGTTTTTTAATTCTTATTTATACACACACACACACGAGGCCAGATGCAAAAAAAAACAAAAAAAAAAAACAAAAAAAACATTCAATATATGGTAAGAATTCCAGAATGAGAATTAGATAAGAATCAATATCCAAAGAAATAATAGGAAAATGTTTCCTGACATAACAAAGAAAAGGTTTAGTCTAAAAAATGATTTATTTTTACTTATTTATTTATTTATTATTTAATCTATTTTAGATGGATTTAGTGAAAACAGTATCACAGTAGTAAGTGTGGTCCTAGGCTACTCACAAGTGGGCAAGAGGCCATTGAGCCAGTAAACTACTTGTGCTACACTCTTGACACATTCAAACCATCTCAAGTTTTCCCTACAATGAGTCAGAATAATAAAATACGCGTGTGTTTGTGTGTGTGCATGCACATCTTTTCTGAATTTTTTAAAAGAAAAAAAACTACAGACCAATATCTTCATGAATGTAGTTGCAAATATTCATAACAGAATATTAGCAAATTGAGTACAGCATTATATGAAAAGGATAATTTTCCATAACTAAACAGTTTATTGCAGGATTTCAAGGTTGAATAACATTTAAAAAACCAATAAATGTAACTCCACATACAAACAGAATAAAGAAGAAAAATCATATGATTGTCTCAATTGATACAAAGCCCAACACTCCTTCATGATGAAAACTCACCGCAAACTAGAAACAGAAAGAAACTTCCCCAACCTGATAAACAGTATTTATAAAACTGCTTTAGCTAACGTTATACTTAATGTTGAAATATTAAATTCTCCCCTCACCCTAGAACATAACTCAGAACAGGAAATAATATTTGTTTTCACCACTTCTATTCAATGTTGTACTGAAAGTCCAAACCAGATCAATTACAAGATAAAAGAAATAAAAGGCATGCATATTCTAAGGAGATGATTAAAATTAAAATGACTTTTGTAAAATTGCTCGTGCTGGTGATGGTAAAAAAAGAGGCTACGAGGCAAATGGATCCAAGAGATGAACTTTATTGCAAGCACCCTGGGGCGAGGTTCCACAACTCACAGAAAGGGGGGGGTGGATAGTGAGTCGGGGAAGTCGCACTGGGAGGGAGTTGGTGAGGTCCTTTTATCGGGTTGAGGTAGGGCATAGCCTTGCGCCCATTGGGTATGCGATGATCCGAGGGTATGGGGCGGGGGTGGTCCGTGATGGCCAGTTTCCAATTTGGAAGCTCCTGGGTGGAGAGTTTCAGTCTCCTGACGGTGACGTGGAGGCCGCAGTGTGGGTGGCGGGAAAGTCTGCCATCTTGGAGAGGGTTGGGGGGAAGATCCTCCATTTTGGAGCCCCGGTTTCCCAGCCGGCCCATCAACTTTGTTCCTAGATGACATGATCATGGACACAGAAAATCATAAGGAATCTCTAATAAACCTATTGGAATTAGCAAGTGAATGTATTAAGGCAGAAAAATGTAAAGTCAATATATGAGAATTATTTTTGTTCCTGTTTGCCTGCAAAAGCAACTGCAAAATACAAGTTTCAAAATACCATTTATAATAGCATAAAAAAAAAAACCCATGAAATTCCTAGGGATGAATTTAATAAATATGTGCCAGACCTGAATAAACAAAACTATAAAACATTGCTTCCCTAAATTAATGAGGAATTAGCTAAATGGAGACATAAACTCTGTTCATAAATCGAAAGACTCAATGTTGTTAAGATGTCAGTTCTTTCCTGAAGGATATATACCTTTCAGGAACATAAATATATACATTTCAGTTTAATCCCAATAAATTTCATCAGAGCTTGCTGATGAAAATAGACAAGTTAGTTCTGAGAAACAGAAATGTTGAGGGCTTAATGTAATTTAAACTAAATTTTTTTAAAGAACTAATCTTAAGCACTTTCTGATTCCAAGAATTACTATAAAGCTAAAGAGATCGAGACAGTGCAGTATTGGCTTAAGGACAGACACATAGATTAGCAGAATGGAATATGGTCCATAAATAGACCAATACTTATATTGTCAGTTGGTTTTTAACAAAAGTTCCAAGGTAATTCAATAAAGAAAGAAGAGTCATTTCAACAAATGCTGCTAGAACATTGTTTATATGGGAATTCATATGGAAAAAATCCTTAGCACATTTCACACCACAAATAATCTATTTGAAATGGATGAAATGGATGACAGAACTGACTGCAAATGCCAAAGTTATAAAATTTATAGAAGAAAGTAAAGGAGAAAAGTTTCATAATCTTTTCTTAGGCAAAAATTTACTAGACAGGAAAAAAAATGACAAATTATATTTCATCAACTATAAATAGTCTGCTTTTCCAAAAATACTGTTAAGAAAGCAAAAAGGCAAGCCACATACTGGGAGAAAATATTCACATTACATATGTCTGACAAAGAAGTTGCATCCAAAATATGTAAAGAAGTCTTACACTGAGAAGCCTTAATAGTAAGAGCACAAACCACCTGAACAAATACTTCACTAAAGAAGATGATAAACAGAAGAGGAAGTAAGATGGTGGAGTAGCAGGGGGACCCTGAGCTTGCCTTGTCCATTGAACACAGCAAGATCAACATCAAGTCATTCTGAACAACTAGGAAGTCAATCTGAGGATTAAGGAAACAATCTACACAAGTGGAAGGAGAGAACATAATAGCAGATATGAGGTTCGGAGCTGTGAATTGGGGAAGAGAAAATCCACAGTCCCAAGAAGGGGGTGGGGGGCCTTTCCAGGGAGTGAAATCAGGGAGCAAACAGGAGAGAGAGCAGCTCATAGTGTTCACACAATACACTGCAGTGAGGGGATCCCCTGGGTCACACTGGGAGACACAGTTCCCCTTCCTGAGTATTTGGAAGAGGATATTCTGCCTCCCCAAGGACAAAAGGCCAGGTGGGAGCCAGTGAGAAGCCCTTCATCATCTGGGACAGAGTTGCTCTGATAGGTTCCTGTTTGCAGCTTTTCACTGTGCATCGCAATAGACTCCAATCACCACGCATGCACTGAGCAGCTGTTTTTCTGGGACAGAACGGTGTCAGGCTGCAAGACTCCCCTATAGGTGAGGGGATTTAAGAACTGGAGGCCCAGTAACCAGCCAGAGATAAAACATAGGAGATCTGTGGCTCCGGGCATGCTGACAGCTGGGTACAGACAGATTAAGGGCAGGGATCTGATGAAAGCCTGGGACACAGGAGACTTGTTCACTTTCTTGTGAGGGCTTCCTGAACAGCAGCAGTGGCTGTGAGTTCTCCACCCCAGAGAAGAGAGGGCAGGGTGATGCTATCTTCCACCACCCCACCCCACCGGCACGATGGACTTGAGAGAGAAACACAGTATCTCCAGTGGAAGCTGGAGTCACATACACCAAACCCTGTGCCCAGTAAGAACATCTTTACAAAGAGAGGTCTATGAGCCAGTGCAGCAGGAGTCTTGCTCAGAAAAGTAATGGATATATCAAGTCTACTAATTATAGAGTGCTCCAAAGCATCAGCTTCAATACTGGTAGTAACAGGACCAAGCTTTCTTTTGTCTTCTTCTTCTTTGTCCTTCTCCTCTCCTCCTCCTTCTAATCTTTTTTCTTTGGTATCAGGCTTACAGTTTCTTCGTTCATTTGTTGGTTTATTTGTTTCCTTGCCCTGTTTTTGGATCAGCCTTCTTTTTTTTTTTTCTTTTTTCCTTATTTCTTTTTCTTTGGAATTAGGCTTAATTAGGTTCAATATCTGCAAATCAAGCAACATAATATACTGCAGTATTAAAAGAATGGATAAGAACCATATGATCCTCTCAATAGATGCAGAAAAGCATTTGACAAAATACAGTATCCTTTCTTGATGAAAGTGGATGAAAGACCTAAATCTAAGACAGAAAACCATCAAAATCCTAGAGGAGAAAGCAGGCAGCAACCTCTTTGATCTTGGCTGCAGCAAATTCTTACTACACATGTCTCTAGAGGCAAAGGAAACCAAAGCAAAAATGAACTATTGAGACCTCATCAAGATAAAAATCTTCAGCACAACAAAGGAAACAACCAAAAAAACTATGTCAACTGATGGAATGGGAGAAGATACTTGCAAAGGACGTATCAGATAAAGGGTTTGTATCCAAAATCTATAAAGAACTTATCAAACTCAACACCCCAAAAACAAACAAGAAATGGGCAGAAGACATGAATGGACACTTTTCTTTTCTTTTTTTTTGGTTTTTTTTTTAATTATTTTTTTATTAACATATAATGTATTATTAGCCCCAGGGTTACAGGTCTGTGAATCGTCAGGTTTACACACTTCATAGCACTCATCATAGCACATACCTTCCCCAATGGAATGGACACTTTTCTAAAGAAGACATTCAGAAAGCTAACAGACACGTAAAAAGATGGTCAACATAACTCATTATCAGGGAAATACAAAGCAAAACCACAATGAGATACCACTTCACACCTGTCAGAATAGCTAAAATTAACAACTCGGGAAAAAACAGATGTTGGCAAGGATGCAAAGAAAGGGGAACCCTCCTACATTGTTGATGGGAATGCAAACTGGTGCAGCCACTCCGGAAAACAGTATGTATGGAGTTCTTCAAAAAGTTAAAAAATAGAACTACCCTACCACCCAGCAATTGCACTACTAGGTATTTACTGAAAAGATTAAAAAAATGCTGATTTGAAGGGGCACATGCACCCCAATGTTTATAGCAGTACTATCAACAATAGCCAAACTATGGAAAGAGCCTAAATGTCCATCAACTGATGAATTTATAAAGAAGATGTGGTATGTATGGAAATTAATATTGGAATATTACTCAGCGATCAGAAAGAATGAAATTTGCCATTTGCAACAATGTTTGGATGGAGCTAGAATGTATTGTGCTAAGTGAAATAAGTCAGTAATAGAAAGACAAATATCATATGATTTCACTCGTATGTAGAATTTACCAAACAAAACAGATGAACACAGGGGAAGGGAAGGAAAAATAAAATAAGATAAAAACAGAGAGGGGCACCTGGGTGGCTCAGTGGGTTAAAGCCTCTGCCTTCGGCTCAGGTCATGCTCCCAGGGTCCTGGGATTGAGCCCCGCATCAGGCTCTCTGTCAGCAGGGAGCCTGCTTCCTCCTCTCTTTCTGTCTATCTGTCTACTTGTGATCTCTGTCTGTCAAATAAATAAATAAAAATCTTTTTTAAAAAAAGATAAAAACAAAGAGGGAGGCAAACCATAATAGGCTCTTTTTTTAAAAATTGTTTTTATTAACATATAATGTATTATTTGCCCCAGGGGTACAGGTCTGTGAATTGTCAGGCTTACACACTTCACAGGACTCACCATATCACATGCCCTCCCCAATGTCCATAACCCAACCACCCTCTCCATACCCCCTACCCCCAGCAACCCTCAGTTTGTTTTGTGAGATTGAATCTCTTATGGTTTGTCTCCCTCCCAATCCCATATTATTTCATTTTTTCCTTCCCTACCCCCCAAACTCCCCACTTTGCCTCTATCAGGGAGATCATATGATAATTGCCTTTCTCTGATTGACTAATTTTGCTCAGCATAATACCCTCTAGTTCCATCCACGTCATCGCAAATGGCAAGATTTCATTTCTTTTGATGGTTACATCGTATTCCATTTATATATATACACCACATCATCTTTATCCATTCATCTGTTGATGGACATCTAGGCTCTTTCCATAGTTTGGTTATTGTGGACATTGCTGCTATAAACATTCGGGTGCACGTGCCCCTTCAGATCACTAAATTTGTATCCTTAGGGTAAATACCCGGTAGTGGGATTGCTGGGTCCTAGGGTAGTTCTATTTTCAGCTTTTTGAAGAACCTCCATGCTGTATTCCAGAGTGGCTGCACCAGCTAGCATTCCCACCAACACTGTAGGAGGGTTCCCCTTTCTCCACATCCTCTCCAACATCTATCGTTTCCTGACTTATTAATTTTACCCATTATGACTGGTGTGAGGTGGTATTTCATTGTGCTTTTGATTTGTATTTTCCTGATGCCGAGTGATGTGGAGCACTTTTTCATTTGTTTGTTCGGCATTTGGATGTCTTCTTTGCAGAAATGTCTATTCATGTCCTCTGCCCATTTCTTGATAGGATTATTTGGTCTTTGGGTGTTCAGTTTGAGAAGTTCTTTATAGATTTTGAGTACTAACCCTTTATCTGATATGTCATTTGCAAATATCTTCTCCCATTCTGTCAGTTGTCTTTGGTTTTGTTGACTGTTTCCTTTGCTCTGCAAAAGCTTTTGATCTTGATGAAGTTCCAATAGTTCATTCTTGCCCTTGCTTCCCTTACCTTTGCCAGTGTTTTTAGGAAGAAGTTGTTATGGCTGAGGTTGAAGAGGTTGCTATGTGTGTTCTCCTCAAGGATTTTGATGGATTCCTGTCTCACACTGAGGTCTTTCACCCATTTTGAGTCTATTTTTGTGTGTGGTGTAAGGATATGGTCCAGTTTCATTCTTCTGCATGTGGCTGTCCAATTTTCCCAACACTATTATTTGTTGAAGAGACTCTTTTTTCCATTGGACATTCTTTCCTGCTTTGTCAAAGATTAGTTGACCATAGAGTTGAGGGTCTATTTCTGGGCTCTCTCTTGTGTTCCACTCATCTATGTGTCTGTTTTTGTGCCAGTACCATACTGTCTTGATGATGACAGCTTTGTAATAGAGCTTTGAAGTCTGGAATTGTGATGCCACCAACTTTGGCTTTCTTTTTCAACATTCCTCTGGCTATTCGAGGTATTTTCTGGTTCCATATAAATTTTAGGATTATTTGTTCCATTTCTTTGAAAAAAAAATGGATGGTATTTTTATAGGGATTGCATTAAATGTGTAGATTGCTTTAGGTAGCATAGACATTTTCACAATATTTGTTCTTCCAATCCATGAGCATGGAACGTTTTTCCATTTCTTTGTGTCTTCCTCAATTTCTTTCATGAGTACTTTATAGTTTTCTGAGTACAGATTCTTTGCCTCTTTGGTTAGGTTTATTCCTAGGTATCTTATGGTTTTGGGTGCAATTGTAAATGGGATCAACTCCTTAATTTCTCTTTCTTCTGTCTTGCTGTTGATGTATAGAAATGCAACTGATTTCTGTGCATTGATTTTATATCCTGACACTTTACTGAATTCCTGTATGAGTTCTAGCAGTTTTGGAGTGGAGTCTTTTTGGTTTTCCACATAAAGTATCATATTATCTGCAAAAAGTGACAGTTTGACTTCTTCTTTGCCGATTTGGATGCCTTTAATTTCTTTTTGTTGTCTGATTGCTGAGGCTAGGACTTCTATTCTATGTTGAATAGCAGTGGTGATAGCGGACATCCCTGCCATGTTCCTGACCTTAGGAGAAAGCTCTCAGTTCTTCCCCATTGAGAATGATATGCATTGTGGGTTTTTCATACATGGCTTGGATGATATTGAGGTATGTACCCTCTATCCCTACACTTTGAGAAGTTTTGATCAAGAAAGGATGCTGTAATTTGTCAAATGCTTTTTCGGCATCTATTTAGAGTATGATATGGTTCTTTTTCTTTCTTTTATTAATGTATTGTATTATGTTGACTGATTTGCAGATGTTGAACCAACCTTGCAGCCGAGGAATAAATCCCACTTGGTCGTGGTGAATAATCCTTTTAATGTACTGTTGGATTCTATTGGCTAGTATTTTGGTGAGAATTTTTGCATTTGTTCATCAAGTATATTGGTCTGTAATTCTTCTTTTTGATGGGGTCTTTGTCTGGTTTGGGGATCAAGGTAATGCTGGCCTTATAAAATGAGTTTGGAGGTTTACCTTCCATTTCCATTTTTTGGAACAGTTTCAGGAGAATAGGTATTAATTCTTCTTTAAATGTGTGGTAGAATTCCCCTGGGAAGCCGTCTGGCCCTGGGCTCTTGTTTGTTGGGCGATTTTTGATGACTGCTTCAATCTCCTTACTGGTTATGGGTCTGTTCAGGTTTTCTATTTCTTCCTGGTTCAGTTTTGGTAGTTTATATGCCTATAGGAATGCATCCATTTCTTCCATATTGTCAAATTTGCTGGCATATAGTTGCTCATAATATGTTCTTGCAATTGTTTGTATTTCTTTGGTATTGGGTGTTTTTTGTTTTGTTTTGTTTTGTTTTTTGTTTTTTGTTTTTTGGTTTTTTTTTTGGTATTGGTTTTGATCTTTCCTCTTTCATTCATGATTTTATTTGGGCCTTTTCTCTTTTCTTTTTGGTAAGTCTGGCGAGGGGTTTTTCAATCTTATTAATTCTTCCAAAGAACCAGCTCCTTGTTTCACTGATTTGTTCTACTGTTCTTTTGGTTTCTATTTCATTGATTTCTGCCCTGATCTTTATTATTTCTCTTCTATCACTGGGTTTAGGCTTTCCTTGCTGTTCTTTCTTCAGGTCCTTCTGGTGTAGGGCTAGGTTGTGAACTTGAGAACTTTCTTGGTTCTTGAGAAAGGCTTGTATCACTATATACTTTCCTCTCAGGACCGCCTTTGCTATGTCCCACAGATTTTGAACATTTGTTTCCATTAATTTTTTCAATTCCTCTTTAATTTCCTGGCTGACCCATTCATTCTTTAGTAAGATGCTCGTTAGCCTCCATGTATTGGGTTCTTTCCAGCTTTCCTCCTGTGATAGAGTTCTAGCTTCAGAGCATTGTGGTCTGAAAATATGCAAGGAATGATCCCAGTCTTTTGATACTGGTTGAGACCTGATTTGTGACCCAGGATATGATCTATTCTGGAGAATGTTCCATGTGCACTAGAGAAGAATGTGAATTCTGTTGTTTTGGGATGGTATGTTCTGAATATATCTGTGATGTCCATTTTGTCCAGTGTGTCATTTAAGGCCTTTATTTCCTTGTTGATCTTTTGCTTGGATGATCTGTCCATTTCAATGAGAGGGGTGTTAAAGTCCCCTACTATTATTGTATTATTGGCGATGTGTTTCTTTGATTTTGTTATTAATTTGTTTTTATATTTGGCTGCTCCCATGTTAGGGGCATAGATATTTAAAATTGTTAGATCTTCTTGTTGGATATACCCTTTAAGTATGATATAGTGTCCTTCCCCATCTCTTATTATAGTCTTTGGCTTAAAATCTAGTTTATCTGATATAAGGATTGCCACCCCAGCTTTCTTTTGATGTCCATTAGCATGGTAAATTGTTTTCCACCCCCTCACTTTAAATCTGGAGGTGTCTTTGGGTCTAAAATGAGTTTCTCGTAGACAGCATATTGATGGGTCTTGTTTTTTTAAAGATTTTATTTATTTATTTGACAGAAAGAGATCACAAGTAGGCAGAGAGGCAGGCAGAGAGAGAGGAAGAAGCAGGCTTCCTGCTGAGCAGAGAGCCCAATGCGGGGCTCAATCCCAGGACCCTGGGATCATGACCTGAGCCAAAAGCAGAGGCTTTAATCCACTGAGCCACCCAGGCCCCCAATGATTCTTGTTTTTTATCCATTCTGATACCCTGTGTCTTTTGCTTGGGGGCATTTAGCCCCTTTACATTCAGGGTAACTATTGAAAGATATGAATTTAGTGCCATTGTATTGCCTGTAAGGTGACTGTTACTGTATATTGTCTCTGTTCCTTTCTGGTCTACTACTTTTAGGCTCTCTCTTTGCTTAGAGGGCCCCTTTCAATATTTCCTATAGGGCTGGTTTGGTATTTGCAAATTCTTTTAATTTTTGTTTGTCCTGGAAGCTTTTTATCTCTCCTTCTATTTTCAATGATAACCTACCTGGATATAGTATTCTTGGCTGAATATTTTTCTCATTTAGTGCTCTGAATATATCATTCTTCTTTCTGGCCTGCCAGGTCTCTGTGGATAAGCCTGCTGCCAATCTAATATTTCTACCATTGTGTGTTACAGACTTCTTGTCCTGAGCTGCTTTCAGGATTTTCTCTTTGTCACTGAGACTTGTAAGTTTTACTATTAAGTGTGGACCTATTTTTATTGATTTTGAAGGGGGTTCTTTGTGCCTCCAGGATTTTGATGCTTGTTCCCCTTGCCATATTAGGGAAATTCTCTACTATCATTCATTCCAATATACTTTCTGCCCCTTTTTCTTTCTTCTTCTTCTGGAATTCCAATCATTCTAATATTGTTTCATCTTATGGTATCACTTATTTCTCGAATTCTCCCCTCATGGTTCAGTAGTTGTTGATCTCTCTTTTGCTCAGCTTCTTTATTTTCCATCATTTGGTCTTCTATATCACTAATTCTTCTGCCTCATTTATCCTAACAGTAAGAGTACTAGTCTCTTAAATATAGAGAACAAATTGAAGGTTGCTGGAGGGAAGGTGGATGAGGGTTGGGCTAAACAGGTGATGGGTATTAAGGAGCACACTTATTGGGATGAGCACTGGGTGTTACATGTAAGTGATGAATCACTAAAATCGACTCCTGAAACCAACACTACATTATATGTTAACTAACTTAAATTCGAATTTTTTTTTAAATTCGAATTTTTTAAAAAAGAAGATATGAATAGCCAAAAAAACAACTGAAATATGTTCAACATCATTAGTCATTAAGGAAATGTAAATTAAAATTAAAATGATATGTCACTATATGTACACAATGGAATGACTAAAATTAAAAAGACAGACGATACCAAGTGTTGCTTAGGCTATAAAACTGGAACTCTCATATATTTTGGTTGCAAGAGGAAATGGTACTATCACATTAGATACCAATTTGGCAGTTTCCTGGAGTAATCTCAGAAATTCATAAACAATCTATGGAATCCCTTTCCCATATTTCCCCCCATGCTATCTCCCATGTGCACCCCCAAACTCCTCCCCACCTTCTGGTTCCCTAAAGCTCTCCTCTCTAGTCCTCCAGCTAAAAATCTGGCATCTGTTTACCCTTCTTTGCCACTCAGTCCCTGTGACTGCATCCACATCTGGACCAAGTGGGAGGAGGATAAAAAGAGAAAAATAGCAGTAAGTGTTTGTCCTACTTTCTTGGGACCATACATCCTCCAATCAAAAAAAAAAAAAAAAAAAGAAAGAAAGAAACAAAGAAAGTTCCTTTCCCTCAGAGTTTAAGGCATGTGTGAACCTTCACTGCCACACTTAGCACTTGCAGAAGAGAAGACCACTTTCTTTCACCTGAAGTCTAAACTAGGAAAATTCTGGAGCTTTAGCTGCCTCTCCATACAGATTTCGGCTGCCTTGAATCTAAGCCAGAGAATTCAAGGGCAAAAGTGGTGAACTTACCACAAATTTAGTGATACTTCAGATTCTCATCTTCTTCCCCACTACATCTGCTACTATTTATTTTTTAGAGTTCTCAAATATCTGCTCTCTGCCTTCTTTCCAGGATTTATATGTACATCAGGGGGAGATACAGGGTACAATGTATTCTAAATAACTCTTTCCATATTTACCCTCATCTCTGCACTTATAAAATATGGCAACAAGAGCTGTGCTTCTACTAAGTATTTTAATGCTGCTAAATGATGCTAAATTTTCATCTTAGGGAACAGAAACGATCTAATTATTCACCAAGTACAACCATGTACAACAGCAATTAAACTGTCCCCAACAAAACTCTCTAGCTAATAAATATTTAATAAAAATTATAAGTAAACTATTGTGGAGGGGAGTTGATTAGAGTTCACATAATTTTTTAAATTATCAAAATTTGGTTTAATGGTTCAAATATAGTAAGTCACTTTGTTATATAATCAGTAACAATTATTTTTCACAGTGAGATTTGTTCATGCAGTAAACTCAAACTGGCAGCACTGGTATATAAAATATGTAGTGTTCAATGTCACTACTTCTTCAGTAAATGCCTCAAGATGCCTTCTTCTCACATCACAAGTAAATGTTATTTTGAATTCTAGAGCAAGATTTGGAAAAAGAGATGAAAGAAATTTGAGAAAGAACTTTCTCAAATACAACTTCCAAATTAGGTACCAGGCAAGACTAAACTTTTCCTAATGGAGAGTCATTTCTTTTGACTTACATCTCACTTTTTGGTTGATAACCCAAAATCCATGGAGCCAAGGTGTTTAACACCTAGTAGTTCACCACCAGACCCCCACTTTGGGATGAGGTGTTCATCCCACCCAGCTGCTGAGTATATCCACTCCCTTGCCCAAGGCTCCACCCATGTGGGGCAGCCCACCTTGATCTAAAAACCAATGGTCTTCTTTTTTTTGAGTTAAATATAAATATATACTTTGTCAAGTAAAAAAAAAAAAAAAACCAATGGTCAAAGGATGGGGGGCAGAGGCAGGAAGGGGTACAGAGACCCGCTTCAATTCAAGAAAATTCTGTAGTGCCACCTGAGCTCCTATGCGGTCCTTGGAACAGCTGAAGACTGTGAGTGCTTTGCAGTTCCTTTCCTTCTGCTCAAACTTGCTTCTGGTGTTGCTGCCAAGAGTATTCCCCACTAACTCTCTTGCAAATAAACCTGCGTAAGTATTCTGTTTCACAGAATTGGCCTAAGACAACTGAGCAAGCAAGAGAGAAAGGAAAACTTATATAAGCTAAGAATATCCTTCATAAATTAGTTTTTTCACATCACTTTCTGGCTTTACAAAAAGAAATTACGGCACCCTGAAGTACTAAGTCACTAAGAAGAGGCAGGGTGTAGGCAGAAATGCAAATCTTTGACTCTGTAATTTAGCTCAAGATGACGTATCTAAAACAGTTACTAGAAAACTACATGAACATTTATTTTCAATGACATTTGTTGCATCATTGTGAAAGACATGAAATAATCTAAATGTCCACAAATGGGACATTTCTTAAATAAATTATAGAAACTTCATATGATGGCAGTTGCATTAAAGATGACATTATATACCGTTAAGAGAAAAAAGTTCACTAACATATGGGTTCTCCATTACATTAAAAATGCTTATTTATAGATACAGATTTTTAAGAGAATGATGATTTCCTGTCTGGTGAGAATATGGATGATTTTTATTTTCTTTGTATTTTTCTGATTTTATGAATTTTTACAATGAAACTGAATTGCATTATAATCAGAAAAATCATTTTATTAAAAAATTGTTTAAACAGATATATACCTAAACAAGATTTCTTAACAATTACTAAAATGAAAAGTAAAAAATATGCTAATTTATTTTCTAAATTATGCTCTTTTAACAAACTTATTATAGAATATTTCAATGATTGGAATTCATATAACACAAATTAAGAGATGATTCCTTGGTTTATGGGGCACAGTGGAAACTAGCTCTGTTTTGAAACTGAATCCTCAAAAAATGTGGTCTGTGTATTTTTGAGTTCACAAGAATTATTTTGGTGGCTACAGCAGTCTGATACTCCTGATTTTTAAATATAGAAGATTAAACATGTCAAATAATCCACAACAAAAATATATTAGGATATACAAAGATGGTGGCCAGGGACTAATTCCCTATGAGATTATCTTTTATATTATTGAATGAGCATAAAGAAATAAATATACATATATAAATATACATTTAAGAGTTATACACAGTTGTGCAAATAAATATCAATAAATAAGAAAGGTGCAGAAATGGATATGTGTTCTGTGAACTAGGGATTCAGTACCAATGACAAAATATATATAAATAATGAAAAGCAAATATTATATAAGGTTTATGATAATGACCATAACTTAATAGATTTGAAATTACAAGACTTGTTTGTATGTATATGTGTATATGTGTGTGTGTGTGTGTGTGTGTGTGTGTGTGTGTGTGTGTGTGTAATTTGCAGGATATTCTTTGGCATAATGAAAGTCAGTTTTGCTTGAAGGTTAGTAAAAGGTTGAAAAACTAACAAAAGCAATAATGGATTTTTTTTAGCCAAATAATATCACATATCTTCATATTCTGCTGTTTTTTCATGTTTTCACTAAGGAAATGAATTGTCACACCAAAATAGAAAAAAAAAAAAGCAGTGGGAGAATGTGAGTGGCAACTCACAAGCCAAATTCAGGAAGGTAAACGACACAGTCATTGACAGAAAGGATTGGTCCTAATTTCACTGAAACCAACAGAAAGTGTGAAGTAGTTAATTTGCAAGATCACTACTTCTATTAACAATAACCTAACTGATATGAGATCTCAAGATCATTCTCTTTAATAGAAGAAGCAGGACAAAATTCTCGTGAAAGTAGCTGTGGGTCACACACAGAAGAGATTCAGAAAAATAGATTGATGCTGGTTCTGCAGTGACCAAGGAGACAATGAAACAATAACAGAATAAGTGATTTTGTTGTATGTTGGGCAGTGGCAATGGATTTGTATTATTGTTTAATTCACTTAGCTGGAAAAATTTGGCTCATGGTTGAAAAATAAGATTTAAGTTAGGAAAAGGATTATGTCTTATCCTGTTTTATCTAAAAACAATTAAAACAATTTTGTAGAGTATCATACAGCATCAGCATTTTAAGAAGTCAGTAAATCCAAGTTAATGAAAAAAATTGCTTTTCATTACTAAAAGTATGCTAATAATTGTGTAGCTATTTCTAGGTTGCTGGTGACTTCCAATGTATCAGGTCTGTTGATTTGTCTTCTTTAAGGTGCTTTTCCTGTTTTCTGTAATGGTTACAAGTGTATAAATATCCAGGAATACCTGCCATACCAAGAAAAGAAAAAAATAACTGTGAAAAGGAAACAGAGAATGTCAGTGAGATTGACTTTTAGACTGGGTGACAGGAAGGTTTTACATACATATACCTAAGCCACAGCACCAGAATTTTCTCTAGAACCCTAGAATACAAGAAAACTAAGTTTCTCCTGAATAGAGCCTTTATGAGAGACCCGTCCTAGTGAAGGCTACATAAAAAGCTACTTTATTTTCAGTGTGTTTTGTGTCACATCTTCTACTCATTAAAAATTAGCAAAAGGTGATCTATTTCAAAAATAGTTTCTCAGGGCACCTGCATGGCTCAGTTGGTTGATCATCCAACTCATGATCTCAGCTCAGGTCATGATCTCATGGTTGTGAGTTCAAGCCCCATGTTGGGCTCTGCGCCTAGGCTTAGTGCCTACTTTAAAAAAAAAAAAAGGCTTCTCAATGAGTCTGAAGTCATGGAAATGCTAAGAGCTGAGACTATATTCTGACCTGTTAGATCCATTAGTTAGAAAGGAATCAACCAGAAAATGGCAGGTATTCCTCTGCATGGTAATTTCCATTTACAACGAAGTAAAATGTGGTCAAAGGGATAATTTAAGGATTAGAGGCTCACCAAGCCCTTCTTTACATGGAAGTATAATCAACTTTTCTATGACATCAATCTAAAAAGTATACACTTTTTAAGTCTCTAAAAAGTATACACTGCATAGTGACCTTAAAATAGCAACCTGCAGCAGGTGACCAGATAAATTCACTGGTAACCAGCCTGACAGTTGGCTGGGGTTCTGGATTTACAAGGTGAGTATAAACATGAAAATGTTTATGAAACTATTTTAGCCTAGAGAGCATTTTAAGGGAATTTTCAAAAAAAAATTGTTTTTGAAGTTCTGGGAGAGAATAGAGTGAAGAGGTTAAGTAAAATTCAGTTGAAACTTTTAGTCCATTAGTAAAAATTAAAAGTGATTTTTTTCCTAGCTCTATTGAGGTAAGGTTGACAAATAAGAATTGTACATATTTAGGTTGTACAATGTGATTTTAAAAAATTGTACAACATGATGATTTAATGTACAATGTGAATGATTATCATAATCAAGTTAATTGACATATATATTAACTCATATAGTTACCTTTTGTGATTGTAGTAAGAACACTTAAGATCTACTCCCTTAGCAGATTTCAAATCTACAGTACAATATTATTAACTATAATCATCATGCTGTACATTAGATCCCAACCACTCATTCACCTTACACCTGAAAATTTGTACTCTTTGATTAACATTCTCCCCCTTTTCCTCTACCCTACACCAAATCCCTGACAACCACCCATCTACTCTCTGGTTCTACATATAAGTGAGATCATACGGTATTTGACTTTGTGTCTGTCTTAGCATACAATCTTCTGGGCTCATTCATGTTATTGCAATGGCAAAATTTCCTTCTTTATTATGGCTCAATAATATTCCATTGTATATACGTAGTACACTTTCTTTATCCATTCCTTTATTAACTGACACTTAAGTTGTTTCTGTGCCTCAGCTATGGTGAATAATACTGCAATGAACATGGGAATGCAGAGTTCTTTGAGGTACTGATTTCATTTCCTCTGCATACATATATCCAGAAATCAGATTGCTGGATCACGTGGTAGTTCTGTTTTTTATAGTTCATTTTTAATTTTTTGATGCAACTCCATTATGTTTTCCATAGTGGTGGGACCAAATTACCTTCCCACCAATAGTCCACAAGTTTTCCCTTTTCTCCTCATCCTCACCAACACTTGTTAACCCCTGTCTTTATGTCAAATCTCTAGTAGTGAAATGATATCTCATTGTGGTTTTGATTTGCATTTCCTTGATGATTAGTGATGCTGAGCTCTTTCATATAACTGTTGGCTATTTGTATGTCTTCTTTGGGAAAAAAAGTCTATACAGGTCCTTTCCCCATTTTTTAATCAAGTTACTTGTGGGTTTGGTGGGTTTTGTTTTGTTTTTGTTTTTTGTGGTTTTTTGGCTATTAATTTGGATAAGTTTGTTATATATTTTGGATTTTAACCTCTTTTCAGATATATGGTTTGAAAATATTTTCTCCCATTCTGTAGGTTGCCTTTTCATTTTCTTGATTATTTCCTTTTCTGTACGGAAGATTCTTAATTTGATATTGTCCCCCTTGTTTATTCTTGTATTTATTGCCTTTGCTTTTGGTGAAATAGCAAAAAAAAAAAAAAAAAAAAAATCATTGCCAGGGCTGATGTCAAGAAGACTACCCTCTCTGTTTTCTTCTACTTTCATGGTCTCAGGTCTTATATTTAAGTCTTTAATCAATTTGAGTTAATTTTTGTATATGGCATAAGAGTCCAAATTCATTCTTTTGCATGTGAATATCAAGTTTTCCCAAGATTTCCCTTTTCCCATTGTATAGTCTTGGCACCCTTATGAAGGATTAGATTACCAAATATGTGTGGATTTATTTCTGGGCTTGTAGTTCTGTTCAGTTGGTCTGTGCACCTGTTGTTATGCTGATACCATATGATTTTGATTACTATAGCTTTGGAATAGAGTTTGAAATCAGTGTGATGCCTTCAGCTTCTGCATTTCTTTGTCCTCCCTTTGTCCTTCTTTGGCTATTTTGGAACTTTTGTGGTCATTTTCTTTCATTGATGTCTCATAGTTGTCAAAGAATGTTTTTAAAAATTATTTCACTCCATCATTATCGGCAAGGTCACTGGAAGCAGATTTCTACTTACAATAAACATTCGATCTTTGCTTAATTATTCATCACAGATATTGTACTTGTAACATTGCCTTTAATACTTAATTAATGATTTTTAAGAAACAACTCTAAATTCCTTATAATGCAAGAGACTCTTATATGCCATGGTAGTTAGATCCTTGCCGCTTCTATCTACAGAACTTAAGTACTAAGCCAGCACATAAACCTCTTGCAATTCAGGGTTACCATTTGCTTCTCTAGTAGAATTATTCTAGGCAATGCCTTAGCCCCACTGCTGGTCCTCCAGGGTAAAAAAAAAATATTTAAAATTTTGCTACCAAGATCTATAAAGAACTTCTCAAACTCAAAACCTAAAACACAGATAATCATGTCAAAAAATGAGCAGAAGACATGAACAGACACTTCTCCAATGAAGACAAACAAATGGCTAGCAGACACATGAAAAAATGTTCATCATCGTTAGCCATTAGGGAAATTCAAATCAAAACCACATTTTTAGTCTGACCCCACTCACTACACCATTTAGAATGGCAAAGATTAACAAGGCAGGAAACAACAAATGTTGGAGAGGATGTGGAGAAAGGGGAATCCTCTTACACTGTTGGTGGGAATGCAAGTCACAGCCACTTTGGAAAACAGTGTGGAGGTTCCTCAAAAAATTAAAAAAAGAGTTACCCAGTGACCCAGCAATTGCACTACTGGGTATTTACCCCAAAGATACATATGTAGTGAAAAGAAGGGATGTATGTACCCCAAAGTTCACAGCAGGAATGTCCACAATGGCCAAACTGTGGAAAGAGCCAAAATGCCCTTCAAAAGACAAATGAATAAAGAAGATGTGTTCCATATATACAATGGACTATTACTCAGCCCTCAGAAGGGATGAATACCCAACTTTTGCATCAACATGGATAGGAACGGAGGAGATTATGCTGAGTAAAATAAGTCAAGCAGAGAAAGTCAATTATCATATGGTTTCACTTACTTGCAGAACATAAGAAATAACATGGAGGACATTAGGAGAAGGAAAGGAAAAGTGAATTGGGGGAAATCGGAGGGAGGAATGAACCATGAGACACTGTGGACTCCAAGAATCAAATTATAGAGAGGAGGAGGATGGGGGGATGGGTGAGCCTCGTGATGGGTATTAAGGAGGGCACGTATTGCATGGAGCACTGGGTGTTGTACAAAAACAATCTTAGAACACTGCATCAAAAACTAATGATGTATTTTATGGTGACTAATATTACACAATAAAAGATAATAATAAAATAAACTTTCCCACCTAGTAGTGGATTAAAATGAATACATGAAACACATTGCCATGGTATATAACTGTTTATTTTGTAAGTATTATATAATATTATATAACTATTATATAAAAGATTAAGTCTCAATGTATTTCAACTTTTTGTTAAGGCAAAATATGAGCAATCATTTAGTTCATTAATATTAACAAACACTGGGTATTACACACAACTAAAAAATCATTGAACATTACAACAAAAACTTATGATGTACTACATGTTGGTTAACTGAACATAATGAAAAATAAATTTAAAACTTAAAAATATATTAATAATTAATAGCATTTAGAATAATGTTATGCTGTGGACTACCTAGATATTTTACTATTCCATGAACATAATTTTTGCTTTTCCACAGCTCTGCTTTTGTTCATGTCATTCCATTTCCTTGATGTCAAAGATTTTCACAAAAGGCAAATTAAATTTACAACCACCCTCATCCCCATTTAACTATGTGGTAATTGTGTTCTTCTTCAGGAAAGTGAAATTTTGTAAACATTTATAATAAGGCCCTGATTATAGTAATAATCTTTATTTGTGAAAGAATTTCTTCAGTGCCAGCATTTCTAGGTCCTTTCTGTACAGTTTCTCATTTCATCTTTATAATATCCTTAAAATGTAGGTCCCATTTCACAGATGAAGAAACTGAGGCACACAAATAAATTTATCCTGCTTAAGGTTATACAAGAAGTAAGTGTACCATTTAAAGTAATGTTCAAATAATTTGGTTCTGGGGCCTCTGTACTTAACTACTTCACTGTATTGCCTCTTCCATATGTTAGGCTATCTGGCATCTCACAAATGCTGGAGGTATCTTCAAGATATCAATTTTGCCATATCTTCAGTGAATATTTTTCATAGTCTTACCCCATTCACACTACTTTAGAGTATTTTTCATAGCTTCTTTGAGGCAAATGTGCACGGTTTCTATGGACTGAAATCCTTCCTATGTTGAATAAGTCTTATAAAAACACTGAATAAATTTTCATTTATTGTTAGATAATACATACACGTGTTTTATTTTATGTATCTCGTTTGCAGAGGAGACATTAATATACTTGTATTGCTTTCTTTTTTAAGATTTTATTTATTTATTTATGAGAGAAGAGGGAGAGGCAGAGGGAAAAGCAGGCTCCCCACTGAGCAGGGAGCCTGATATGGGATTCAATCCCAGGACCCTGGGATCATGAACTGAGCCGAAGGCAGACACTTAACCATCTGAGACACCCAGGAGCTCTGTATTGCTTCTTTATATATATAAAATATTATGTGGTCAGAAATTTAAGAAAAATTTAAGGAAAATAAACACCACCATACTTCAACCTAGAGATAAGCCCAGAGATCAAATTCTCTGATTCCATATATTGTTTTACATAAATCAGAGATGTAGAAAGATACATGTCATTTACAGATGACAAAAACATACTAGTAAATATATTTTTAAAAGTTCATTCTGATATAAAATGGGAAATAGTAGTGTATTTACTGAGAAATCATTTTTCATCTGTAATGTTAGTAAAATGACATGATTTAAGATTAGTAGAATTTGGCAGTAGAAGGATTATTTTAAATGGCAAAAGTGTATATTAGTACAATGATGTCACTTACAGGAGCTCCTCCTTTTAAAATTACTAGAGGGGCACCTGGGTGGCACAGTCGGTCAAGCACTGGACTCTTGGTTTCAGCTTAGGTGGAAATCTGCATCAGCCTCCATACTAAGTACAGACTCTACTTAAGACTCTTTCTGCCCCTCCTGCTCCTGCTGTCTCTCTCTCTCCCTCTCTGAAATAAATAAATGAATCTTTAAAAATAAATAAAAATTACTAGAGATGTATGCAACCATACATGCACCAAGATGCTTATTTCAGTATTATCTTAAACAAGAGCAAACATTCAGAAACATCTTAAGCATCTTTTATGTCTAAAAAGAGGAATGGTTAAATAAAATCTAGCAGATATATATGGTGAAATATAATGTGATATATATAATATAGATATAATGTGATATAATATACATATGTGTATACCTATATGTGATATATATAATATATATAATGTGAAATGATAATAAATTATTTATTTTATTTTTTATGTCTGAGGACACGATAAGATCTTCACAAAACAAATTCTGAACCAGGATTCTTAAAAGGCATGCTTTTCCACAGACTTCTTCATCCCTCAGTAAATAGATCCTTGAGGGTCCAATGCAGGTTTTTAGGCATGTCTCAACTTACAGGAAGGACATACACTATAGGAAAGCCTCAGATACGCATTTCCTCACCCACCATTCCCACTCCTAAGAGTCATAATTGAATTAAGCAAATGTTTTTAATGAACATATAGAAACTATAGAAATTTAGTTCACTTGAAAGAAATACAATACACTACATAAAAACCAATTCAAAATTAATTATATTACTAAGATTTGTTGTGAAAATAAACTTTTATGCTTACAGTATTATAGTGTTCAAATTATATGTCTTTAATAAAACTTTTAAAGTTACAAATATGGCATTTATTAAAATCTGCTATAGAAGAAAAATACATAAAGCAATTTGCACACACACACACACCCCACGCCACTCTTATAAAATTACTAAGTAAAATTTTCATACTGTTCTGAGTACTTACTGGTTAGTATTTGTCATTATTGGACATATTTATACACAGGACTGTTGTTTTGACATCAATCCTTTTTAATAATAGTTTCAGTGGAAGTCTTTTTAAATTCTATGAATTAAATGCTACAATTTCCCTGGTTTGGAGTATGTATCATAGAGAGCCACGATGGAGAGGAGGCACCCTGATCAGTTAAAAAGTGCTTTGGAGAAAGAATGAAGGAGGAGAAGCTGGACTAGGAGTGGAGATGGGCATTCCATCTCTTGGGTAGGCTGCTGAAACCCTCTGAGTGTCCATTCCCTCATCTGGCAAATCGTGTTTACTGAGATCTATTAAGTCTAAGTGACATGATGGCAGTGATGACCAAATGTGACAATGGTGTGAAAACATTTTGTTCAACTACACCTACCAAGTGTTATTAATCACTGAGATAGAGCAGAAGCTTACTCTGAATCTGTTTCTTCATCAATACACCATGGAGATGGAACAAATTAAAGGTTTTTCAAAAATTATTTTTGCAATAGAACTCATTTTTTAAGTCAAATCTCATACAGCATTTTGACATATTTAATCTATAGAACCAATGGAACAATGGTCTCAAATCTTCAAAATCTGTCATTTAAATTTGGATTTTTCAATAAAAATCAGAGAATTCTTCATTACTTGCATGCCTGCCTCCCCATAGTCTCTCATTGCTTCAAATAATAAAATAAAATTACCTGCTCTTATTTTTCTTTTAAAAAGATATTATGGCTAGTTAAGTTTTAAATTAATTTTCTTACTTGTACTCAAAAATCAAATATTTAGTGGATCCTCAAAGTGTATAATAAACAAAATGATTCCTAGAGGGTTTTATTTTGAACTATTATCCATAAGTTTATTAAATCTCTGCATTAAAATAACAAATAGTCTACATACCTTTGGTTGATTAATGACTCTCATGCTAACAGGAGGGTCTTCATCAAAGTTATGTGACAGATGAAAAATATAATGAGAAGCAGAAATATTTTCTGACTTCTAACAATGTTCCATTCATCAAATCAGACTCACTTTTTTTATTAAGCATGAAAAAAAGCATGACAAATGTGGAATCCTTTCCAAACCAGCCTTCTCTACCTCCAAAATGACTTTACCATAAACCTGAAGTATTTCCTCCTTTTACAGAACCAAGCAAGCACAATTTTTATAGAAACCATGCCTGGGTATATGTGTGTATAAAACAGTGTAAATGTATCCATACCTTTCTTACTAATACTCTACTTTCTATACATTTGAATTTCTCTTACTAATTTCATGTCCCTTTGCTCAAAAGGGAACAGACTGTCATTTGTGATGTGACTGGACAGATCTTCAAGAACTGTAGCAACTGGGATGCCTGGGTGGCTCAGTTGGTTAAACAGCTGACTTTGGCTCAGGTCATTATCCCAGGGTCCTGGGATTGCGTCCCACATCGGGCTCCTTGCTCGGCAGGGAGCCTGCTTCTCCCTCTGCCTCTGCCTGCCACTCTGTCTGCCTGTGCTCCCACACTCTCTCTCTCTCTCTAACAAATAAATAAAATCTTTAAAAAAAAAAAAGAACTGTAGCAACTTGCTATGGGATGTTTAGGCTTAACAACATACATTATGATTATCCCTGTATTTCCCCCAAGCTAATTATAATGAAATTCTCAATCAAATTTTTGAAAAATAGATTGTCAGTCTTTTTATGTTTATAAATAATGTCTGTTAAATGCATAAAACTACAAATAAAATATTTAAAAACAGTAAGAAAATAAAATCACCTAGTCCTTTACTTAGAAATACTTTAATAAATATCTTTTCATATATTCAATGTCCATACAACCAAATGTATAATTAAAACAGGCCCCTATTTTTCATTTAATCAATATAACAGATTTTTTTTCATGACTTCGTGATTTCAATATGTGATTTCATTATGGATTTCAGTAAATTTCATTATCTTAATGGTTCTCTAATTGTGTGGACATATCAACATCTATTTTTTGCTAATTTTGTATTTATGTAACATAGAACACTTGCAAGTATTTACTGTTATAAACAATTTGGTGATTAATATCCTTGTACTCAGAGATGATATTCAAAATATATAATGGGTCCAGGGATAAATCAATAAAAAATTATGTAAAAAACCGTAAGAGACTCAATCTCACAAAACAAACTGAGGGTTGCTGGGGAGTGGTGGGGGAAGAATAGGGTGGCTGGGTTATGGACATTGGGAAGGGTATGTGCTATGGTGAGTGCTGTGAATTGTGTAAGACTGATGATTCACAGACCTGTACCCATGAAGCAAATACATTATATGTTAATTTTTAAAAAGTCATGATGACCACCCCCCCAAAAAGAAAATGATGACAACTACAAAACACACACACAAACACACACAGAGATAAGATAGCCTTGTCATGATGACCCCCCAAGAAAAGAAAATGATGACAACTACAAAACACACACAAACACACACACACGCACACACACACACTCACAGATAACATAGCCTTACATATGCAACTGAGTCTACATTAGCCTGGATTAAACTTATATAAATTGTTAAACATATAAATTTTCCATGTTTCATTTATTATCTTCTTACACAAAATTCTTAAGAATGGAACTGTGGGGTCAAAAATACATACCATTTTAAAAATGATTTTGAAGCGTACTCCTAAAATATCTTTCCAACTAGCTTATTATTCATTTACACTCCCACCAGCAAAAGGAAATAGGATTACCAATTTTCTAACAGTCTTGACAACACTGAATATTTATTATAAGCCCTGTAAAGAATCTCTACTAACCAATACGCAAAAGATGATGTCTAATAGATTACATCAATGACCTCAAATCTTTGCCTCTCCCTAGTTATTCATGTCCTCTACCATGTGACTTTGCAATCCCTCCTGTTAAAAGATATATTTCTTGCCCTTTGATTCTGAGTTTGGTCATGTGTTTTGCTTTGCTCAATGATATGTTGGCAGATATAATCCAAGCAGAGGCTTGATACACAAACACTTGCCCAACTGGGCTTGCACTCTTTGTACTTCTACCACTGCCACAAAAAAGGCATATTGAACAGCCCACTGATCCCAAAAAAGAGGATGAGAAATACATGGAACTCCAGTGGAGTATGAAAGATACACGGAGCAGAACTGCTCTAGCTAAACAATCCCAGGCAAGCTTCAGCTATAGATACAGGCACCAGCTACATAGAGAAACAAAAGCAAGCCTAGCAAAGATCATCCCAAAGCAGGCAACTCCCAGTCAACAAAAAGATGTGCAAGTTTTGATAACAACCAGTGGGGTTTTTTTGCCATGGGGTTTGGAAATGTTTGTTACACAAAAATGGGCTAAATGACACAACAGCTCCTTTAATTTCAACTTATTTGGTTAATTTTTGTGTTTGTTGTTCCTTTACATTTCTTCCTTTATGGTTTCTCTGCTGATGTCACCCATCCTTTTGATTTTTATTATTGATTTGTAATAGCTCTTTATGTATTAATGGTATATCTCATTATATATATATTTTTTTTTCTTAGCCTTTTATTTATGTGCTGATTGTAGCATACAAAGATTTTAAACACATGTACTTAAATCTATCTATACTTTATTAATTTATCTTTGGTTGCCTACTTGGAGAGACCTTCCTTCTACATCAAGATTTAAAAAATATTCACCTACATTCTCTTTTAATATTTATATTGCTTCTGTTTTTACAGTTAAATATTATAGCTGGACTATATTGTGGTAAAAAGTTATGAGATCGAGAATCTAACAACCATTTTTTTAACAGACAGTCGTTCCAATACTACTGAAATAGTACTGTTGAATAATTTATCTTTATTCCATCAATTTCAGGTAACATATGCATCATGACATCAATTTTCCCAAAATGTTTGCATTTGTTCCTAGCTGTTCTATTTCATTGAATTATTAGTACATTCTTATTCAAGTACCCCAGTGATTTATTTTTTATCAGCTTTATACAATTATAAATCTTGGTGAGGAAGTACACATCTATTACTCCTTTTACCACACACAAAAATAATCGTGTAGACATTTTAGAAGTGTATTCTTCCTAGTTAATTGTAGAAGTATTCATTGGAGTTTTCAAAAAGCTTCATTTAGATCTAATTAATTAATCTAATTAATGGATCTAATTAATTTAGAGAAAATGGCTGTTTTAGTCTTTTCATTTAGAAATACAGCATGTAGGGGCACCTGGGTGGCTCAGTGGGTTAAGCCTCTGCCTTCAGCTCAGGTCATGATCTCAGGGTCCTGGGATCGAGCCCCACATTGGCCTCTCTGCTCAGCAGGGAGCCTGCTTCCTCCTCTCTCTCTGCCTGCCTGTTTGCCTACTTGTGATCTCTATCTGTCAAATAAATAAATAAAATATTTAAAAAAAATACAGCATGTATTTCAAATTATTTAAGTATTATTAAATCTGTATCAACATTTTGGTTTTTCATCATATGGTTCCTTTGTATCTCTACTTAAGTTTTTTCTTAGATGTTTTATCATTTTTGTTCCTACTATAAGATTCGTTTTCATTAGACAATGAATGGCCATTCCTTGTATAAAAAAAGATACTGATCTGTAGTCAGCCATTTTATTAAACTGTTTCATTCAGTAAATTTTCAATTGATTCTCTTGAGGAGACAACTATATAATCTTGAGATAGTCCTCTAAAATAAATAACATTATTAAGAATGCATTTTTGTTTTAAAGTATGAAATGTTTTATTTCACACTGTATATATTCCACAATACTTTTTATGTAAATCAAAAGTAGACAGTAAATCAAGGATTTTCAGCATCTTCTTAGTTATAAATTTTCAAGATATTCTTCATGATTTTTTATTCAAATTGACAGGATTTTCTACTTACAAAATAGTTGAAGTGTTTGGTGAAAAATTTTGCAAATTTGAGTATTTGAGTATTTGACTATTGAGATGCAGGGGAGCCTGGGTGGCTCAGTAGGTTGGGCCTCTGTCTTTGGCTCTGGTCATGGTTTTAGGGTCCTGGGATTGAACCCCACATTGGGCTCTCTGCTCAGTGGGGAAACTGCTCCCCCCCTTTTCTGCCTACCCCTCTGCCTGCTTATGATATCTCTCTTGTCGAATGAATAAATAAAATCCTTTAAAAAAAAAAAAGACTATTGAGGGGCGCCTGGGTGGCTCAGTCGTTAAGCGTCTGCCTTCGGCTCAGGTCATGATCCTAGGGTCCTGGGTTAGAGCCCCGCATCAGGCTGCCTGCCTGCTTCTCCTTCTCCCATTCCCTCTGCTTGTGTTCCCTCTCTCGCTGTGTTTCTCTCTGTCAAATAAATAAAATCTTAAAAAAAAAAGACTATTGAGATGCAGAAATTGCATCATTAATGATTTGCAGGGGATTTTAATCAGAACTGACATTGCGTCTAGCTAGCCCAAACTCCAGTCTGTAGATTATTTGCATTAAAATCACATTGTTTCTGTAACATGCATATTCCTGCATCCCACATTATATACAATTAATCTGAATCTGTTCTGGGCATGGCCTGTGTATTAGTAATTTTTAAAAGATCTCTCTCCCTGCTATTTAAATTATCCTCCACAGATGAGTAACATCAACATCTCCTGGGAGCTTGTTATCAATGCAGAATCTCAGGCCTCACACTTCAGAACTTCTGAATCAAAATCTGTGTTTTAATAAAATCCCCAGAAAATTCACATGCACGTAAGGTTGGAGAAGCTGGGGTTTGTGAAAGTCCAATGTGTAGCCAGGGTTAAGGATGACTGCAATTAAGCAACACATCTTCCCATCATGCAATTTAATAACAGAAATCATTGTTTCTTAATAAAGATTCACTTTTCTCCCTGCAAGAGAATTTACCACAAAGAGACAAAAGGAGGAAGAGGAAGACCCAAAAAGGAGAACATCACTCACTAAAATTTTAAATAAATATTGAAATACTAAAACCAGATTTTGAGGTTGAAAACAACTTACTACATCCACTACGATACTCCCTTAATTAACTTTATCATTAGAAATTTCTAAATATCTTTGAATTACCAACACATTTACAACCCGGACCACTTATCCGTGCTTATTTGTAATGATTCAATTATCTTCCTCTTTTTTCACCAGTTCCTATGAATTAAAGACCTATAATGTATTATCCTTTCTTCCATCAAAAATACCACAAAATGTTCTCAGGCTTTGGGAAAAAAGCACAGCTAGGACATAGTATACAAAGAGAGCGATAAGAGCAGCAGGCATAATTGAGAGATTATCGTACGTGCGTTGTTTTCTCTGTAGGCTCCAGAGTATTATTCTCTGCTAACGATATTGAATTTTACTTTTTAAGTTCTTTTGTTTATTTGTTGTTTTTAATCATGGAAAGCCAAACTAAACTTACAAGATTACTTTGCTAAGCACCAGCATTTTAGAGGAGTTTTGCTTTGTTCTATATCTGGAAAGATAAACTGACCTACGACCTTTTGCACAATCTGTAACTCTCCAGAACCTGTAAGAAAACCGCAGAAACAACCACATTTATGCACATCAGCACCACAGTAAATCCACGTGAGCTACAAGGTGGAAATAAAAGGCTTGGGCCAGTGCCGCTGGAATGCATTGTGTAAAAAAACATCCAGGAGGGTGGTCCTCCAAATAAAGCCCATGAACAGCAAACAGCATTTAACTTGTGAGTTAAGTAGCATGTTTTCTCAGTAACGTGCTCTAACTAGTAGCTGGGATCTGTGTCATCTTTATTGTATTCTTCCTCCTTCAGAGTTTTAACAGAAGATTAACTATGAACTCTTAAGTTATATTTAATAGAATTAACCTATTAACAATGAAACTGGTCACAGCTGTATTACCCAGCTTCTCCAGGTCATTCACAGATTAGGCTTTTTGTTCACTATGCAAGAATGCCCATGTTGTTGTTTCTGCCTCTTTGTGAACAGTTAATAAAAACCAGTGTTACCAGACAGGGTGCAGCTGACCCACTTGTAAGGACAGAGTTGGGACCTAACCAACAGAAGAGGGGATGTTAGGTAATCCCCTGATGATTTTGACTAAATAAAGCAGTCTGTGATTTGTACAATCTCTTGAACAGCTTCTTTGTTCTTGGCTGGTGGCTCTATTGGTTCCCCTGCCTAGGACGATCTTTCACTGATTTTGCACCAGTGCTTCCTGCTAGCCACCTGGGTCTTCCCTGACTGCCTACTCCAAAGGAGCTTCGGGTTCCTCCTTATCAAAGAACTTTGCTTTCTTTCCTTCAGCACACTCATCATCATCTGATACATACAGTTTTAAATTTTAAATACTGTCTAGTTTTCCCCCATGAAAGTGTTTGCTCCAACAGGGCAGGGACCATGTCTGTCTTATGACCAAGCATATGGTTCCCAGAACCAGAAGAGAGTTTGGCCCCTTGAAGGCTTTCAATGATTATTCATTGAATAAAAGAATGAGCTATGATAGCCACAGGAATCAACTCTTAGAAGTGTCTAATAATCTGAGATATCAAATATTAATATTAATCTATGATGAGAAAGCTGTGGTTAGGTAGAATAACTTATTTCAAATGAAAACCTGGGCATTTATAAAATCTACTGTGTTAGATCTATTTAGATTAGAACAGGTTTATTTATCTTGTATTACTCTTTTTCATCTATTCCTCACAGAAGAAATGCCACGGCTCCAACTATTAAACTTGACTGTGGTTCTTATGCCTCAGGCCAACCCAAGGAGGAATATATCAATTAAAAATGCAGGAGATGTTTTGTTTATGACTTCCTTTGCTGTGAAAACATTTTTTATTTTGATACAGTCCCAGTAGTTTATTTTAGCTTTTGTTTCCCTTGCTGGAGGAGACCTACCCAGAAAAAAGTTGCTATAGTCAATGTCAAAGAAGTTACTGCCTATGTTCTCTCCGAGGAGTTTTATGGTTTCAGGCCTCACATTTAAGTCTTTAATCCATTTTGAGTTTATTTTTGCGTATGGTTTAAGAAAGTGGCCCAGTTTCATTCTTTTGCATGTAGCTATCCAGTTTTGCCAGTTCTATTTATTAAAAAGACTGTTTCTCCACATTTATATTCTCATCAACTTTGTCTCAGAATAATTGATCATATAAATGTGGGTTTATTCCTGGATTCCATTCTGCTCCATCGATCTATGTGTCTATACTGTTTTGATTACTACAGCTTTGCAGTATATCTTGAAATCTGAAATGAGATGCCTCTAATTTTGTTCTTTCTCAAGATTGCATTAGCTATTCAGGGTCTTTTCTGGTTCCATACAAATTTTAGTATTGTTTGTTCTGGTTCTGTGAAAAATGCTGTTGATGTTTTGATAAGGATTGGTTTGTATCTGTAGATCACTCTGAGAAGTATGAACATTTTAACAATATCAATTCTTAAAATCTGTGAATGTGGAATGTCCCTTTCTTTGTGTCATCTTCAATTTCTTTCATCAGTGTTTTATAGTTTCAGTCTTTCACCTCTTTGTTTAAGTTTATTCTTAGATATTTTATTCTTTTTGGTGCAATTATAAATGGAACTATTTTCTTAATTTGTCTTTCTGTTATTTCTTTAGTGTATATATAGTATATATACACTAATATAGTATTATAGTAATGCTACTGATTTTCTAGATACTAATTTTGTATCCTTCAGCTTGGTGGAATTCATTTATTACTTCTAACAGTTTTTTGGTGGCATCTTTAGGATTTTTTTTAAGTAAGGTATCGTGTCATCTGCAAATAGTGACAGCTTAATTTCTTTTTTACTGGTATGAATGCCTCTTATTTCTTTTTCTTGTCTGATTGCTGTAGCTAGACTTCTAGTACTGCATTGAATAAAAGGGGTGAGAGTAACATCTCTGTTTTTTCCTGACCTTAGAGGAAAAGCTCTGTTTTTCACCATTGTATATGATGTTAACTATGAATAGGTATTTTTCCAAAGAAGACATAGAGACAGTCAACAGGTTCATGAAATGATACTTAACATCACTAATACTCAGGGTAATACAAATCAAAATCACAATGAGATATCATCTCATGCCTGTAAGGATGGCAAGGATTCAAGAGATTAAGTGTTGGTAAGAACATGAAAGAAAGGGAATCCTTGTGCACTATTGGTGAAATGTAAATTGGCATAGCCACTATGGAAAAACAGTCCGGAGGCCCTTCAAAAAATTAAAAATAGAACTACCATATGATCTAGCAATCCCACTTTTCTGTATATAACCAAAGTAAATGAAATCACTATCCACAATCTCAAAGAGATAATTGTACCTGCATGTTTATTGATGCCTTAATCTCAATAATCAAACCACAGAAACAACCTAAGAGTATGTCAATGGATGAAAGAATAAATAAAATGCCATAAACATATAAATATAATATGTCACATATACATATATATTTATATATAATTTAACTGTACCTTTAAAAGAATAAGAAATCTTGTCATTTGCAACAACCTGGATGAAACTTGAGGTCATTGTGCTAAGTGAAATAAATCACACAGAGAATGACAAATACTGTATGATCTCACTTACATGTGGATCTAAAAAACTAATTCATAGAAACAAAAAAAAATGCAAGAGATGTTCCTATTTTTGCGAAGTATTCACTGATTTCCAAACAAATTTTCAAGTGAAATTTTAAAAAGCCTTCTCATATTTGGCTTATTTTATTGTCTTATAACCCTCTATAAATGTATCTATTTCCAAATTTAAGTAATATTTACTTGATCCCAAAACAAATTTATTCACTGTAAAACCTTTCAATCTAGATCTGCACTTGTCAACTGTTAAGAACTTCTATGGTAGCATTTCATGTTATGGAAGTGTGAAAAGTAGCTTCCCCAGAGAGAAATGAACCTTGCTAAGACAGAATTTAATTACCTTTTCTGCTCAGTCTAGGCACCAGAACCTGTCATTTAACACTTGGTGCAGTTCATGTGACCCAGTTATCCACAAATATCAGTACCTGAAAATGTTCCATACCTTGCTAATTTGCAAATAACAACAAAATCTGTTGCACAAATGCTGAATCTGCACTCTAAAATTTTCTCTATCCAGCCATACTCCCCAAACTCTGAAGAATATGCTGTATATAATGGATTTCCAGATGCTCTTCACAAAATATTTGATGATGACTTTGGTGAGTTTGAAAAGACAGTCTACACAGTGATTACGAATGCAGAATATGGAATCAGACATCTGGGTCTGAATCAAGCCCTGCCAGCTGTTTGCTGCAGAACTCTAAGTAAGTTACTTAGTGATTCTGAACATCAGATCTCCAAATGAGGGAAATAACAGTACCTACCTCAAAGTATTGTGAGAATCACACACACCAAGACCTATAAACTCCTCAGCACAGTATCAGGTACATACTCTGATAGAAAGAAATGATAACTGCTTTGTGGCCAATATTTTCCCAGTTTGTAGTTTATATTTTTAATTATATTGATTATATTGGTAATATAGTGAAATTTTCATTTTGTGCCTTCAAATTTATACATATACTTCCCAATTTCTCAATCCTAGTGGCCTCCAGATAACTATTAGTACCAGCTGAGGGTTTAGTACTAACGTTATTTGGGTCCTTTCTGTGCATCCTATCCCTTGTTATACTTGTCCCACTCTAATGCACTGTCTTAGGATCTTCGTGCTCTTTCCTCTCCATTTTAGACTTTGATGGCTCACTTTTGAATCATTAGGGGGTGAGTCTGAATTAGCTGGTTACTGTGGAAGGTTCTGAGTCCTGCTTATATGCTCTGCACCCAATAGTCTCGCTCAGTCTCTCACCATGATCAATCTGTCCTCTCAGTGAACATACCCCTATGCTTTAGCCCCTGCATGAACCTGACTTTTCATATGAGCGTAGAAAGAGAGTTTAATAGAACAACACTTCTTGTTGTAGAAAGAGACATTTCCTGGTTGAAGCTAGAACTGAAAAAAAGATTCTCCCTTCCCCCACTGCCCACAAAAGTGAACGTCATAACATTTCCTGTATGACCTATTTAAGTATCTATCTATCTACCCACAATAACTTAGGATATTGTCAGAGATCTGCTACTTGCTTAATCCCATGTGATCTGTGTGATCACAGATTTGATTACAAATACACACAGACTTATTAGTAGCTTTTAAACTACTGATGATATATATGACCAAGAGACAGGAAAATTGTTCTTATTTTCTGGAGTTTGTAAAAAGATCAAGAATTCTCAGTTTCATAGTATAAGTTGGTATTTTTGGTGAGAAAATATAAACAAGAAAAAAAAGATCAGTTACAATTTCTATTCAGATAAATTTAATAATAATAACCTTATAGCCAAGTTAATGCCAGTCATGGGTAGAAAAGTAACACATATTTGTTGTAGAAAAATTTTACATATACAAAGTAGTACATATAAGAAAATTTAAATAATCTGGCTTATCAAGGAAATTCAAATCAAAACCACATTGAGATACCACCTTACACCAGTTAGAATGGCAAAAATTGACAAGGCAAGAAACAACAAATGCTGGAGAGGTTGTGGAGAAAGGAGAACCCTCTTATATTATTGGTGGGAATGCAAGTTGGTAAAGCCATTTTGGAAAACTGTGTGGATATTCCTCAAAAAGTTAAAAATAGAGCTACCCTGTAACCCAGCAATTGCACTATTGGGTATTTACCCCAAAGATACAGATGTAGTAAAAAGAAGGGCCACATGCACCTCAATGTTCATAGCAGCAGTGTCCACAATAGCCAAACTGTGGAAAGAGCCAAGATGCCCTTCAATAGATGAATGGGTAAAGAGGATGTGGTCCATATATAACAATGGAATATTACTCAGCCATCAAAAAGAAGGAATACCCAACATTTGCGTCAACTTGGATGGGACTGGAGGAGATTATGCTAAGTAAAATATGAAAAGTGAAATTGGCTTTCAAACAGATAAAGTCGATTATCATATGGTTTCACTTATTTGTGGAACATAAGGAATAGCATAGAGGATATCAGGAGAAGGGAAAAATGAAGGGGGCGAAACCAGAGTGGGAGATGAACTCTGAGAGACTATCAGGACTCTAGGAAACAAATAGAGAGTTTTAGAAGGGAGAGGGTAGAGGGGATGGGTAAGTCTGGTGATGGGTATTAAGGAGGGCATGGATTGCATGAAGCACTGGGTGTTATACGCAAACAATGAATCATGGAACATTATATCAAAAACTAACGCTGTATTGTATGGTGACTAACATAACACAATAAAAATAAATAAATAAAACCTGACTGTTCCTCTTTCCCCTCTCTTAGAACATGCACCCATCTGGCCACTGTCAATACTTCTAATTATAAGTCTGAATTACCAAGTCACTAATTTGGGATTTTCTTAATTTTCTTGATCACTGTTTTAAGCATTTTTGGTGGTAGAAACATAATATTAACCAATACATGATATTCTAAGTTCATTCTAATTTTTTCCTTAGTAAAATTAGAATTTCCCTACCTATCTTCTTTTTTCTTTTTCAGGATTGTAGTTTCATTCAGAGACTTATGTAAGAACAAGGCATTTGGAAGGATGTGGGATGTGGTGGGTGTCTGCTCCTCAGTCACCCTGCCCCAGGACAAGTTTGACAGATGCTGTGTGCTTTTCACATGGCCACCACAGAAAGCTCCTGCCAGAAGTCAATCCTGAGCTGCCCCCATCCAAAAGGAGAATAATACTTAGAATATTTTTTTTTTTTCCTAAAAATGTCTTGGTTTGAGTTTCATGCCTGAAAAAGAATGAGGGGGCAGACTAGGATAAAGTAAAGTGAGCCAGATTCCACTCCAAGAAGTACAAGTAAAGAATCAGGAAGAATGAGACAAGGAAGGATAAAAGGCCAAGATAAAGAGGTGTTATTGAGATTAATAGTGTGGACCATGGCTCTTCAGAGACAAAACCAGCCCCCGACAAACAGGACTAGCCTGAAACTATCAGCTAGACTTGGGTTTTGCTAAGAGCTGGCCTGACACTCACAGCGAGGTCTCAGTGTTCTCAGGTTGGGCAAGAATAATTTCACAGACCATTAATATCAGAAAAGGCCACTCTGATTGTAATGGACAAAAAAGTCACTTTATAACCATATCTGAAAACAAATAAAAACATGAACATTGCTCAAGCCATTAAAAACAATCAAGTATCTCCCTAACCTTGCTAATATGAATGACTGCTATTTCTTTACCAGTTACAGATACAACCTCACTTTATTCCTCCCATCTTAAAGGTAAGATTTGAGATATCCAATCACAGAATTATCCTTGCTTCCTGACTGTATTCAATCCTGAACAGGGCACCACTGTCTTGAACTCTCCCCCAAAATACCTAACACAGTCAAAAATTTGTAAGTCCTTTCTGACTGTCTCTTAAAGTGGATGTCTCACAGTTCTCCATGTGGTGCATTCTGTTTTTAATACGCATTAGACCTCATTTGTTCACCAGCAGATGTGTTTCTGCTGGTCTCTGGTTATGGGGTATTGAGACACTCTATTCTGCTGGTACCTC
Organism: Enhydra lutris kenyoni; assembly: GCF_002288905.1. Lineage (NCBI taxonomy): Eukaryota > Metazoa > Chordata > Mammalia > Carnivora > Mustelidae > Enhydra > Enhydra lutris. The sequence goes on along the minus strand of NW_019154101.1, from coordinate 29,565,711 downwards.
TTGATGAGTTTACAGAATGTATCACAGACTTGTCCAATAGAAAGAGAGAGGCAAAAGGAGCTGTGCTTGGACTCAGACCAAGCAAGTTCCTGCCTTGGTGATGTGGGACCCATGAGGCAGAAAGTGAAGTGAGCCAAATTTCAATCCCAGCTACCTCTCAAATCCAATGTATGGGTCTCCTCTGCATTTCTCTTATCTGTGCCCGCCATAGCATTCTAATCTTCGATAGGTACTTAAAGCAACGTGGGATTCCCTTGGACACAGGAACCAAGAGGTTGAGCTGCTTGCACTGCAGCCTGGGCCAACTGGAGCTCTACTCTTGCTCAGGCCTTACTCAATGTTAGCAGCTTTTTAGGTCATCCAGTTAATAAAATGGGCAGTACTCCAATAAGTAGAAAAAATTACTACCAAAGTTTAAATACGCCTACTAAACATTGAAGAGTTCAACAACCCATTGTTTGTGAAACGATCTATCTTTTCATGCCCAAGACTCTTGGATTCCATAAAATTCACTGAGGTGTCAGACCCTTGTATTTTCAGAAGTGTGTGTACAAAAGAAGAAGGAGGAGGAGGAGGTGAAGAAGACAACAAAGAAGAAGTACATGTATGTTAAGGCACCTGGCATAATGACCTATCAACTGATAAAATCAATGTAATGAATGGCCAACACCCTAGGAACTAATTGATTCAGTTAGTGAAAACCTAATTCTTTTGGTATCTTTTATGTTTTGACATTTAAAACCAGAACATTTATAAGATCTCAACATGAAGGCCATAAATGGAATAGTTGCTGTAAGTGGAGTAACTAGTTGATGAATCTGCCATCATTCTCCAAGATAGCCATCTCTCATTCCTGTCAAACTACAGAATTAAATGGGAATGTGAGAAGAATTGCTGTATTTATTCATGATGGTATTAGTCTCTGTGATTATTTTTTACATTCTATTTTGAGAAGGAGGGGTAAACTTAACAAATTTTGTGTAGGACAGTACATTAAAAATTACAAACATCTCTAGGAAAAATTAAATGATATTTGTAAGTGGATAAAATACAGATATTTATAAATCCCCAAATTCAAATTGTTTAAATGTCAATTCTACTCAAATTGATCTATAGAGTCAGTACAATCCCAATTAATATTCTAACAGACTTTTTTTGGTATAAATTTCAAACCAAATCTAAAATTTATGTAGAAATGGAAAAGCTCTATAACAGCCAGAAAAAAAATTAAAAGACTTACACTAGCTGATCTCAAGGCTTACTATTAAGCTACAGTAATTAAGAAAATGTGGTATAAGCTTAAGAATAGATACATAGATCAATGAAACAAAACAGCATCCAGAAAGAATTCTGCATCTATACAGTCAATTGAGCTTCAACAATAATGTCAAGATAATTCAACAGAAGCAAAAGATATATTCAACAAATGACGCTAGAACAACTAGTATTCATATGGAGAAAAAAATCAAGTTTTAATCATTGTATCTTTTACAAAATTAACTCAAAATAGATCACAGATGTTAACATAATGCTAAAACTCCAAAACTCCTAATTATTAAGGAAATGAAAATTAAAAACACAGTGAGATATCACCTCACACCTATCAGAATGGTTATTGCCAATAGACAAGAAATAACAATTGTGGAGAGGATGTGGAGAAAAGAGAATACTCATAAACTGTTAATGGGAATGTAAATTGATACAGCCAATATGGGAAACAATATGGAGATTCCTCAAAAAAATAATAGATCAACCATATGTTCTAGTTATTCCACTTCTGGGTATCTACACAAAGAATAAGAAAACACTAATTTGAAAAGATATATGCACCCCTATGTTCCTTGCAGTATTATTTATAATAGCCGAGATACTGAAACAATCTACTTGTTCACCAATAGATAAATGGGTAAAGAGGATATTACACACACACACACACACACATATACACACATACTGGAATACTATTCAGCCATAAAGAAGAATTTGAAATCTTGCCATTTGTGACAACATGGCTGGACCTTGACAGTATTAAGCTAAGTGAATTAAGTCAGAGAAAGACAGATACCATATGATTTCACTCATATGTGGAACCTAAGTATACAAAACAAATGGACAAATAAAATCTCATAAACATAGAGAACACATAGATGATTACCAGAGGGGAGAAGATTTGGAGGGTGAACAAAATGGATGAAGGAGGTCAATTATATGGTAACAGATGGTAACTAGACTTTGGTGATGATCACTTTGTAACACTAACAGATGTTAAATTACAATGTTGTACGTGTGAAAGTTATATAATATTATATATTAATTTCACCCCAGTTTTTAAAAAATCCTTCTGAAATGGATAATTTTTTTTAAAAACTGGCAAAGCAAGTGAATCTTTTTTATACTTATGGTTGAACTGTAAAATGACAATCACTTTGGCAAACAGTTTTCTAGTCTCTTAAAAGTAAATACAATGAAGTAGCAAATATAAGTATATTCTCTATGAGCATAGTAAAATACAATAAATTATTCATATTACATTAGAAGTAGCATATTAATTTTTTCTTTCTTGAAACTGAGAAACAGTAAAAGAGAAGATTCAAACATATTTTTGAATATGAAAGTGATCACTACTAGAATTAGTCATAAGGTATACAGATGGCTTCCAATTCAGTAGGCAATATAAAAGCAAAGAAAATGTGGCCCATTTAGCAACAGCCATGCACATGCATGCATATAAACCAATATTCCCTAAAACTTAGAATACAAACGTCCTGACATAAAAAATAAAACCTCAGAAAGTATAAAACAAAATGGTGAGAGTTAGGGTTAGGGTTAGGGTTAGGGTTTTCAATAAATTGATATTGCCTGAAATTCAACTCAAAAAAAGGCAAATACTCTAGAATCATCTATAGATCAGCATTAAAACTATCATCCTTGGAAAAGGCATGCTTAAATATACTATTAGAAATATTACAAATGAGGGGTAGCTCAGTGGGTTGGGCCTTTGCCTTCAGCTCAGGTCATGATCTCGGGGTCCTGGGATCGAGCCCCACATTGGGCTCTCTGCTCAGTGGAGAGCCTGCTTCCCCCTCTCTGCCTGCCTCTTTGCCTACTGGTGGTCTCTGTCTGTCAAATAAATAAATTAAATCTTTAAAAAATAAAAATTAAAAAAAAAAAAGAAAAGAAATATTACAAATGAGGGACACCTGGGTGGCTCGGTTGGTTAAGTCACTGCCTTCGGCTCAGGTCATGGTCCTAGGGTCCTGGGATTGAGTACCACATTGGGCTCCTTGCTCAGCAGGGAGCCTGCCTCTCTCTCTGCCTCTGCCTGCCACTCTGCCTGCTTGTGTTCTCCCTCTCTCTCTCTCTGACAAATAAATAAATAAATAAATAAAATCTTAAAAAAAAAGAAAAGAAAAGAAATATTACAAATGAAAAGATGAGAGCAGCTAATTTTGGCAAAAACAAGTAAGTAAAAATGCAATACAGATGTCAGGTAATATAAATTTTATGGTAAAATATATCAGATTGAAGGAAGAATGTCAATAATTTATAAAGAGGTTTTAATCAAGAAAAATATAACAGTTATGAACATTCCAACCAAAAATTTTCCTTTAACATTTCTTGTTGTACAGGTCTACCAGCAACAAATTTTCTCAGCTGTGTGTGTGTGTGTGTGTGTGTGTGACTGGGGGTGGGAGGAGAAAAGACTTCATTTGTCTTCATTTTCAAACAAATTGTCAATGTTATAAAATTCAAAGTTTTTGTTCTTTCAGAAATTTAAAGTTGCCTTTTTAAAAAATAAAAATAAAATTACTTTTTAGTTTGCATGGTTTCTGACAAAAAAATCTGTAATAATTCTTCTCTTTGTCACTGTACATAATGAGTCCTTTTTCCTCTGGTTTCCTTTTATATTCAAATTTGGAAGTATATTTGACCCTTTTTTGTTGAATATTTTTCTGCTTTTCCACCCACCTTCACTGAGGACTCCAATTACATGTATGTTAGACTGGTTGGTATTATCCCACAGGTCACTGATGCTCTGCTCATTTGTCTGAGTCTTCTCTTCCTCTCTGTGCTTTTCATTTTGGATTCTCTATGGCTGAGAGTTTGCAGATCTTTTCATGCTGTCTAATCAGCTGTTGACCCCAATCAACTGTATTTTCCATTTTGCATATTGCACTTTTCAGCTCCAGAAGTTCCATTTGGGCTATTTCTCTCTTCATCATATTCATGGTTTCCTGTACCTCCTTGAACATATGGTGCACATATATAATTATTGTTTTAACATCCTCCTTTGCTAGTTTCATCATCTTTTTAATTCCTGGAGCTATTTTCTAGATCCATTTCTATTTTCACGTGATTATAATCACATTTTCTGCTTGTTTGCATGGCTGGTTAGCTTTGGGTTTGATGCCATTTATTGTGAATTTAATGTTGTTCTTTGCTGGGTTTTGCTGTGTTCCTTTAAACAATGTAGGATTTTGTTCTGGCATGCAGTTAAGTTACTTGGAATAAGGTAAATAATTTTGAAGCTTAAAGTCTTTAAGTTTCACTGGGGTATGTCAAGAGCAGCCTTTAGCATAGAGCCAATTTATGCCCACAACTAAGCTGAAACTCTTCTGAATGTCCTACCCAAAGCCTATTTCCACTTGGATAGCGGAAACATAAACTTTTACCAGTCAGTCTGAATTCTGAGAATTGTTCTTCCTAGTCTCTTTGTAATGTGTTCCCACCCTGATTTCAGACAGTTTCCTCTCATGCATTATAGAGATCAATACTCAAGCAAAGAATTGTGAGAGGTTCCTGCATATCCCTAGAGCTCTATCTCTGTGTTGCTCTCTCCTCACTGGTACACTGTCCTACAAATTCTGGCTAAGTTGGTCTTTGTGGATTACACCTCTTTCTCCTATCTTGGCAAGCTCCCTAGTCTCTGACTGCAATCTCCATAAGCTAAGCAGTAAAGTGATGCAGTTATAGACCTTACTTTGTTTCTGTTCTTTAGGGTATCACAGTCCCATGTTATCTTTTGTCCAATGTCTAAAAACCATTGTTTTATAAATATATTGCCTAGTTTTCTATTTGCTTCAAGTGACAAGTCCTTATTACTTCATCTTGGATGGAAGTAGAAGAAACACATCAACAATTTTAACAATGTGTTCAAAAATATATATTTGCATTAATTTTATTTCAATGGTGAAATGCAGGAATAGTAATAGCCCCAGTATCTGAAGGCCTAGGAAGATAAATATATTGAGAAACAAGAGAATATGTTATACTGGTAAATCATCCGTTCAAACCATCCCAGTGTTTAGCAAAAACATACAGGGTGTGTTGAATCTAATTTACTTGTTTAAGGGAATGAGGATATTTCAAAGTATTTTTTTCCCTTTGGTGAAATGTTATTTCCCCAAGCTCTGAATGCCTACTTATTAAAGAAATTTCTTTTTGAATCAGGGATAGCAAACTAACTCCAAAAGACTTAAAATGAGATATCCTGCCTGACTATTCTCCTCCTAAAAGGAGAACAACATTTCTAGGAACTCACTTTTGTTCCATCTTCCTCGTGGAATTAATTAACTGTTCCACCATGATAAAATGAAAGTCATTAACATAATATTGCTACGTCCTGTCTAGTTTCCAGTGTTCCTCTCATGTCAAAATTGCTTTCTAAAAGCAATGCATAAGTTCTGCCTCTTTCAACTAAGGCTGACGATTTCACACTTGTGAATTACCCAAATTTAGACCCCCAGAGACTCGTAACTGACTACGTGTTCCCAAAGAGTCATTAATTCACCAGCATTTGCTCATAGTAACTCCTCTTTCTCGCCAAGGCCTTGATGAGTAATTCACTTTGCTGATCCATCTCTTATTTGTTCAAAGATAAAAACTGCTCTGAGAGGTGCTTATCTCTGTTAGTCTGTTTGCCAAAATTGTGCCACAACTGAGGCTGTACAAGTAACCACGGTGGGAGGGCACTTACCCTCAGGTCTGTATTGTTGCTTTTTAGTATCATTTTAAATGTGCCATAGCATTTCATTTTTCCCACAGAAGTCCCACATACACAAGGTGACCAACACTGTTTGCTCCTCTCCAACTGTAATCAATAGAAAAATATAAACAAAAGAAATCTTGTCTCTTGAAAATAAAAACTAGATGTGAATATGTAAACAGAAAAATTGCATGAGTTGCAAGAAAAAGAAAACCCAGCAGCATGGAAATCTTAAATCATAAATTTTTCAAAAGAAATTGAGTACTATAATAGCATTGTATAAGTAAATAGCATTTGAGTATGCTTCAATAAATGGTGGAAGTTACTAACAAATAAATAAACCATCAATAAAATAGCTTGTTTTAAAAAATGAGTTAAACACAGCAACCATTACTGTTCAAATCACAAGCTTTCCTATAATTTTATATATACTATCACATTGATTATCACATTATTTCTTCAAAGTAAGTGCCAATGTTAACTTCAACCAAAGTGAAATATTCTAAATCATGAATTAGCACTAATCCCACTATAAGAGTTTGAAAATCCTTGAAGATGTAGCTTATTGAATACACAAGAAGGAAATTACATAAAAAGACAATTTATTAACCCATCTAATTACAATAGAGAAGTTAAATTAGACTTCAACTTCCAGACTTATCTTTGATAATTTGAATATACTTTAAATAATTTAAAATTATGAAATAATTTATTTCCCCATGTTGAAATTTATTTCCTCTCATCACAATGGTAAACCCAATAGAAGCCTCATATGCAAATATGTTTGCATTGTTGAGCCATTTTTATTGATCCACTGTAAAGAAACTGAACTTTTGGGACCGCATCAAGATAAAAAGCTTCTGCACTGCAAAGGAAACAGTCAACAAAACAAAGAGGCAACACACAGAATGGGAGAAGATGTTTGCAATGACACTACAGAAAAAGGGCTGGTATCCAAGATCTATAAAGAACTCAAACTCAACACCCCCCACCAAAAAAAATAATAAGTCAAAAATGGGCAGACACTTCTCCAAAGAAGACATATAAATAGCTAACAGACACATGAAAAAATGTTCAACATCATTAGCCATCAGGGAAATTCAAATCAAAACCACATTGAGATACCACCTCACACCAGTTAGAATGGCAAAAATTGACAAGGCAAAAAACAACAAATGTTGGAGAGGTTGTAGAGGAAGGAGAACCCCTTATATTATTGGTGGGAATGCAAGTTGGTACAGCCTCTTTGGAAAACTGTGTGGATGTTCTTCAAAAAGTTAAAAATAGAGCTACCCTGTAACCCAGCAATTACACTACTGGGTATTTACCCCAAAGATACAGATGTAGTGAAAAGAAGGGCCACAAGCACCCCAATGTTCATAGCAACAATGTCCACAATAGCCAAACTATGGAAAGAGCCAAGATGCCCTTCAACAGACAAATGGATAAAGAAGATGTGGTCCATATATAACAATGGAATATTACTCAGCCATCAGAAAGGATGAATAACCAACATTTACATCAACTTGTTTGGGACTGGAGGAGATTACGCTAAGTCAAACAAGTCAAACAGAGAAAGTCAATTATCATATGGTTTCACTTATTTGTGGAACATAAGGAATAGCATGGAGGGCCTCAGGAGAAGGAAGGGAAAAATGAAGGGGGCAGAATCAAAGGGGGAGACGAACCATGAGAGACTATGGACTCCAGGAAACAACCTAAGGGTTTTAGAGGGGAGGGGTTGGGGGGATGGGCTAGCCTGGTAATGGGTATTAAGGAGGACACATATTGCATGGAGCACTGGGTATTATACGCAAACAATGAATCATGGAACACTACATAAAAACTAATGATGTACTGTATGGTGACTAACATAAAATAATAAAAAAATTATTACAAAATATCTTATTGGGAAAAGGCAAAACACATAATGATATATAGGTCAAGTTCAGAAATTACATACAAATTCTTTGGTTATTTTCTCTTGTAGATGCGCTTCAACAAGAGAGCTGATTAAATGTAATAAATATTTGGTTCATCCACTGACTGATCTTATTTGCAGCAGAGCAATTTTTGTGAAATTTATTCTTTTTTGTGAAATTTATTCTTGAAATAGCAATTTACTATTTTATTATTTATAATATTGAATTCAAATTATGATTAAATATTATGACACTTTAAAAGTTAAATTAATTAAATAAAAACTTAAAAAAAAAGAAGCTGGATTCTGAAATTGGATAGACTTTAGGTTGCTTTACTGATACACTTACTTACTATGCTGAGGTGGATGTTTGATGTATAATTAGAGCTCATTAAATATACATAAAATGATGAAAGTATTGTACTGGGCAATTAACATTACCATCCCTTTCCCATAAAATAGAGTTAATATTAAGTCATTCTCAGAGTAAATACAAGAGATTATAATTATCATAAATAATGCTTGAAGAGAATTCAGTACGATGCCTGACATTGTTAGCACTCAAAAAATGGTTTCTAAAAACCCACTTATTGTTGCACAAATAACTAGCACCTATTAAATCCCACAGTTAACTGCTTTCTTTGCTCACCACTGTTTTTACCAAATCCCCTCACTCTAAGCAGACAGACTTGCTTCAAACTTCCAACAGAAAATAGAGGCCATTTAACAGGAGGTAAGAGGCCCCATATGGTTGACTTGCCACCAGGTGGCTATTTGGTCTCCTAAAATAATAATGCTCTATCAGGAGCTCAGCATTGGTCTTGGTTACTGACAAATTGGACATTCAGAGGCAGCAGTAATACACAGGCCTTGGTACATGGAGACCTTCCTATTGGGTCCATGTATACCCTCCATCTCTGCCATCATGGCCACTCTGTTCACATTCCAGAGAGTTCATATCCCTATCCCATCAGTTCTGGGTGACTGGTCATAGAGACTGGATAATGCCAAATGGCTAAGACATGTTGTCTGCTTGGTTATTTAGTACCTCTTCCACGGTGTATGCTTTCTGGTAGGCATTAACGTTTGAGAAAATGTCTTTACTCCTTGTGAGGTACAGCTTCCCTTAACCTTTCTATTCCTCCCTCTAATGTCTGTCATTTCCACTTCACTCAGATGATTGCTTTATTTGGTTTCTAAGATCCACCGGAACAATAAGTTTGTTCCATTGCCTGGAGTCCTTGCCAGAATGTCAAATCCTACAACCCAGCAACCCCAGGTCAAAAAGGTTCTTTTTATACAGTCTTACTTCTGGGTCCCCTTGATTAAGTCTCATCAAAATCCAATCACAAGTGTACTCCTCTGACTCCTGCCCATACATGTGAAATAATTCTCAAAAGTTCTTTGGTGTGCTATTTCTTTCCTCTCTTATCAGGCTCAGCATAATCCCAGCAGGGTTGTGTTTGGGACTTAGGTTACCAGCTTCATAACTAGATGAGTGGGGAATTCCTGACATGGACACTTGTTGTCTTGTAGGGGAGAGGTTTCTGCAGTATCTTCCAACAAGAAAAATAAATAATGCTTGGTAGGGAGAAGAGGACAACATCTACAAATCCGGAGGGCTTGGGGGAACCAGAGACAGCCAAAAATTCGCAGGGACATTCTCCCAGATATCTTCATCCCATGTATCAGGGTCCCAGGACTGCTCTGTCTGAGCATTTAAACGTCTCTGAAGCTGTCACTTTGACTACAAAATCTTGTGTCTGCTTCTTGGCTGGGTATGTTCCTCCACTCTAGAAGATAAGGGCTTATATGTAAGCCACCAGAAAGTCCCTCTGGTGTTTTTAGTTAGCTCTTAACTATTTGTTAACCATCCCTCAGTTTTCCATTCTCCCTTGTAGAACATCAATAGAACTTAGCAATAATCTGCCCTCTGGCTGTCTGGTTCCCCAAATCATAAGTGAAATCTTAATAATTGGGCCTCCAACTGTACCAGGACCCACATTCTTCTCAGGAGAAGGTTCTCCTCACTATCTGGGCAAAGAAGCCAGTCTCTAAATGCTATCTTAGTGCCTGTTTTCTCAGACCCCTCCCAGCTTCCCTTTGCCAATTCACGTCCTCTGAGAAGCAGAAGCCAAGATGAGATCAGACATGCAGGTATTAACTGGGATTAAAGTCTCTGTGAGATAAAGGAGGAAAAAGCAGGATTAAGTAGGGAGAGCCTTAAGACGGGCATGCCAAACTGACACCTGTAAAAGAAGAGAAGGAAAAAAGGATTGGATAAGAAATCCCCAGACCACAACTCAGTTGTAAGAAACTTTTGACCAGGCCAACATGGATGGGCATTCCCAAGCAAAGGCTGCTCATTTGAACTAGGGCAGGAATGGGCCCTAAAACCTCTGCCATACTCAGCCATTGACTGGGAGCAATCCAGGGGAAGTGTGGTCTAAGCCTCTCACAAGGGCAACAATGGAGGCGATCCCTAGAACTGGCTCTCTCAAAGGATACCGACCAGTGCAGGTCCGTAGCCACCACACTTGGCATGTTTGAACGTATTGGGAGATGAGAGGAGATCTGCATATTCAGAAATGAGAAGAGATCTGGATTTTGGGAATAAATTAGTGATGAGTGCATAGACAGCTAAACTTGACAAAAGGCAATTAGTAGAAAAAATGATAAGTTGTACAAGAAAGAAAAGTCAAATTCACTATGGTTCAGTGGTGAGTGATACTTCAATGATCTCAAGCATAGAATTTAACCAAGTAAAATGTACCAAAATGATTTTAATCAAAAACTACACTGTAAGGAGGGCAAAAGTGTGAACAGCAAAGGTGGGGGGGTCGGTGGGGAGGTGGTACAAGAGACCAGAATTACTATCTTCCATTTAGGAAGTCATAGGACAATTTTTAGGAATAAAGAATCAAGCAATAACAGTATAAGCAGTTCATTTAAAATTATTAAGGTAAATGATAGAAGTAACAACTGAAATAATTGAAAATGTTGTCTCTAGGGAGCAGGAATCTGTGGTGGAAAGAGGTTTAGCAGAGGACTACTGTTTTTCTTTTTAAGCCTATGGTATTACTTGACTTTTTAAACTGTTAATATTGAACTTTGATTGAAATATTAAAATTAAATTTTAAAAAGCAAATAAAGAATGTCCCATAGTTAACTGTAAATTCTAATGAATGATTTATGCAATTTTCAGATATGATGTTGTTGAAAAGTACATCAAAACTTAAACTTAACTCATACTCACTAAAGGGATACAATTTTACTCTCATTACATATTTCACTGTAAGTGTTTGAGCATGCAAAATTAAAAAGATCATCTACTGTGTCTTTAGGAGATTTTAAAAGGAATGTTTTTAATTCAGTCAGTGGGGAATTTTATGGGGTTTTTAGCTCGTTTTCTGATAATATACACTTGGCTTAAGATCCGCCTGTGTCAGCTGTTATCAGCTGCCTGTGTGCGTCACTGAGTTTGCTTTGTGGTATTATCTGTAGCCAAAGGAAACACAGAGGAAATCATCACAGCAGCTCCACACATTTTAATCAGCTGAAAAAAAATCTGTTCCCCCACTGGTATTTTCACACATACCTTCAACAGCAAAGCCTACTATATTATAGCAATAAAAAAATGCAAAACAAAAAACTGTATATGGATTCTGATAGCTCCTAATTCAATCTTTAAAATGTAATTTATATAAAGTCAATAATTCTAAAAAGCCCTCTAGTCCCAAAATTTGCATTGACCTTTTCCACAACAATGTCACTTGCATTTTTGCTTAGAGTTGTTTCCACAATCTTGCCTTCTTTGTTTCACACCCGACTCAGGGAAAGCCTCATCTTTCAGTAGGCAAAATCAAAACCCCTCCCTGACAGAGAAAAAAACAAGTCTGGTAAAAATCTATCTTGAATGGAAATGATAATAAATATCCATCATCATGTGTATCAAGTATAAATGGTTCCATAACATGAAGTGCTGGAACCATTTAGCTTATATTCTGTGTCAAATTATTCCCAGTTCTGAGCCCCCACCTGCCTAGGTAGGGAAGCAGCTGATCAGTATCAGCAATTAGTTTTTACTCCCACACCATTCAAAGGGCTGTATAAGAACCTCAGGGTCCAGAGGAAATGTTATGTTCCCAGATTCTTATTCCACTGTGGTCACCATCTTACTGTTCCCCCTTTGAGCATATATCCTGCCACAATGCATGTATCTTGCACCATTGGGACCTGCTGATAGAGCAGCCTACAGAGATTTACAGAAATATCTCTTCCCAGCTCCCTCAGTGGGCAGTGCCTCAGTCACTGGAACTCTGATGGCTGTCCACAAGACTTCCAAAATTTTGCCTTCACAAAAGCCTTCATGACAATCCTCCATGGGACCAGCAAGCTTCTGTTTCTTTTCCATTCTTTTTTCAATTAAGTCTGCTCTACCAGGGCAGAGAAGAGGTGGGGCATGGGGAAAGGTGCTCCATTAAATTATTAATACCTCATCCTGCCACAGTTATAAAATGTTTTCAGTTACTTGTCCAATTTTCCTTAAGGTAATGAAGAGTGAGTATATAAATGCTTGTTTTCATGCCTGAAATAATTACAGTAATCCTTTGCCAACCACGGTCTTGGAGCTGGCAAAACAGTTAGTTAGAAATACTTTTTCATAGAGAATAAAAGTTTGGACAGGGAAAAAAAAAGATAGATAGATATAGATAAAAAAAATATTTAAAAGCAGCATAAATAAAAGTCTGGAATACATCTTGTCTGAAACAAATCATGCTTATCATTAAAACCTGTTCTGCTAGAAAATCTTCCCTGAGCTCCCCTTTCAATTGTTCTACAACCACTGATGCTGTTTTGTGATCTACTGAGGCAGATGTACTCATAAGCCTGATCACTCAGTTAAAGGGATTGGCAACCATCACCCACTTGCTTGAAAATTAGTGTTACATTTGCATTCTTCCTGTATATAAACCCAAAGCCCTTACCCTACACAGGCATGAAGGGCAACTGAAAGAAGAGAAATAGTGTGTATGCGTGTATGCGTATATTCAACATTGTTTATACAAACACACACACACACACACACACACACACACACACACACATACATATGTATCTTCACAACACTGGAGGAGTTATAACTATAAAACATTTTCTTTTTCTGAATCAAATAATGCCTATAACTTGTCACTCGCCAAGGATGGCAATAATTTCTATATTACTTATCACTGGTGTTCACCTATTCTCTTTTACAAAATGCCTATGCCTTTTAATAAGTTATCAAGATGATTAAGAAGTACTATTTCCCCATACTAGTCTATGCATTTGTTGAAAGGATAAAATTTAAAAGATCTTTTCTCTCTGCATATCCCCATAGACCTATACCCAGGTCTGAAAGAGAAAAGAGAAGTCTGAGGGTTTAGTATTCTCTTGCTGCATAAGGATCACTGAAGCACCTGTTAAAATACTAATTTTTGGCTGCCATTCCTGGAGATTATGATTTAATGGGCCTGGGGCAGGGCCCAGAAATTTGTATTTTGTATATTTATGAAGTTTAATAAGTGATTTTGATAGAACTAGATTTGGGAACACGTGTAAAGAACTGAACTGAACTTACATCTGTAAAAGGTCTCAGACTTTTAAAATTTGTTATAAAATGTTAAATCACTATAAATGTACCCTAGAATTCTAAAAGCTGTGGTTGGAAAGAGATTAGTATAATTTTATGAGATATAATTTTATACATATGCCCCCCTGCTTTTTGTCATTATGGTAAAATACACATAACATGACTTTTACCATTTTTAAGTATACAGTTCAGGGGCATTAAGTACATTCACATTGTTCTGTAGCTATTACCACTATCCATCTCCAGAACTCTTCATCTTCCCCATCTGAAACTCTGTACCCATTAAACACTAACTCCCCATCCCCACACCCGTGCCCCTGGCAACCACCATTCTTTCTGTCTTTGTGAAACTGACCACTCTAAGTACCTTATGTAACTGGAATAATACAGTATTTGTCCTTTTGTGACTGGCTTATTGTACTTAGCATCTTGTCCTCTAATAGTCCATTATATGTATGTAGCACATTTTAGTTATCCATTCATCCACTGACAGACAGACAGTGGGGTTGTTTCCACCTTTTGGCTATTGTGACTAATACTGCTATGAACATGAATGTACAAATGTCTGCTCAAATCCAAATCTGTTGGATATATGGCCAAAAGCAGAATGCTGTAATTTTGTAATACTCCTAATAAGATAGAAGAGTGCCTGCATGTATTTTAGCCTAAAATTCCTAAGGCATAAATTTAATTCTGATTTTTTAAAGTGACAAATACAAGACTGACCTCACATTTATTTTAGAGTTTTATCTCTACTTGCTCTTTCCTTTCAGGTCTCTGCATTTCAGTATGTTTTGTTTTCCATCTTCAACACACCTCTCATGACAAGTTCACTATTCCCAACCTTCAGTTATTCTCACTTGCTCTTTAGTTTCCAAGTTCATCATCAAGCGCTGGATTGTCCCTCCAATTCCTCTTGCCCAATGAGCCATATCTTTGTGAATGAACAAGCTCTCTGCCAAGAGCATTGTTCCACTGGACATTCCCTCTCTCTCCTGACCTCATCCTCTCTGGTTCTACTGGCTCTTTCCCCTTAGGCTCTAATTCTGCTTAAAACCAGAAGGAAACTCCTTCTACCTTTAAAAACAAAAACACTCAAGCCTACAAGTTCATTGTCCACCACACCTACTTCAAATGCTAAACACAGGCACATGCATGCACCCACACACAGATACTTGGCCTCTGCTCTAACTCATGCAAAGGATGGTGTACTCACCTTACACTTTGCCCTAGTTAGTAGACTCGGTAACCAGGGAAACAGTCCTAGCTTCCAACCAACACAGAAAATAAGAGGTCTTTCAGCTAAAGACTAAAGGAAAAAACAGGGCTGTATTGTTTGCCCAATATTACTTAGACAACAAATAGGATTCCAAACCCCATTATTTCCATTGCCAGTGTGCACACACACATACACACACATACAGAGCTAACTTTCATAGGTGGCATCCTGTCACAGACTTTCCCTCATGCCTGTTAAGTCCCTGACCAGGTCCCTCTGTCCTGCTTTTTGCCAAGTGCAGAAGCAGATGAATCACTTGTTCTAACTGATGAGTGGCCAAATGTCCTAAGACTGTTTGAAGTCAGGCCTTCCAAGTACCAAAAATTATAAAACATGCTTCAAAAAAAATCTACTGGAGTTTCCAAAGCCAGACTTCTGATTCAAAAGTTGCTTCCTAACCAGAAAGTGCTCAGCCTCATTTGCTGGACTTCCCATGCTCTGAGGGCTGTGGCCGCTAGAAACCAGAGGTAGGTCCAGATGAAGCACCACATGAGACCCTGTCTTCCACTACCACACACAAAATAGTGTTGGTAGAGACAAAAGTAATAAATCTCTTATTAAAGTGGCAGGTGGTACTGTACTCCCAACAAACTCATAAAAAAGGTATAGAACAGGCCAAATTTTAAAACCCAAATCCAAAAAGGACAAGGAAAACCCTGAGTTTTTTAATTAAAACTCTTTCACACTCTACTCTACACCCAGCTGAAAAATCTTATCTCACACTTGGCTTACCTTTTACTGCTAACCACCACCAGAAAAGCCTTGAATCTCTTGTTCCATTCACCCTAACTACAACTGTATTTCTACAATGGCACTGGACCTACTCTGCCAAAGCCATCAGTTTAAAACAAAACACGGAAAAGTATTATTGCATCTATTGAATTGGTTTCTTTATTTTTGGTGGTGATGCAGTGAAACCAGCAATTTCAGAAATTGCTAATTGTCTAAAAGTGTATAATCATTTTCTAGA
Organism: Enhydra lutris kenyoni; assembly: GCF_002288905.1. Lineage (NCBI taxonomy): Eukaryota > Metazoa > Chordata > Mammalia > Carnivora > Mustelidae > Enhydra > Enhydra lutris. Next base: position 29,549,923 of record NW_019154101.1, on the reverse strand, counting down.
GCAATTTGGTGGTATGTATCAAGAACCATAAAAAATATTACACATTTTACCTTAGTAATTATGCTTCCTAATAATATAATCCAAAATGGGTAAAGGAGGATTATTTATATATACATTTATAAATACATATTCATAGTAGTGATATTTTAATAGAAATATGGAAGACTATTCAACAAATGAGCAACGTTCAAGCAAGTTAAAGTACACTTAGACTATTGCTATGTCTATCATAAATAAGCTTGTAAAAATAGAGTAAATGTAAAAATACACATGATTGACTACTAAATACAGATAAATACAACTATGTAAAAATCTGCATAAGACAAAAGTCTATGAGAATGGATTGCAAAATTTATACAATAGTCTGTTAAGGGAATGGTCCTGTTACTCTCCTGTTATCTAAATAGTTTGTAACATTTTTTCATTATTTCTATGATATGTCTGACATTTTTAAATGGTTAACATCAGATGGCCACATAAAATCATTAATAAAACACTGTTTAACACTTTACACTGATTATGAATACATATTATCTAATACATAGTAATTTTAGTTTCTTTTTAATGCATATAGATTTTTTTCATTTGGAATTCATCTAAGATGATTCCGAACAATCTAAAAACTGAGTGCAGTTATTCCATTCAGTCTGATAAGCCAGCTATTTTATAGTCTATCGACCAAATGGATGTCTCAAATGTGTGCAAGTGCGTGCAAATGCGATGGATTTTCAAGCTCATTCAATTCCCAACCATATATCCTGACTGAGACTTGAAGTTTATATTATTTTATTTCATATACTAGTGAAATAATTTTGACTGTATAATTTTCAACAAGACCAAATGAAATCTTCACAAATTATATGGCTTTGATGCTTTTATCACTACATATATGTGAGATTAAGAACCAGCCAGGAGTAGAAAATTTGAAAAATAAAAGGAATCTAGAGCAGAGGGGAGAGTTTTATTCCACTGATTATATTCTGGACAAAAAAAAAAAAAAAATACAGAATGCAAAGCGGCTGAGAAGCACTTTTACTTATTTAAAGATCATAAAAAGTACCATATCAGAATAAATGCATGCAATGTCTCATTCCTGTTTGCAGATAATGCTAATCAAAGATGTGTCCTGATCATAGTATTCTATAGGACTACACAGATAAAAAGAGGCAAAAGTTATGTGAAATGGCAATTTAGAAAGGAGAAAAAGTTGCGAAAGTAGTGGGTGAACTCCCTTTTTATCATCCACTCCTTCCCCACCTCTTCCCCGAGCTAAAGAATGAGGAATGTTCCAGGTAGAGTGTCAGTGAGTTTCAGAGCTTTCCACTCACTTCATCTTTTGTAAAATGAGTTGTTACTCTCAGAACAAAAAAACAGGAAGAAAATGTTTGTGTTCAAAGCACATTTTTAAATTATTGTACTAGTTCAATCAGCATGTTTTAGGACTTTATGGAACTTAATCTCATGGTTTTATATAAAATGTTTGTCAATGGTAGTTTCTAGTATTTTTCCAAGAGCCAATTTAAAATGGTTGTCAAAAGTTTCTTATTACATCAAGTTGAAACTGATCAACACACAGTGTTAGAAGGGGCTTAACAGATATGATTTTGTAGATAACAAATCTGAAATCCTCAAGCAACTCACTTAAATTCTTTCATCTGTGCCTCCTTGTATCCCATTCTTACTCCACAGTGGTCTCTTTTCTAACCTAGTATAATCACAGGCTCTCAGAGTTTAAATTATATTTAGATTAAAAAATTTGGTCATATAAAATTTTTAAATTTCTGTGTAGCAAAGGTAAAAAAAAACAGATAAAATCAAAAGATCAAAACAACTTAGAGAAATAATCTACAAGATGACAAAGTGTTAATTTCCTTAATTAATAAAGAGTTCTTCAGGTCAATATGAAAAAAACCACAGTACAATAGAAAAATGAGCAAAAGATTTAATTTAGAACTTGTCATTACACTGGGAATTCCCTTTATTGCTTTTCTTTTTTTTTTTTAATTTTATTTTTTATAAACATATAATATATTTTTATCCCCAGGGGTACAGGTCT
>NW_019154101.1:29544613-29547857 GCF_002288905.1 Enhydra lutris kenyoni | reverse complement strand
GTGAATCGCCAGGTTTACACACTTCACAGCACTCACCATAGCACATATCCTCCCCAATGTCCATAACCCCACCCCCTCCCCCCCAGCAACCCTCGGTTTGTTTTGTGAGATTAAGAGGCACTTATGTTTGTCTCCCTCCTGATCCCATCTTCTTTCATTTATTCTTTTCCTACACCCAAACCCCCCCCTGTTGCCTCTCAACTTCCTCATATCAGGGAGATCATATGATAATTGTCTTTCTCTGAATGACTTATTTCACTAAGCATAATACCCTCTAGTTCCATCCACGTAGTCACAAAAGGCAAGACTGCATTTTTTAAAATTTATATTTTTTTAAACATATAATATATTTTTATCCCCAGGGGTACAGGTCTGTGAATCGCCAGGTTTACACACTTCACAGCACTCACCATAGCACATACCCTCCCCAATGTCCATAACCCCACTCCCCCTCCCAAACCCCCTCCCCCCATCAACCCTCAGTTTGTTTTGTGAGATTAAGAGTCACTTATGGTTTGTCTCCCTCCCAATCCCATCTTGTTTCATTTACCTTTATTGCTTTTCTATGATAAATCTCCTGTTTCCTAGATCCCCTTTCTTAATTTAGTCCCTCATTTTCAAAGAGTACAACCTCCAGTGGGCTTCTGAGAAAAGGCATAAATATTTTGAGGTAAATATTTTGAGCCTGTGGAAGTCTGAAAGTATCCTTATCCTATCATACATTTGATTGATGCTAGATTTCTATGCTTGAAAAAAAATAAATGGAAACAAATATTTTCATTTCATTCTTTATTAGCCATTATTACTATTAACAGGATGTGCTTGACATTGGGCACTGTACACTTTTCAAAACTTGGAAAACTGTCACCCCTATTTCACCACAAAATCACCCACACTGATCTTCACAGAGTACCTGCTTTTAACAGCATAAACCCAGTTTTGCAAAAATAATGCCATTAAAAGGAATACAGCCCAGTCTAAAGCCAGAACTGTGAACTACCTCAATCTAGTATTTCAGGATGTATCCAAGACATATCATTACCACTGGGTCTACCTTAAAAGTAAAACAGCCAGTTGTTTTACCAGCAAAATGCATCCACTGAGGCATAGCACAGGAATTGCAATTTGTGCCATGCAAGCCACGGGCAAGTCTGGAGATCAAAGGAGAAGAATGTTACTTCATGAGAAAAGGAGGAAGTTCAAAGGGGCTGCTCTGAATGAAAGTCCACTGGAGAAAAGTAAGAGTTCAGATGATTTCTCATTGGCTGATTTGTAGTGTTTTCTTATTGGTTGACTTTGTTGCTGGTCAAGTAGACAAGGTACACTTTCCTCTTTTGGGTTTGCAACTGATGGGGAGTGACAGGATGTGAAAGCTCCACTTTTCTGGCCTCCCAACTCCTTATGATATGAGTTTTCCTTTATTCATTTTCACAACTGCATTTTCCTGAAGATTTAAAAAATTCTAGGGACACCCTGTGAGTTTGTTATAGTGCCCTGGACTATAGCGCCCTATAGTTTACTATAGTGCCATAGTTTGCTTTGCTTTTTTTCAAGCTTTGAAATCCAGCATCAATCAAATGTATGACAGGCACTACATTCGATATAATATAATAAAGTTAGATTCCTTTATTATGTATTTACAGTATAAGTACATTTTTTGTATTTGTGTGTATATACACTAAATATACATATTATGTCTTCACATACATATACACATAAACAAATGTGTGCCATTTTTTCTGTGTGTGCATGTCCATTATATATAGCTATATAAATTTAAATGCTTTAAAAATTATAAACTGATTTACATCAAAATGATGATTATGGTCTCTAAGTGGTGAAATTATGGGTGATTTTTACGTTCTTTCTGCTTCCTATGTTGGTTTTCTACTTCATATGAGGTTCTATTTCATAACCAGTGAAGCCAGGACAGCTCTATTCTGAACAAAAGAAATTAAACTAAAAACTAAAACCATAAACCAAGGTTCTCTCCAGCTTCTTCTTTTAATGAGGAAAGTAAATTTAGAACTCATTCAATGAAAGGATTTTCCTGCTAAGAATGCATTTAAACCACTGTAAATAATCAGAGACATACTGAGGTAAAAGTAGTACCGCTCTATAGCTCAATTAATTGCTGAGAAGAAGACTCTTCCTCATTCATAGATTGGTCATAATTTTTAAAAGGAACAAGCATGGGGTTGAAGTAATAACACTCTGAGAAAAAAAATAGGAAAGACATATGACCAAAAAAATAGACTTAAACCCACAACACACACCTCAAATACATTGCCATGAAGCTGGTGAAGACTTTAAACAGTCCTCTTGGGTAACAGTGAACTTAATCAAACAATGGCCTCTAAAAATACTCCAGTAGGGTGGGGGTGGTGGAAAGGAAAAAGAAGGCCATCACAAAAATGAAAGTCACATTAGGAAGGAACAGAAAGGAAAGTTGAGAAAACAAAATCCAGTTCATGGAGGGCAAGCTTGAGAGCATGAGCCAAACCGAAAAGTAAAAAAGGATTAGAGAGTATATTGAAATGATAGAAGACAAAAGAATTTAAATATATACTTATTTGATGCCTCTGAAGGAGAAAACAATAAGACACAAAAAAGTATTCAAACTATAACTCAAAAATCATTTTTTCAATAAATACTTGAATCCACCAATTCAAAGGTGATAGTATGTTTCAGTAAAAATGAATGCAACTGGGGGGCCTGGGTGGCTCAGTGGGTTAAAACCTCTGCCTTCGGCTCAGGTCTTGATTACAGGTCATGGGATTGAGCCCTGCATAGGGCTCTCTGCTCAGCGGGGAGCCTGCTTCCCCCTCTCTCTCTGCCTGCCTCTCTGCCTACTTGTGATCTCTGTCAAATAAATAAATAAAATCTTTAAAAAAAAATGAATGCAACTGATAAAACTGATAAAGTCTCTTTCCTGGTAAAGATATTAAACTTCAAAAATAAAGAAAGAAATCTATGAGAAGTGTAAATCAAGTAAACTTCAACTTTCCCCAAGCCAAATTATAATGCCAAAAGATGGTGGGAAAATGCCGGGTCCTTGGGGAAAAGATCTTGCACTCCAGAGATGTGTATAGTCAAAGGATTGTCCAGGCACAAAGTCAAAGGATTGTCCAGGCACAAAGGGACCCAGCAGACATCACAAACATGGATGCATTAAGAAATATGGCCCTTGAATACTTCTTAAAGAAACTAACTTTAAGAAATGATGGTGGTGATGTTTGCACAC
>NW_019154101.1:29482430-29544603 GCF_002288905.1 Enhydra lutris kenyoni | reverse complement strand
AGAAAGAAAGAAAGAAAGAAAGAAAGAAAGAAAGAAAGAAAGAAAGAAAGAAAAGAGAAAGACACCAACTTTAGCCAATCAATAAAATGAAGAAGAAGCTGTGGCAAGAGTAAAGGTAGTGAGTAATGAATCCATTTGAATGTAGAGCTAAGATTGAACTACTGGGGTGATGGTGGTCACAGGTCAGGCCATGGACTTAATTGACCACGACAATGTACAAAGGGTCATCCAGTAGGAGGGCTGGTGTGAGAGAACATAAAGGGCCAGGGGGATGAACTGATAAACGTACACAATTCGTGTACAGTCTAAATAATGCTCTGTGTATACTATTTTATGGTATAAAAAGACCCACCAGAAACCAAAGAATATACATTCTTTAGAAAACATAAAAGCAAAGGTTAAAAGAAAGAAAAAGACTCAGATAGGATCACATAATAAAACTTGGTGTGCTGAAAAACAAAGTCTGAAACAAAGTGACACAGTAAAATTGGAAACAGAAGAAACAACAGAGATTTACCTGGAAGATACAAACCCAAAGAAAGCAAGGTCATCATAGCAGTAGGAGACAGTGCTGAACACAAGTCAAAAAGTACCAAATATGGCAAAGAGTGGCACTTTAGAACAATGCCTACGATACACAATATAGATCTGATAGTCATGAATATCTATGCACCAAATAATAACAAAATAGTCTTAAAACAAAAATAAGAAATACAAGTGACATTATCAGTTAAGGTTCTTTGGCAATAAACAACAAAAACCAATTCTGGCTCATTTAAGACTAAAAAGAATATATTGAATCACATAGGTGAAGATTCTAGAGCTAGAACAGTTTCAGACAAACCAGATTAGGACATCATCCTCAGGGGCTTGCTTGATGGTTCCTGACAACTTCCATTTCTCTCCTGAGGCAGCAGAGCGGGTAATCAGCTTCCTCAATAGCCCAAACAAGGGTTCAGATATTTAATCCTGGGTTTTGTGCTGACGTAGACACTGCAATCATGGGGAAAAAATCATACACTGATGGTCTAGCTTAGGCTCAACTAACTTTTTCTGTGAAGAGTCAGAGAGTAAACCTTTTTGACATTGCAGGACCCATGATCTCTGTCACAGCTACTCACAACTACTCTGCTATTGTAGCATAAAAGCAGCCATATATAAATGAATGAACATGGCAGTATTACCATAAAACCTTATTTATGGACAATGAATTTGGAATTTTGTATGATTTTCACATATCATGAAATATTCTTCTCTTTTTTGACAGCCATTTAATGATGTGAAAACCTTTCTTAGCTCAAACTTAATGGATGGCATGCAGGATTTGGCCCATGGGTGATAGTTTGCCAACCTCTGCTATAGGACACCCACAAAACTTGAGCACAGAAGACTGAGAGAAAAGGAGAAGTTGGCCCCTCAAAGCGAATCAGAGTAATGAGTGCAGAGCAGCAAACACCATAAATGCTCACCCTAGTACCATGATGCTTTATACTTTTAGTCCCGAAGGGCTTACAGGGGTGTTGCCCACGGAACTCAAATAATTCATCCTGATGCTAGAAGCATAACAAATGGCCCACCTCCAGCTCCTAACTCCTTTTCACCCACCATTACTATTGCCAGGAGGCAGAGCCTGTATGACTGTACTTCCTGTGGCATCAACCAAACAAGCAAGTCACCAGTCAGGATAGCTCTGCACTTTCTGAACGTAGACCACTCAGTCAGTGCCTGGTTCCCAGTGTTACTAACACCAAGAAATTATCTAATTTGGGGAATATTCTGCATGTTCTTTCATTTATTCCACAAGGAGCTAGTTATTGATGACCACCCATTATTCTAGGCTCTAGGGAAAAGAACAAAAAGCAGAGGAAAAAAGGAGGGGAGAGCACCTGCTGTCATGGAGCTTATTAACTAATTAGAAGTAAATAGAGAAAACAGAAAAGTAAAACAGGGAAAGGAAGAGGGAATGTCGGGTGCCATTTTAAATAGGTAATCAAGGAAAGCCTACCATAAAGATGACATTCAGGCAAAGATTTGAAAGAGAAGAGGGAGTGAGCTCTTCCAAAAATTCAGGGAAAGAGTATTTTAAGCAAAGAGACTATCAAGTGCAAAGGTCAAGGGGTAGGAGTGTGACTAGCATTTAAGGAGGTTAGGATGGCTGGAACCCTGTGAATGAGGAGGCAAGTAAGAGAAGATGAAGTCAGAAAAGTAGCAGGACAGGAAGTACAAATCACAAAGACCTTGGAGGCCATGGTACTCTGATTTTTACTCTGAGGGTGCCATAGAAGTGTTCTGAGTAGACAAAACATGATTTGACTCACTCTCTTAAGCAATCATTTCGGCTCTTGTATCAAAGAATTTTGAGGGGCAAGGGCAGGAGACAGGAAGACCAGCTAGGAGGCTGCTGTAATCATCTAGGTGCCTCATCCCCCACTCTCAAGCAGAGAACATTCTACTGGTGGAACTACGACTCTGTCTTCAAGTCTCCAAGTGCAGCTTATGAGAAACTAAACCATCACACAGCTTTGCAGAACAAACGCTAATTACAGTTAGCTCAGATATTCACCACCCCACACTGGCTCCTGTATGAGCAGACATTATCGGGGGATCCCCAGCTGACACCCCCCAGCACTGCACAAAAAGAATTGAGAGAACAGTGCCGTCCGTGACCTGTTGCCTAATTTTACCCTCAACCTCTGCAAATCCACTACTCCATTTATTCTAGAATATGTTCCACCTATGCTTTAGTTTAAAAGTCTCCTGCCAGCATTCTCTTAAGCTCTCCACTCAGCTGCCTTTCTCACTGCAAGGTTAATCACCATGAGTTGTGTTTGGGTTAAGAGGTAGCAGAGATGCCACCAGTATGTTCTCATCATGGAGGAGTGTCCACTTCCTTACCCAGCAGGCACATGCCTTCTTTGAGCTAAATACTCTGAACAAATACAGGGACATTAACTTCAGGCTATTTTCTTTGACCCTGCAAGAGCCCTACAAGTTTTGTGGCAAGAAGGGAAAAGACAGCACCATCCCCTCCACCAGAATGTCCAAGCCACCGGTTCAGCAGCACCACCTTCAGGGATGCCCTGAGATGTGCATATCTGAGAGCCTGAAAGTGATGAAGTTCTTGAACCTAGGTGAGGTTTGGTGGGGTGAGGTTCGGAGCCAACGGCTAAGAAAGAATTCTTAAGACGTCTTTGGTGCAAAAATGTGGTTTATTAGAGCACGGGGACAGGACCCGTGGGCAGATGGAGATGCTGCGCCGGACATGTGAGGAGTGGCTGGTTATATACACAGGAGTTGGGTAGGTGAGGACAAAGGGGTGTTCAGAAGGGCTATTGGGGTAAAGAAGACTGTCAGGATATTGAAGGCCTGGTTACTATCAAGCCAAGGCCGCTTTCCCTCTAATGAGGCACTAACATAAAGACAATTGGGAGTCTCCTGGTGGAATGTTACATTCCTGCTATCAAGCGTCCTTGTTAGTGAGATTTAGGTTTAAAATATATTTAACTTTATTTACTTTTCCTTCTACCTCAGCCTCCTTCAGTTTTTATGGAGGGGAGGGTGACATTAGGGCTTGAGGAACTGAGTTATGTGCCTCTGGAAATTGGGCTATTGATAAGGTAACTTCTTTGGTGTAAATCTCAAGGACATTTGTAAACCAAGGGAGACTCTGTCTTGCAGGATTGTGATCTCTGCAAGTTAACTATTTGTTTCTCGTTTATGGCAGTCAGGGGTGCCTGAGGAATGTGACACATATTACCGAGGGGAGCGGGTGGAGAGGGGGTGCAAGGTGCCAGCTTTTGCTTTGTCTTCAGCCAGCCTCCTGCTCCCTCATCAAAAGGGACCCGTTTTTATATCCCCAACACCCATATAAATGCCAGAAAAGAGATCTGTTATTCTAGAGTAAGAGGATTCCACAATGGTCAAAAATGTTTGAATAATCCTGAGTCTCACAAGATAATGGCAGAAAGTCAGCCCCAATTTCCCCCAAAGGGTGAAGGTTTGAATGATGCTTCACTTCCTCTGAGAATTTAAGGGCCCTGAAGTTCCTGTTTACTGCCACCAGCTGCTCATCTGCCCTAAGCCCTTGTTTTTAAGATGAGCTACAAAATAGGGGCGCCTGGGTGGCTCAGTGGGTTAAGCCTCTGCCTTCAGCTCAGGTCATGATCTCAGGGTCCTGGGGTCGAGCCCCGCATCGGGCTCTCTGCTGAGCGGGGAGTCTGCTTCCCTCTCTCTCTCTGCCTGCCTCTCTGCCTACTTGTGATCTCTCTCTCTCTCTCTCTCTCTGTCAAATAAATAAATAAAATCTTTAAAAAAAAAAAAAAAAAAAAAAAAAGATGAGCTACAAAATAGTATCCTGGGGGGGAAAGGGTAAAAAGTGCCAATGCCTATGCTCCTCCCCAGGCAGCTGACTCGGAAATCCCATGAGTGAGGTCCAGGCATCACTGGAGTGATTAAAATGTGCAGACAGGGTTGAGCACATCAAAACTCATGTATCCATTCCTTAAGTTGGGGCAAAATCATTCAGGAAAATCCAAGGACAAAGCAACCTGTGTCTCTGAACCTAATTCAATAGAAAAGCAGCCCTGGGTCAAGGTCTGCTCTCCCTTTGGGAATGGGAGTTGAAGGCTACCAAAACTCGGTTGCAGATTCAGAAGTACTTCCCTTTGCCTTTGCTCTCTAACACCGCAGCCAAGACAAAGTTACAGATCCAGCATCCCCTGTGTGCTTCCCGGGGGGTGGGAGGGAGGCCGGGGGACAGGTTCTGTTTCTCTGTCTGCTTCTTGACAAGCTGCCTTGTCATCGGTGAGCTTATAATTCCCTCTTCTTGGAACACTCCCCACTCACAGTACACTTCACTCCATTCTCTTCTGCACACGACTGAATTTGCCCAAGGCAATAAACCCTCCCTGCTTCGAAGAGACGATCTGTTTGCTGCATAGCATTCTCTGCTCCTTGCTAGTATAGCACTCAGCACACAATGTTACATTGCTTTTCATCACATCTGAGACACCATCAATTAGGAGATACCTTATTTCATGGAATACTAAGGAACAAAACAAGCTGTCAATAAAATTCTAACAATGCTTTCTTGTAACTTAGAATTTTCATTTCATACATATTGGAAGAATTCTTTTGGTGTAATTTTGAGTTTTATCAAAAAGCCACGGTTTTGTTAGCATTTCTTATTTAACCAGCTAATAGTCTCAACTTTTCCTATGTGGACATGCCATAGAAACTTACGCAGCTGCTGTTCCAACTCAGCAAAAGTTGCTTCCTTTTTTTTTTTCCAGCAATACTTTCTGAAATTCATGTTTGATACCCGAATGATAGTCCTGCATGATATATGAGTTGGTCACATCAACTCCTTGTTGTTTTGAAATTTCTTTCATCTTTTCAAAGGGATTTGGCAATTTCTCCTGCCTTCAGTTGAATTGCTTGGTATGATATTTTTGGTATTTCTCAGACTTTAATGTGCTTATGAATCACCTGAGGATCTTCTTAAAATGCAGATTCTGACTCTGTGAGTCTGGATGAGGCCTGAGATTCTGCATTTCTCACCACTAGTTCCGAGGTGATGCTGATGGTCTCAGTCTGGAGACCTCACATGGTATGGCAAAATGACAGGCAATTCTTTTCATGCATCTCGGTCCCAACACCTTACACAACTTACTCAGCTGGTATTTTCATTCCTTAGGATACATCAAGCATCTTATTAATTTGCAAGGAAATAAGAAAGGGGGTCATCCTTCCAATGATAAATACTTTATTTCACTAATACCAAAGAGATACCCCCACTGAAGTGTTTCTAGCCTTTCTGCAAATGTAATAACTAAAGCTGAATTATAGTATCATCTTTAAAAACTTTATAAATGACAATTAGCTCAACCCATAGGAGTATCAACAATGTATATAATGGTGAAGAGAAGACAGTAAGAACAGCTGTGATCCAGTTTGTACATACACAAACCAAGACCACTTAAAACTACTGCTTTGCCAACAGCATTTGTGATATGCCATCAACTGGAATGTGCAACTTGATTTCAAAGATGTGCAACTGTGGAAAAACAATGCATGCCTTACCATGGATGCAGTAGTACAGTAGTCTATGTTCTTGTCTCTTGTCCCCAAATGTATTGTTACTTGCATGCAGGAACTAGGAAAGCCTTTGTCCTAAGCCCAGAACTCAGTGTCAGGCACGAAGTAAATGCGTGCAGTGCAGATGCAGCCGTAACACTCTCCCAACAATGTCATTTTGGCTGGACTAGGTAGGGGTCGGTGACACACTTATTTGTAACAGGTAATCTGAAATGTTTTCTGGTCATGCCTACCCAGGGCTCACTGTGAGTAGACTGGGGACAACCATGTGCTTGTCAGCTAACCCTAGCCCAGGATAGTAGAGTAGTTAGTAGTGGTGCCAAAAAGGCTTACTGTGTGATTCTCCGAGATTTGGGTAGCCATAATTTGCCTTTTCCTACATTATAACTGGTTTAATCCTTTACTCCCCACTCTCCTGGCTGGCCTAGATTTCATTTCTCCTTTTTTTCTGGGTGATGGTTCAAATCAAACAGAAACTTGGTGTCCCTATAGTATGATTCACTTGGACTTTTTAGTTCATGAGCTTCTCGAAGATAAGTAGGCAGTTTCCCACCTTCAAAAGAAAATGAGGGAAGAATTATGTTTAACATGTTACAAAGGCATTTCATGAAACAGCATGTTCATTAACACAGAAGTTGGAAATATATATTAATTAAATATTCTGAGGATATCATGAAAAATTTCAGTAGCTGTAGAAAATTAGATTTTCATGATCTGATTTTTTAGCTTCCAAACCATGATGCATAAGACAAATATTCAAATAAGAAAAGCCCTCCACTTAAAGCAATCTTACTGGAACAGAAACAGACATCTTATAGTCCAAAACATGAGAATTTAAATAAAGTCATTACATTTTCAGACTTGAAAGATCTTAGAAATCATCTTATCTGAACCTCTATATATTCATAGGGTTGAAATCTTTATAGGCCTTCCCATCCTCACAATTCTAATATTCTTTATGATTTTAACATTCTTTATTCAAATGGAAGTGTGAGAGTGTTCAACACTGATTCACAACAAAAAACTTCTTTTTGTATATGCTTGAATCACAGTATTTTAAGTTAAATATTCCTCATTTCAAGCAAGAAAATGAAAAGGGAAGGGAAGGTTCTTTCTGTATCCTCTGCCCCTGTGTAATAGAACTCATTAAAAAATGCAACTAGTGACCCTAACTAGGCAGATATACAGCCAATATTCTTACCACTAAAGGATACTAAAAGTAACATTACTAAATATCCATATCCATTACATAAAGGATACTAAAAGTAAACCTGGGGAATGGAGAAATGAAAGAACAATACTATTTTTATGATAGGGGAATATGTCTGTAAGGGTTGAGGGAAATGTTTCTATAAGGAAAAATATCCTCAAATTTTAAGTTAACTTTTTCTAATTTCAAATTTCTTTCTTTATTTTTTTAAAGATTTTATCTATTTACTTGACAGAGAGAGAGAGAGATCACAAGTAGGCAGAGAGGCAGGCAGAGAGAGATGAGGAAGCAGGCTCCCTGCTGAGCAGAGAGCCCAATGCAGGGCTTGATTCCAGGACCCTGAGATCATGAACTGAGCCGAAGGCAGAGGCTTAACCCACTAAGTCACCCAGGTGCCCCTCTTTCTTTTAATATTTATATTTGCTATAAAGAAAATTGAAGTTGTTTTAAAAAAAAAAAATCTTTACAGGAATCTGACTGCTTACATCGAAAAATCTTCTGCACAAGTAGTTTGATCCAGCAGCAAGTTCCATCACTGATAATACTTTCAGTATTTCTTCATTCAGTATTCCCCAAGCAGATATTTATTGCATGCAAACCTCTTTTATATTTCTCTTGAATTATTCTGATATGTGCAAGAATGTGGAATATCAACCCAAGGCCTAAAAAGTGCGAATGTCCCTTTAAAAGGGTCTAATTTATGGATAAAGGAATTTAGTTATTGAGGTTGGAAGGTGCCTGTGTTATCTTTTCCTTTCCTTTCACATATAAATTATGTTAAGGAACCATTTTTCTGAAGTCCATACTATAGATATCCTTACAATAGTTGGCCCATACAACAGATGGCTACAAATGTCTATAAATTGCTTTGGCCCCAACTAAGCCCTGATTCTGTTACTCACTTCATGTCTAGCTGGAGCAGACTAGCTGATCTGAGTAAGCAGAAAACCAGGAAACAAAATGTTTTTCAATTATTTTGCAGGAAGGACGGAAGTCAAACTCATACTCTGTAAAAACTGGAGCTTTGGTGACCTCTTGTGGGATAATTTATTAGTGGTTCATAATAAAGTAGTCCCAGAATGGAATCTGAGACAAGTTTTCTCTGTAGGTTCATTACACTGACAGGCCTACTAAGACCTAATGGACCTGTTATAACCTAGAAATGTCTATACATACATAGTTATCAATGCTGTGATAATAACTGCATTTGGTTATATATTCAAGAGAGCTTATCTATATATAAACACACATTCAATATTTCATGGCCTTCTGCAAGGGATGAGATCACAAGGGAGCTTGGGAAGAGATAATGGATAATCAAAGCTAGACTACTAGGTATAGTATAAGGGCTCAATAAATGAATTAATGGAAAAAATAAATTAAAGGATCATCTTCATACTTAATAGTTAACATTACTATCATGAGGCCTTTAATGAGGCCACATAGCTGGCAAGGAAGTGTTGTTACTTTATAGCTCTACCCTGCCTCATTTGTATAGATTTGTATATTGCAATTTGGTGCCTTGTAAAAAATACATGAAAATATATGACATATATTAACTGGTACGAATGAATGATTTCATAGAAAAAAATTTAACTGGATTTTCCTTAAAAGAAATGTGTCTAAATTGGGGGGAAATATTCATTCAGGAGGAAAAAAAAATGTATAATCATTGATGGTTTGGGAATATGTACCAACATAAACAGTACCTAGTTTAACAAGGTAAGCTTGTTAAAAGCATCAGAAAATAATGAACAGGGGAAATGGCTCCCTGTTTGGTTCTATAGCATTCAAATAAAACATGCATATTGCATTCCCTTTAGTGTCTTTTGGTCCTTTTGCTACTCTGTATCACTTATGTAATAAATTACTTCCTTCATAGAGAGCATTGTAACAAGCAGAAATAGATTTCTGTGGCTCGTTGCAATTAGAGTTAGGGAATATTGATTAGTCCCCTTGACCAATCTCTACTAAAGTAAACCAGCACTCCTTCTCCATCAAAGGCATGACCATTTGGTGTTTGGTGAGTCTGAATACCTCATGAGAGACAACTAATGGAGGATATAAAGCCATTACCCCACACTTAGAAAAATATTAGAATATCACCCCAAGAAATATAATGTTGTACTTTGCTATTGAATGAGAAGTAAAACAACTAAAAGTGAATTGGATTGAAACATTAAGCAATCAGATCTAGGGTTGTGATGGTTTGAGCATAACCACTTGGGATATTCATTAGTGACATTTCATCAGAATATGTCTATTTTCCATATGTCTGGAATATCACATTTTAGAATTCCCTCTTAAGAGTGTTTCCTTAAGAATCAGTGTTGTCTATAAATTTTTTATTAAGAAATCTGAAATATACATAAAATTTCTTTTTAGTTTTTCCTTTTAGCTCCATTTTAGTTTTTTCTCCTTAAAATCCAGGCAGGCATCAGTCTTATGACTCTGAATGTATTAACTGGGAATCTGAAATGTAAATATTTTAAAAGATAGGCCAATAGAAATAAAGGCTATTGAATATACATTGAAAAACTAAGAACCAGCTTACCTGACATAGGTGTCCAGATAGATTTCCTTTGTTTATACTTGGTTCAAAGCTGATCATTTGTTTAGGATATTACACCTTGATTACAAACCACTGGGAACTCTACATGAAGCAATATTTTCTATCTTACAAAAACTGAATTTCAACCTTGCAAGTGCCAGTCTGTTAATAATTACAGCTAGGTTTTAGAATTAAGGTGTAAGAAAAATAAAAACTGATATCCCATTAATTCAAAGGATCATAAGAGACTGCTATAAACAACTGAAAACCCAAAAAGTGGACAACTGAGAAGAAATGGAAAAATTTTTAGAAACATACAACTTACAAAAACTGAATCAGGAAGAAAATTTTTTTAAAAGCTAAAGAGACCAGCTATTAGTAAGAAGACTGGATCATCAATCAAAAATCTCCCAACAGATAAAAGCCCAGAACCAGATGGCTCCACTGGTGAATTTCACCGAACATTTGAATTAACACCAATCCTTCTCAAACTCTTCCAAAAATCAAAGAGGAGGGAACACTCCCAAACTCATTTTATTACAACATTATCCTGACACCAAAACCAGAAAAGGACACAAATGGGGGGAGGGACAAAACAAAAAATACACAACAACAACAACAGAAGACTCACAGCTATAAACCAATATTCCTGATGAATATAGAGGCAAAAATATTCTCAGTAAAAACTAGCAAACAGAATTCAGCAGCACATTAAAAGAATCATTCATCACAATTAAGTGGGATTTATCCCTGAGATACAAGCATGGTTCATCATATTCAAATCAATGCAATGCATCATGTTAATAGAATGAAAGAAAAGACTATGCTCACCTCGACAAATGCAGGAAAAGTATGGGTTAAATTCAACATCTGCTCACGATAAAAACTCTTAACAAATTAGGCATAGAAGGGACATATCTCAATCTAATAAAGACAAGCCCATAACTAACATCACACTCAATAGTGAAAGGATGAAAGTTTTTCCCTCTAAAATTAGGAACAAGCTAAGGGTGCCCGCTATTATCACTACTATTCAACATAGTCCTGGAAGTCTTAGCTGAGCAGTCAGGCAAGCAAAAGAAATAAAAGGTATTAGAATTGGATAGGAGGAAATAAAATTGTTTTTATTTGCAGATGATAAGATTTTATCATTTAGGAGAAAATCCTAAAGACTCAACCAAAAAACTGCAAAATCTAATCAATGAATTTGGTAAAGTTGTAGAATACCTCACGAATATACAAAATCAGCAACATTTCTATACACTAAAAACAAAAAAATTTTGGAAGAGAAACAGATCCCATTTGTACTAACATCAAAAATAATAAAATTTGGGGGAATAAATTTAACTAAGGAGTTAAAAGATCTGTACAGTGCAAAGCAAAAGACATTGGCGAAAGAAATTGAGGAAGACACAAATAAGGGAAAAGTATTTTGTATCCATGGGTTGGAAGAATTAATATTGTTAAAATGTCAATATTACTGAAAGTCATCTGTAAATTTAGTGCAATCCTTATCAAGATTTCAATGGCATTTTTTTTACAGAAGTAGAAAAAAACAAATAGCCAAAAAAACCCAAAAAACCTTAAAAAGAACAACACAGGAGGTAAGACATTTCCTAACGTCAAGCTATCCTATAAAGCTATAGCTATCAAAACAGTATGGTACTGGCATAAAAACAAGCAGACCAATAGACCAGAACTAAGGGCAGAGAAATAAATCCAAGCATATATGGTCAACAAATATTTGACAAGGGAGCCAAGAATCCTAGATGGGGAAAAGACAGTTGCTTTGGTAACTGGAGTTGGGATAATTGGATATTCACATGTAAAAGAATGAAACTGGACCCATATCATACAACCTCTCACAAAAATTAATTCAAAATGGATTAAATACAAATATAAGACCTGAAACCATGAAACTCCTAGAAGAAAACAGGAACAAAGCTCCTTGACATGGGTTTTTGCATCCCACCTCAAACACTTTATTTCTATTCCCACATTTTCTTCCTTAGTCTCCCTGTAGAGATGAGTAATATTTCATCACATTGATGTAACATCATTTATTAATAATTTGTTTTATGGTAATAGGAGTTGATTGTAATTTATTTGCTATCAAATACAAAGCTGCAATGCTGCACTATAAAAGTTTTGGAAGGCTTTATTACTACCAATAGTTTGTGCTGTATCTCTTTTGAAATAGTTTGGGAGCTCTCAGGGACCCAGCGAAAAAAGAAGATGGCACATTCCAAAGGGTTTTACTCAAGACAGTTTAATGAAAGGACTGTTTACCAATGCATGGATAGGATTAAATGTACCAGTAAGGATAGGTTAAGTACACAGAGGCTAGCAAAAGTAAGACACCATCACCAAGCCATTAAACCTGAAGTGCAAAGACAGGGAGCCGGGTAAGAAGTAGTACTGTGGACACAGGTTGCCCAGCGATGAGCTGTAGGGTTGAAGGAAAATAACCATGGCTAGGACTATGATGACTGGGAAGGGTGGGATAAATACTCCTACCTTTCCTCCTGCCTTCCCATTGCCTGCCATGTGGCCGATTGGCTGAGCCAACTGGAAGCCAGGGAAGGGATGTGGGTGTAGAGAAGGTACCCGGTGGTATAGAGGTCAGTCTCCTGGGGCACAGAGAATGTATCTACCTGGGGAGGTGGGATGGTAGACAGAAAATAACTAGTGTAGAAGGCCCATATTTTATTAATTTAAAAGTTGAAGAAGCACAATATTCAAGTATTTAAAATTTCAAATTTTTTCTCAGCACTCTCTGCTCCCTTTCCTATATTATTTTACTCCATAGGACTTACTGTCCTTTAACATATTTTACAATGTAATACTTTATTTTGGTTATTTTCTACCTCTCTCACAAGAAAGCAAGCTCTTTGAAGGCAAGAATTTTGCCTGTTTTCGCCACTGCTTTGACATCATTATATATTTGTTTAATGAATGAATATGTTGAGGGTCCCTAGCAAACCAGAGAAAAAATCTTTATACAGGACTCTTTAAAAATATAAATAACTGAAGATATGAGATTTACTCTGAATGTTTAAATGTTGTAATGTGGTTTTTCAAAGCAAAGAACATAGGCTTTAAATGATTTTCAAATGTTCCATAATACAATAAATAAAAGGAACTCAAATTTAATGCAGCATATAAAAATATCTCTAATAATGCTTATTTACTAATGTGCATTGGTAAAATGAATATAGTGCTTTCTTATTTAAAACTAATAGCATTAATATAATGTAATGCCAAAAAGATGTAAAATAAACAAATGCTTTATGCAAGTTAATTGTCCTTTAGAACAGTATATCTATGAATTCAAAGTCAGGACACTAAACCACACTTTTAACCCTGTTGTTTTTCTGCATAAACTTAGAGCTGCTGTTTACTCATATTCTTCATTAAGGTCCCAGCACGAAGCAGATGTGTTATGCATATTTAGTCCCTACTATGTGATAATCACTGTAGCAGCATCACATATATAAATTATGGCAGACTGACATTAACTGATATGTTTCCCCCTTTACTCCCTATCCCCACCCCTTACCCCAGACACTAGAATTTAAGCTCCATAAGAATAAAGACCTCATTTTTCTTGTTCACCACTGTATTTCTGACTACTGCACTAGAACTTGGCACATAGTAGATGCTCATTAAATGTTTTTTGGAATGAATGTTTATACTCCTCAGCAGCAAATTAGAGCAAAGAATAGTTCCTTATAGGCCAAAAGTTATAGTTCCTTATAGGCCATTTTGTTTATATAAGAATAGCAGTAGATGGTCTTTCTTTTCAATGAGCTTACAAGGAAGATAAGACATCCTTGTGTAAGAGACACAGCAAAATGTTATTGGAGCAAAGGAAGCTGACTTAGCTTACTTAGCTCAGGATGCCCAACTCCCCACCTGGGAGCTATTTGTCCTTAGTCACAAACCTTTCCTTGCAGTATCAGCTTCATTGACATTAAAGTCAAGTCACAATGGCACACACTTCATAGGGTTCTTGGGAGAATTAAATGAAATAAAGTATATAACAAGCTTAGCAAAATATCAACAGATAGCAAGAATTCACTAAAGGCCAATTGTTAGTGCTTATAGTTCCTACTAAAAAGTTCTGTGAATTAAGTGCTATAAAATGTGTTTTACATAAAGTTGAAAAAATATTTCCTGGTATTACCTCCAGTAATTACAGCTCATTCTTATTTAGCTAATTAGCTTTATTGGACCTGCATCTGAACATCATGGCCTATGCCTCACCTCAACAAACAAGAAAATTACTATTCATGAATTAACATTATTGAATAAATGTGATTATATAGGAAAGAGCAACTTTTTTTTAAAGATTTTATTTATTTATTTGACAGACAGAGATCACAAGTAGGCAGAGAGGCAGGCAGAGAGAGAGGAGGAAGCAGGCTCTCTGCCGAGCAGAGAGCCCGATGCGGGGCTCAATCCCAGGACTCTGGGATCATGACCTGAGCCGAAGGAGAGGCTTTAAGCCACTGAGCCACCCAGGTGCCCGGAAAGAGCAACTTTCTTAACCAACTTCTAATCATCCATATTATGGGGAAACAGACCTTTTATTAAAAATGGAGAATTGTTAATCAAACTAGGAACCTCTGCTAATCTGTGGAAGTTATCCATGAAAGTTTAGCTCACTCATCTGTAGAAATGTCATTTGTGTAATATTCTCTACCGCTTACTTACTTCTGACATTATTCAAGACTATATGCCTTCTTCCACAAGGTACCTATGCTTTGATCTGTAAAATACTATCTTTTTTTAAAAAGATTTATTTATTTATTTGATAGACAGAGATCACAAGTAGTCAGAGAGGCAGGCAGGAAGAGAGGAGGAAGCAGGCTCCCTGCTGAGCAGAGAGCCCAGTGTGGGGCTCGATCCCAGGACCCTGGGATCATGACCTGAGCCAAAGGCAGAGGCTTTAACCCACTGAGCCACCCAGGCGCCCCTAAAATACTATCTTTAACCACAAGTGCCTGGGTCAGAAAGTCTTATAAAGCAAAGTACCATCAGAAATAGTCAGAATTATCTAAACATTGAATCATTTATTAGTAGTTGAGCAAGATTCTCTCCTGGACAGTTAGTCATGCAGGTTTTTAGGTTCACAGATGTAACATTTTTATGTATAGTCAAAGACTGATATTTCTAATTCAAACATCACACAGATATGAAGAGACTTATATCCAACATTTCAATCTATTTTTCACTAATAAGTATTTGAAAAACAAAAGCCCCCAAATCCTAATTATTCAAGTATGTAATTAAAATTCAGCATGAGAGGGTGCCTGGGTGGCTCAGTCATTAAGCTCTGCCTTTGGCTCAGATCATACTCCCAGAGTCCTGGGATCCAGCCCCATGGTGGACTCCCTGCTCAGCGGAAAGCCTGCTTCTCCCTCTCCCACTTCCCCTGCTTGTGTTCACTCTCTCACTGTCTCCCTCTGTCAAATAAATAAATCTTTTAAAAAATTTTAAAAATACAATTCAATATGAGAAGCCTTCCGAAAGAAGTTTGATAGTGACATACTTGGCAGAGTTTTTATGAATACACACACAAATTCTGTCTCTGCATTTATCTCCTTTACAACAAGGGTATTAGAAAATGTTAATATATGCTACAACTGCTAGAACTCTGGAACAATATTGTAATCTGAAAAGTCAATGCTGATTTATTCCAGACATCATTTGACAGAAATAGTACATCAAAAAGGAGTAAAATATTATGAGATTTTTATTGCAAATTAGGTACACATATACTTTCAAAGAAAAAGAGTAGGGAAAGAGAGCATCTTTAAATGTCTTCAAGAGTAATGCCAAGACGTTGTGAACTGGCCATGTCACAGGATAGCAAAAGAATGCGTAATTTAACTACCATCTTCACATATAAATGCTATAGTTTTTAGAGACAGTTTTCACTTGGGCCTATTTATTCAGACAGTATTATATTCCCAACAATAATAATGTTTATTTCTTCATCCCATTTAAATCAGGCTTAAGCAACCAGCTGTAGCATGTTGAATTTTTAAGAAACAAAGTCAGTCCAGTTTCATGAGTTTGGGCTTTTTATTCCATATTTGAATTTATTTTTCCTGGAAAGGAAAAATTGTTATAGCAGTACCTGGTATGGTACCATGAACATAACAGACGTTTAATAAATATTTATTACTGTTGAAGTTAAAAGAAACACTGATCTGCACTCTGCATGATATGTTGAAAAGAACCATTTTGCTTGCAAAAAGCATAAACATTTGGTGAGGCATATGAATCTTAGGCAATTTTTGAAATGATTATTTTGCAGGTGGTCTAATCTACTACAGAAAGGATAAAATGTTACCTACAACTATGATTAAGAGTGTAAAGAACTGTTTAGAAAAGCAGACTCTACGGAATGCTGAAAAGTCTTACTCTTTGTATTGTGATCTGATGGCCTTTGCAGCAGATGAATTCAGAAGAGAACCCCAGCTGCAGACCAGCAGGATAGAAGGAGGGAAACCAAGTGGGGACAGAGCCAGCCTGATGGCTATGACTCTAAATAGTCTGCCCCAATTTCAGCTTCTAAAGGGATATACAAACCTTGAGTCCAGGCCTGCTTAATGGTGATTGTCATCATCTTAAATATGGCAGGTGAGAGCCTGTCACCAAAAATTGGTTAAATGGGAAATGCTATTATCCAATAGATGGCAGTTTTGTGTTCAGAGAGGGAGTGGTTGTCTGGGTTATAGGAGAGCCTTAGTCAGTGTCCCGCAGACAAGAGAACACTGGGATAGGATCCAGATCCTCCAGAGAGAAGGGCTGGCAAGACGAGTCAGCTTTCCAGACCCAGACAGTTTGGCCAGGGCTTGGGCCTGGAATCCATTACCAGCAGAAAATGAAGTCCAAACACAGAATAGAGGCAAGAGCCTAGGCATACAGTAGGGCTGGAATTGGGACTAAGGAGCTCAATACTGGTGGCCACAGTGTCGTTTATACAGGCTCACTCAGCAGCAAGCGTAGGGCAATAGATAAGTTCCAGACACTGTTTCTTGATGGGAATGAAATTCCTGACAACCTGTCAAGCTTGAGTCTCATTGAGTAACAATATGATGATACTGTGTCTACAGGTTAATGTTAAAGTCATATTTGCTTCTTGGGCATGGCTATACAAGAAATGTCAGTTTGAAGTGTTTGATTTTTATTTTGGAATAAACTGAAATAAACCCAAACTTAATTAAAATTGACCATTCACTTCTATACTAGAAAGTCAGCCCCACACAAATCCTCTTTGTCTCTTTGTTCACTGAAATATGCCATATGTCTAACTGGTACTCAGCTAACATTCAATACATATTTGTCAAGTTAAAGAATGAATTAGCCAAATACTCAGTGCCATCACATGATCTGAAAGCTTCAGTGCATGCCCTGACAGAGACCCTTCTCTCCTGTAGCAGCACGGCTGAAACTGCTAACAATCAAGCACAGAACTTTATACTGCAACTGACTGAACTACAACGCAGGTTGAACTCCCAGCTTCAGTGGGTGTCTACTGTTAAAGTGAGGGTACTATCTGGGAAAGGACGGGATCCTGAAAGTTGGAATGTAGGAAGACTCTGATGATGCTGGGGCCATTGAGCCCCTAACTCAAATGAGTCTTCTTTGACAGGGGAAGCCGACCCTCCGCCCAAAATGAATGAGGTCTCCCCACTTCCAAGAGAAAAGAACCCTCCACCCCTGCATGAGGGGATTAACCCTGACTGAGAAAACCATCATGGCCTCTCCTGAGGCACTTGCCATTCAAGACATAGCTTAGTCTCCTCAGGATCAACCACTACTACCCCTCTTTGCTTCCAGATCTAAGACTTGACTCAAACCTCAAAAGGTCCCTAAAATTGATGTACAAAGTGTGACCCATAAAAGGTGTGCTACACTCCTGCAAAATATTTAAACATTCTAATTTGTATTAACAGAAATAGGGAAAACATGTATGGAAATGGATATTGAGGATGTGGGATAATAGTGGAAGAAACATAAACTGAATCAGGCTGAATTGATTAATATGGGTTCACTAAGCAGAAATTCTGTATTGAATGTTGCAACTTGGGGAGTTTCTTTGGTTGGTTGGCTGAAACATAGACCAAATGGTAGCCCACAGTGAGCAAAGTGGAAATGCTGGACATGCCTTAGTTTAATGTAGAAGAAGGGTCTCAAAGATTAGATTAGAGTGGACTTATCTTTTAAGACCTACTCACTCACTCACTCCAGAATACATACCTTTCATCAAGACTATGAGAAACAAATTTGTGAGGACAGCCCCAGCATCCTTGAAGAGCTGTGATCACTCTTCTCTGGAGACTAATCCTTAACAGTGGGGACGGTGATCACTGAATTGGGAAACCTAAATGTACAAGAGTAAGTGGATCCTGGTGGGGCAGGGGTAAAATGAGCACACTCAACTATCAAAGGCAACGTGGTCATGGTTACTGCAAGAGAGCAGAGTCAAAGCGAGTCAGACTAGTCCAACTCACACAGTCCTATGGCACTGGCTAGCTCATTATGGTGTTCCTAGAAGTGAAATAAATAGACAGTCTACTAAATTCTTACATGATCAGTATAAACAAAAAAGTTCTAAATCAATTGAACAAAAGTCTAAGTAGAACCATAAAAACAGAGAGCCATGGTCTCTCAATTATTTCCCAGACTTGAGCGAGTGTACAGTCCCAGAATCCCTTGAATGAAAGAGAGACCAAATCTCCTTAAAGAAGGACTCCACTATAATGCCAAAAATGTATACTATTAATGTTTCCTCCAGTCTTTCCTACAGGGATCTAGGGCTCTTTACTAGAGGATCTGTGCCTAGGGAAAAGGAAATAATCAGACTTTTCCAGGGATTACTGGACACTGGCTCTGAACTGACACTAATTCCAGGAGACCCAAAATATCACTGGGATCACCAGCCAGAGTAAGATCTTATAAAATTCAGGTGGTCAATGGAGTTTCAGCTCAGGTCCACCTCACAGTAGGTCCAGTGGGTCAACCAAATCCAGTGGGCCAACCAAAATAACCCAGTTTTGGAACTCATAATTAGAAGACACATACTCAACAGCTGGCAGAATTCCCACATTAGTTTCTTGACTTGTAGAGTTCAGGTTGTTATGGTGGGAAAGGCCAAGGGAAGCCATTGGAACTGCCTTTACCTAAGAAAATAGTAAACCAACAGCAACACATTCCTAGATGGATTGCAGAAATCAGTCCTACCACCAAGGATTTTAAAAATGCAGAGATGATGAGTACCATCACATCCTCTTCAAAATGCCTATTTGACTTGTACAAAAAACTGATAGAGCTTGGAGAACAACAGTGGACTATTCTAAGTTTAAGGATGTGGTGACTTCAATTGCAGCTGCTATACCAGATGTGGTTTCACTGTTTGAGCAAATTAACACATCCCCTAGTACCTAATGTGCAGCTCTTGATCTGGCAAAAAGCCTTTTTCTCCATCCCCATCACTTAATGTCCACCAGCAGTAGTTTGCTTTCATCTGGCAAAGCCAGCGAGACCTTCACTATTCTACCTCAGGAGTCTATCAACTCTCCAGCCCTAAGTCATAATTTAGTTCAGAGAGATCTTGATCACCTTCCCTCCACAAGACATCACAATGGTCTATTACACTGATGATATTAGACTAATTAGATCGAGCAAGCTGTACTATAAACTGATTGGGAAGACATTTGTGTGTCAGTGGGTAAGAAATAAATCTGACAAAAATCGAGGGGTCCAGTGGTGTGGGGCATGTCAATATACCCCTTCCAACATGAAAAATAAGTTGTTGCATGAAGCCCCTCCTACAGTCAGAAAAAGAGGCACAACATTTAAAGGCCCTCTTCAGGTTTGGAGGCAACATATCCCTCATTAGGGCATGCTACTCCAGCCCATTTACCAAGTAACCTGAAGAGTTGCTAGTTTTGAGTGGCGCCCAGAATAAAAAGAGGCTCTGCGACAGGTCCAGGCTGCCACGCAAGCCGCTCTGCTCCTTGGGCCATGTGATCTGGCAGATAGAGATCCTGTTTGAAGCCTCTGGCAGGCCCTGATCAGCAAATCGCATTGTAGGCTCTAGCGTTTTCGGAAAAAGCCCTGCCATCTTCCACAGATAACTACTCTCTTTTAAGAAATGCTCTTAGATTCATACTGGGACTTATAAGAGACTGAATGCTTAATCATGGGCCACCAGGTTACCAAGCAACCCCATTGCCCATCATGAGATGGATGCTATCTTCCCCATCAAGCCATAGGGTTGGTGTACACAGGATTCCATCATCAAAAGGAACTCCTATATACATGACTGAGTCCAAGCAGGCTCTGTGGCATAAATAGGTTATATGAAAAAGTGGCTCAAATGCCATGGTCCTTACTCCTGCTACACTACTTTCTCCCTCCCAGGTTGCACCCATGGCCTCACAAAGAATTTCCTATGATCAACTGACAGAGGAAGAGAAGACTCGGGTCTCGTTTACAGATGATTCTGCACAATATGCAGGTGCCACCGAAAAGTGGATAGGAGGAACACTACACCCCCTTTCTGGGACATCCTTGAAGGACAGTTGTAAAGGCAAATCTTCCTAGTGAACAAAACTTTAGGCAGTGTACCTATTTGTTCACTTTGCTTAGAAGAAAGAATGGTCAGATATGCAATTATTTATCGATTTATGGGCTGTTGCCAGTGGTTTGACTGGATGGTCAGGGACGTGAAAGGGACATGAAAACACGATTGGAAAACTGGTGACAAAGAAATCTGGGGAAGAAATACATGACTCTATCTCGGTATGGGCAAAAAACATCGAGATATTTGTGAATGCTCCATGTGATGTTCACCCAAGAGTGACCTCAAAAGAGGAAAATTTTAATAATAGGTATGTGTTCTGTAGATCCTGTCAGCCTCTTTCCCCAGCCAGCCTCTGTCATCACCCAAGGGGCTCATGAATAAAATGGCTATAGTTAACAGGGATGGAGCTTATGCATGGGCTCAGCAACATGGACTTCCATCCACTGAGGCTGACCTGCCTATGGCCATAACAGAGTGCCCAACCTGCCAGCAGCAAAAACCAACACTGAGTCCCTGATATCACTTCATTCCCTGGAGTAATCATCAAGCTATCTGGTAGCAGGTTGATTGCGTGGGATCCCTTCCATTATAGAAGGAGCAGAGCTTTGCTTTTACAGGAATAGACACTCTGGATATTGATTTGACTTCCTTTAATGCAATACTTCTGCCAAAACTACCATCTGTGGACTTACAGGGTATCTTATGCACTGTCATTGTATTCCACACAACATTGCTTCTGATTAAGGAACTCACTTCACAGTAAAGGAGGTGTGGCCATGGGCCCAGGTTCACAGAATTTCCTGGTCTTACTACGTTCTCCACCATCCTGGAGCAACTGGCTTGACAGAATGATAGAATGGCCTTTTGAGGACTTAGTTATAGCACCAGTTAGATGCCAATACCTTACAGGGCTGGAACAAGGTTTTCCAGAAGGCTGTGTATGCTCTGAATCAGTGTTCAATATATGATGTTATTTCTTCCATAACCAGAACTCACGTGTCCAGAAATCATGGGATGGAAATGGGAGTAGCAGCATTCACTATTACTCTTAATGACTCACTAGCAAAATTATTGCTTCCTGTTCTTGCAACTTTATGTCTGCTGACCTGCAGGTCTTAATTCCAAAGTAATGAAAGCTTTCACCAGGAGACACAACAATGATTCCATTCAACTAGAAGTTAAGATTGCCACCTGGCCACTTTGGACTCCTTATGTCTCTGAAGCAACAGGCAAAGAAGGGAGTTATTATGCTGTTTTGGATGAATGATTCTGACTGCTAATAGCATATTGGACTGCTACTCCACAATGGAAGGTAGGAAAAGTATGTCTGGAATAGGAAAATCCCTCAGTATTCCAATGTTTTGTGATTAAGGTCAAGAGAAAACTACAAAAATGCAATCCAGGAAGAATTACCAGTAGCCCACACCCTTCAAGAACAAAGGTTTGGTCACCTCATCAGGTAAACAACTATGACCAGCTAAGGTGCATGATGAAGATGAGGAGAATACAGAACGGGTAGTAGAAGAAGGTAGTTATAAACAACAACTACAACTATATGACCAGTTACAGAAATAAGCACCATAATTGTGAGTTTTTTCTCCTTATTTTGTTGAGAATATGTCTGCACATATATTAGTGTGTATATGTGTATCTTTACTTTATTCCCGCTCTTATTTCCCTATTATGTGAAATAAAATGTATGGACTTTATATCATATTTAAGGATTGCTCATTTTACATCATAGTATTTAAGTTATAGGATATCAAGAATAGTAAATAACACTCAAGGACTTTACCTCCTCTTCTAGAGAAGGGGGCATTTTCAGTTATATGGTTAGATGTATCGTCTTAAATGAAATTATGCTTGTTATTGTCTTCATTTGGAGAGTAAGTATGGTTTGAAGAGATGCTTATAGGTGACAAGTTGATAAGAGTGAAATTGTGATGGTTAATTTTAAGTGTCAACTTGACTGAGCCATGGGGTGGCCTGGTATTTGGTAAAACATTATTCTAAGTGTCTCTATGAAGGTGTTTTTGGATGAGTTTAACCTTTAAGTCTGAGAGACTGAGTGAAGTAGATTGCCCTCTCTAATGTGGGTGGGCCTCATCCAATCAATCAAAAGCCTAAATAGAACTGAAAGGCTGACCCTCAAGCAAATAAGAGGGAATTCCTCCTGCCTGACTGTCATTGAGCTGACCCATCAGCTCCTGCCATCAAACTAAGATTCAAAAACATCAGCTTTTTGGGGTTTCCAGTTTGCCATCCTTTGTGCTAAAATGACACCATCAACCTTCCTGGTTTTGGGGCCTTTGGACTCGAACTGGAACTAGAACTATGCCATTAGCTCTCCTAGATCCCCAGCTCACTGGGCAGATTTTGGAACTTGCCAGCCTCCATAATCACATAAGCCAATTTCTTATATATATAAAAAAAAAAGAATACACACACACACACACACACACACACACACGTATATGTATTGTACAATCTCAGATATATCCTATTTATTCTGTTTCTTTGTAGTATCCTAATACATGGAGTTGCGGGGCTGGTTAATTCAGTAGCACAGAAGTATTAGGGAGAAGATTCTTGCCACCTTCTCAGCCTGCCATCTTAGCATCCTGCTTATCATCTTACGCTGATTCCTCTCATGGCCCCAGTGGCTGCAGCAGCTTCAGATATCACTTCTTCATCCAGCCACCCTGAGAGTCAGAATAATACTATTGTTTTTTAACATGTTTCTTTTTAAAAGAAGCCTTGGGGAGAAATAACCCCAGGATATTTCCCCTCATCAAAAGATGAAATGATAATTGGCCAGAAAGATCACATACCTCTTCCTAACACAGTCTCTAGAGAACAGAATAAAATTACAATGATTGGCTAAGAGTAGTCAGATTTATCCCCTTGAGACAAGGGATCTGAGTGACTTTCCCTGAGCCAATGGCCACCCATCAGGTGAACAAATGAACAAGTTTTAACAGCAAGAAAGAAGGGGAACATAAGCTTAAAGCAAACACTAGGATCTGCTCTAAGTATCCTGCCCTAAGATAGCTCTCCATGTAGATGGGAAGCTTGAAATTTCCTAATGGTGCTGAACCTCAAAATCAGATTTTCCCACTAAGTGATTAAGAGCTAAAGAGTCCACAACTCAGGTCTCCACCCACCCCTTCAAGATTGAAGCACTCACTGCAACAGCTGTTGGCACTATTGGCACCTTCAGTTTTTATCTGATTCCTCCTTGGGAACTGACTTCAGCTGAAGAAAGAATCTTCATTCATCAGGTTGCACTGGGGTGGAAATAGAAGACTGGCCCATCCAGGAAAAGAAAGGTGCAGGCCACTTTGCCTCAGTGCTGAGGTCATCTCAGACTTCCCTGTAGCATTGGTTGAGGTCTTTATTATGACAGCATTCTAGTTCAATCTCTCCTTTCACCCAATCCTGCTTTCTTCACTCACCTTCTTCCACCTGGCCCTCAGGTATAGAAGGCCAAGAGCCCTCCCAGATAAACTTGCCATACTGAAATCTCAGAGTCTGTTTCAGGAAAAATCCAACCTGCTCAGGAGAAGACAGAGGGGACTGGACACAGTTGATGGGATATTCAGATCCATTAGTAGAGACTATGTTCTGACATCTTCTCCAGAGTAAGAATTGTAGCTGTGGTGAAACATATTACATCTGCAACTTCTGTTGTCTTAATTGGTATATAAAAGTTCAAATTTAAGATCAAATTTTTCCTAATCTAGCTGTAGAGATACATTTTTTTTTTGTAGAGATACATTTTTTAAAAATAAATAAATAAATGTCTGAAAAAAGCACACATGTAGATTTCTAAAGAAAAGCTTTAAGCAAAGGATTTGCAAATGCTATTATTTTCTCCCTTTGTGCTGATACCTTTCATAAGAAGGCAGAGCCACCTTGGCATATATTGCTTTAAAAACAGTAATCAAAATTCATTAAATTCATCTGTCCCCATGAGAAGAAAACATCATTATGAGGCAGTGCCTAGGATTTCAGAACCTATTTGGAGATTTTTCAAAGGGCCTCCCATGAATAACACCTAAAATGTACAAGGCACAGCCTTGGAGATACAAAAAAGTTATATTGCCTTAAGGAGCTTATACCCTAGTGGAGTAGACAGAGAAGTGGAAAAATGTAGTGTGAAAAATGTAGTAGTTGGACTCAGTTGCAGTAGTAGTGAAAAATGCAGTAGTTGCCCTCAGTTGACACATCAAGTATAAGGAAGGAAAGGAAAGAGGTAAGAAATGATGTTGGAAGGGTACATAGGTATCAGGTCATGAAAAGTCTTCCTAATATGTCAAATTTAAAAGTTTAAACTTTATTCTAGAAGATTGAGAACATTTAAAAATTCAAGCATGGTGGCCATGGGCAGAGTTGTTGACAGTCATACCCAGAACAGATTTAGAGACACAACTGAGGTAGGTAGGTAAAGACACCATCACAGGAATCCAGGCAAGAAGTAGCAGGGACTTGAGAAAAGGTGACAGAAACAGATAAATCATAAAAATCAATGAATCACGGAGATATTTCAAAGTACTATGAAGTCTAGGGTAACATTTTCGATGTGGGTCTTTGGTGAGATACAAACACGTTTACTTTGAAAAATCTTAGGAATTTTACTGGCCATTTAGTGTCCACCATGCAATGTTAGTCAGTTGTCCTAACTGATCTGACCTCTAAAAGAGAAACCTTTACCAAGTCATTATAATCCCAAATGGTACCATATATTTTCTGGTTTTCTTGGTTCTAACCCCTTTCATTTCCTGGTAACCCATGTAATAAAGGTAAAAGAAAAAGAGATTTCTGGTGTCTGTATATTTCAGGGCTCTTGTTTTTCTTTGATGCTTCAAAAAGTAGTCCTTGCACCAAATTTTAATTATTCTGAGGAAATAACAAGTCAACTAAATATTACCAAGGGGGAAAGATACATTTTGTAACTTTTCCTAATCTATACTCTTCTTCAAGGGAAGCCATAGCTAAACCCAAATTGATATTGATAGATCTTAATAATGTTCCCAAGAATGATAAGGTAGGATTTACAAAAGCAACAGGAAGGCCTGGCTGGCCACTCAATGTTATGCCACCTGAAAGAGATGATGACAGATAGTAAAGACAATGGGGGAGGGGGGAAAAAGTAAAAGTTTTGTTCTTTTCCAAGTTCACTCCAGTGGTCTGCTTTTAATATTAGATCTTCTTATGAATAATACCAGCCCTCTATAGTCAGTCTCAGGAATCTGCAAACTTAATTTTTTGATACTCCTACATAACGCCATAAGTTTGAGATAGAGCAAAAGACAGTAATTTCAAAAAAAGGTAAGATATGAGCTAGAATAAAGTATCACCATTATTTTAGTCACATATTACCCACTTTTCTCACAGATAGGTTCACAGTAAAATGGATAGTGAAGAAGGAAGAATAAAAACTTTCAGCCCTAGTCCCAAAGCTATCTTACATACGTTAACATTTTCATTCCCATTTATTACAAATGTATACTAAGTGAGGTTGAAACACCTGGGATATGAGGCACCAGGTGGTATCATCAAGCAGGAACATGTCACACCCATTCAAAGCAGTGAGATCTGCCCAGCAACATCATGTTGGACCTTTTAGAACTTCTCCCATATGCCTGCTTCCAGTTGCCATGTCTACCTTGCTGACTCCTTTTATTTGGATCCAATTTGGGGTTTCTAGTGTCTTTTCTCTTTGACCCTTGGCATTGCTCCTTCAATAACACAGTAATTGCCTCTGAATCTACTACATTGCTACTTTCTCCTTAAATTAAGTTTGAGGACACCAGCAGATCTCCATAATTGACTGTTATGTACCCAGTGTCTGGTGTTCCTAGAGTTTGTGCAGTACATGATATTAGGATCCATCAATGAGCCACAGAAAATCAACACATTAAGACTGGGCATTCAAATTGGATTGTGATGAGGGTTACCCAATGTATAAACTTGTTAAATATCATTAAACTGTACACTGAGAATGGGTGAATCTTATGATATGTCAATTATACCTCAGTAAACTGAAAGAAACAGTTTGGTCAGATAATGGAAGTAGGTAGCACAAGTTTGGACTGACACTGAACCCAACCAAAAAATAAGTAAACATAGAGAGTGCTATCATCTTGAAAAGGGCTGACTACACAGAAAATCAGTTCATTGGGGCAAATCATAGGATCTGTTAGTTACATAAGTTCCCAGTCCCCAGAAAATTGGGGTATTACTAAAAACCTAGTAAAAGATAGCACTGTTGTTGGTGTTGGTGATTCAGCATAGTTACCATTGGGATCCCAAGACAAGGTCCCAGTTGCAAGGAAAAGCACCGCAACAAGGAATTTATGTTTGTCTAGTTGGGCTTTAGTATGCAAATCAATCTATTTAATTTAAGGAACCCCCCCAAAAATGATTTATTACAAAGGTATGATGTCATTTATAAAACCGAACAACAAATTGTTGGCTAGAACACTGAAAGAACCAGGACAGGGTGGACAGCCTTGGGCAGCCCTCAGTTCCACCCCAAGAGTGAGCTGTGGTGCACATCTAAGGCCTTGAGTTCGAGTACCTCATGCACTCGGTGACCCTTCCACACAACTGGTCCCAGGACTCAAAGAACATGAGCATTGGCCACTGGGGCTTCCTGCTGCAGCACCACTGGGGCTTCCTGCTGCAGCACCACCTTGAGATCGTCATGCCCCCAGGCATCAGTGGCTGCGGCAGAGCTGCCACAAAGCTGTCCCTATAGCCCAGGCCCCAAACCGGCAGTGACTTCTACTTGCACTGCCTCTGCAAGAAGCCCGTGTTGGTGGACCCTGTGTTCCAGAGGCGTGGCATAACGCCACGGCAGCTGCCACACATGTTCACGCTCAGGTGCCAAGCACAAATATCAAGATCTGCTCAGTCTAGTGGCGCCCAGAATTCTGAGACCTGGGAGGGAAGTTTCACCAGACCCTGGAACGAGAGCCCAGTGCCTCACAGTGACAACCAGCGGCGGTCCAGGAGGCCCGGGCCGCCCGGGGTGCACCAGGCTCACCCCCGTCTAGTTGGCCTGTTTTAGTGGCCCTGCAGTGGTAGCTGCTGCCCAGGATCAAGCCCGTCACTTACACCTTCCAGGCCCTTGCGACCACCTCGACCTCCCAGCAGCCAGTCATGCAAGCGGTTCATACTGCCCACGGGCACCCTGCGGTGCCCGTCCCCAGCGTGGCTGGCCTGGCCCCAGCGAATACTGTCGCCGGGCAGGTTGCAGTCACTCAGGCGGCCACACTGGTTCCTCCTAAGCCAGGGCCTCAAGATCCGCGTGCAGATCACAAAGCAAAAGTGAAAGTGGAACCTATTACTGCCATTAGCGGAGCCACACTAGAAGCCGCTAACTGGTTCATTCAGTTTTGTAACAGACCACCCCATCCGGACTGTCACCATAGTACAACAGGCACCTCCCCTTCGCAGCAGCCACCTATAAACACTGAACGGCAAAACAGGACTCATATGATGCCAGTCGGCGTCGCGGGCCACGGCCAGGTGAACAAGGCAGTGCAAGTGGTCTGCACAGGCTGGCGACACGCGTGAGCATCGGTGTTCCTGCCCACGAAGTGCCGGAACCGCGACCAATCCAGAGCTCGGGCGGCGACAGCTGCGTCTTCACCCTGCACGGGGGAACGCCGCCGGCAGCCATGAGCGAGGCTCCGCGTGCAACTCGAGCCGCCGGGAGAGCTTTTCTTCTTAAACGGCAACTCTGTGGAGCCAGGAGACACGGCCTCTCATCCAATGCTTCCAGCGCATCCTCTCCGTGGTAGACCACCAGGAGGTTGAACTTCACCTCAGCGCTGGAGACACGAAATTCAAGTGGCCTTCAGTTAAAGACGGAAGTCACGCCAGCATAAACCCACGTGCACGGAAACCTGCGTGAGGCCGTGTCTCCCCATCCCGCGCTCAGCTTTCTGAGGCTATGAAAGGTGTGCCCTTCCGGGTCCTTCCAACGGGTTGGGACGCCTGGTGAGGGAAGACCTGCCGGGACCCTGGCCACGGCCACCCGGCCACCCGGCCACCGTAAGGGGAGCCCGAGGACCAGACGCTGTGTAAAACAGTACTTTGTTGTTCACATGTGGAATTAGAATATTTTGAAGTGTACTTTATTTTTTCTTCTTCTTCTTCTTCTTCTTTTTTTTTTTTTTAACAAAATAAGAGAGACTTTGATGCTTCAGATCCGTCCATTTCTACTCCAGACATTTAAGAATCACACCAGACCTTTCTAGTGGGTTTCAGTAGTAAACAGTACAGTTTTATGTCCAGCCTATGGCATAGTTTACTTGTTGTGTCTGTGCAGTTAAAATTCAGGTGGAGTTACTTGATGACATCTGCAAGTTTTCCCTGTTAGAGCAGGGGCCTGAGGCATTTAATGCACCTCCATTTCAGTGTGTAGGATGGAGCGACAGACTGGACAGACCGCCACCTCCTGTCACCCTGAAGGAAAGAACTGCCAGGCTCACCAGAGCTGTGCTGAACTGTTTCTCCTTCCTGCTCCTCGTGGTAGTTCTTGTTTCTTTGTGTTGACTTTGTTCCCGGAATAATTTTCCACCCTAAGTAAAACAAGTCTCCTAAGGATTGTGTATGCGTAAGGAATAACACGGAGGACATGGGGAGATGGAGAGGAGAAGGGAGCTGGGGGAAATCGGAGGGGGAGATGAACCGTGAGAGACTATGGACTCTGAGGAACTAACTGAGGGTTTTGGAGGGGATCAGGGTGGGAGGTTGGGTGAGCCTGGTAGTAGGTATTCTGGAGAGCAC
This sequence comes from Enhydra lutris kenyoni, assembly GCF_002288905.1. Lineage (NCBI taxonomy): Eukaryota > Metazoa > Chordata > Mammalia > Carnivora > Mustelidae > Enhydra > Enhydra lutris. The sequence goes on along the minus strand of NW_019154101.1, from coordinate 29,515,341 downwards.
ATATTTTGTGGAGCCCTGGGTATGGTGTATAAACAATGAACTCTGGAACACTGAAAAGAAATTTAAAAAATAAATAAAATTTTTTTAAAAAATAAAATAAAACAACAGAACTGTTACTACTTCATTGGGTGGGGGGGGGATTCAATCTTTTACCACACACCCTTTGGAAAATGTCAAAGATCTCTCCATGGCATGCTTGTGACTCGGTGTCACTGGCTCTAGGCATCCTCCAGTCCAACCATTTGTCTACCCCATGATGTTGCCATTTGCCCTGCTCACGGGGAGCCCTTGCAGGGGTGGAACAGAAGCTGTGTTTTAAAAGCAGGGGCTTGGAAGCAAGTGCTGTGTAGCTAAGCATTGGAAACATCCAAGTCATTTTCTGATTTCTAATAGAAAATTCCCCTCAATCTTTCAGAGCTGAACCAGTACTAAGGCTGACTTCTGTCTTATAAAAAATAAAATCCAGAGGAAAGGAAATGAAGGTGAGAGAATAATCAGTAGGAACCCCTCCAGGCTTCAGTCTATGCTACCCCAGAAGAAAACCACTGGGCTTTCCAGAGTATTCCATGGGGTTCCAGTTCAGCTGTGCAAACAGAAAAAAAAAAAAAGCTTTGGCCTTATTGTGAATTTCTAAATGTCATCATCATAACATTATTCATTTAAATGTAGTTATTCTGGTATCTAATGGTTATTAAAAAACCATACCCCCCATATACATATATGTATACATACCTATAATATATATGAGTACATACACAAACTCAATAAGGAAGACAGAAAGTAGGCCATCAGCAGACAAGAAATGCCATCAATTTCTTTTGTTTTGTTTTTGTTTTTTGTTTTGTTTTGTTTTTTGAAATGCCATTAATTTCTTAAAAAGAATAGCAGTTAGGAGAGTGAGATAGAGAGTTGAAATGGGGTCTCCCAAAAGATATGTCCATGTCCTAACTCCCAGAACCTATAAGTATCACCTTATTTGGGAAAAGGATCTTTCCATGTAATTAAGGATCATGTGATAAGGAGATCACCATTGATTTTCTAGGTAAGTCCTAAACCCAATGACAAAAGTTCCTGTAAGATGGAGATTACACAGACACAAGAGAGGATAGCCCTGTGAAGACAGAAGCAGGGACTGGAATGATGTGATTACAAATCAAGGAATGCCCATAGCCACCAGCAGCTGGACACGACAAGGAATAGGTACTCCCCAGAGCCTTTGGAGGGAGCGTGGACCTGCTAACATCTTGATTTTGGAGTTCTGGTCTCCAGAACTGTGAGATAAATTCCTTTTGTTTTAAGCTACCAAGTGTGTGTACATTTGCTGTAATAGTTATAAGAAATTAATGTAAGTGGTTTCTAAAGAACCTGAGAAAATTGGCCTTGTAGAAATACAGAGCAGCTCATAAAACACTAATTGAAAGCAAGGAATGGAATATGGGGTTAAATGTGGGAATTAATTGAAAATAAGTGAAAGTTGTTAATTGTCCCTCAGACTACTTGCTCATCCCAACAAGCAGAATACCATCTTCTAGGCATTTACCACCCTAGCAAAAAAATGACAGATTCTTCTCTACAGAAACTTTCCTGTGGAGAGAAGCAGGGCAGCTCACATGAGTGTTCCCCAAACACCCTAAAAAAAGGTCAATTGGCTGGCAAGCCCAGCCCACAACCATGGAATTATCAATCAGCTTTTCATTGCTTTGTATTTTAGTGAATAACCAATAAGGAAGGAGCCCCTGAATGAAGAGAGGCTAGAGATAAACAGGGAATTGCTGGAGAGGGTGCAGGGGTCCAGAAACAGTTGAAATAATTCAAAGAACAAGAGAGAAGCAAGAAAGAGAAGGCATTCTTTTTTTGAATAGACTCAGATGTCTGCCAGGGAGGGCAACGACGCCCACTCCTCAGTGTCTAAATCTACCTCCCCAGGACCACCTCGCCGGAGGCTCCAAGTTCCTTCCTTATTCACTTTTCCCTCAACTTTGTGCATAGTAGCTCTTCTCTGGTTATTCCTTCTCCATACCTTAGAGTTCTCTCTCAACGCTTTTGGTAAATACATCTTTCCTTAGTTCAAAATTGTGAAATCGTATACAATTTCTGGACATGAGAGACTCCATTTTCAAATTCCACTTTTCTTTCTAACTAATGAACTTTTGAACTGAGCCATATAAGGTTATTGTTATAGAAGCAGTTGCTCATAAAATCCAACAGCGAAACCAGCAATTGAACCATAAAATTGTTGATAGGAACTTTATGAGGACAGCAAAGTTAACTAATACATACCAGGAAGAGTTTTGTGTGATAGCACCAATAAAGTAATCAGATAGTAATCAAAAGTGGTTCAATCGGTCAGCACCAAATTAGCAGGGTTTTTGGTTTTTTTCTTCTCTTCCTTATCTAAATCATGTAATTACCCCTCCCTTCCTTCTCATAAAAACCTCTTGCTTTCTGCATATGAGCCAGACACTTTTCTGGTTACTCCTGAGGCTGTGCCCTGCAAATTGCAATTCTGAGACCCCAAGAAGGCCTTTGTTCTTTTTCAGTTTGCCCTCTTTTCTCGATTGATGCAATGTACTTGGTTCACAATTATTTTCTCTATGCAAATTATTGGTGTGGTAATTTTTGTCTGCTGACCAGACACTGACTAACACAGTAGTCAATAAGAGTCTGAATCTTTAAAATCCTGTAAAACTTAACACTAGAGATTAGGTAAAACTCTCAGATTGCTAAAGTATAATTTTCAATAGATGCTTAGAAGCCAAACTGAGAAAATCTCCCGGAAAATAGAACTAGTTGAAAGACGGGAAATATTGGAAATGAGATTGAGGTGTGGAGAGGGCGGAGAGGGAAAGAAGTGTAAGGTTGCTGATATCTTCATCTTAAAAAGTGGAGTGACCTGGGGGCACCTGGGTGGCTCAGTGGGTTAAGCTGCTGCCTTCGGCTCGGGTCATGATCTCAGAGTCCTGGGATCGAGCCCCGCATCGGGCTCTCTGCTCAGCAGGGAGCCTGCTTCCTCCTCTCTCTCTGCCTGCCTCTCTGCCTGCTTCTGATCTCTCTGTCAAATAAATAAATAAAAAATCTTAAAAAAAAAAAAAAAAAAGTGGAGTGACCTAGATGATATATAGTTGACCAAAAATAAAGGGGTAAGTATACTATTTAAACTTACAAAGATAACCAAGACAGAAATTAAATATAGTAATAGTAACACTTGTTTAGTGCTTTTAATGTATTAACCCATTTATCCTCATAATAATCCTCCAAGGAATGGATTATTATTATCCCCATTTTATAGATGAGGGAGAGGGTTCAGAGAGACCAAGTCACTTGCCTAAGGTCACACAGCTGGTAAATGGCAGAAATGGGGTTCCAGAGTGTGTGTTCTTATCCATTGTACTCTACTGCCTCCTTACATGACTTTATTGAGAAGAGATGGGTAAGGAATGTACCGGGTGAGGCAAATGACTTAATTCATCTTTTAGCGGTAGATAAAGGCAATTCTTAAAACTGATGAATTAAGCAATAGTGTTAAGAGATGGAGAAGTGAGCACCAGAAGAAACAAAAACAGAAACTGTTTAAAGGGATGTATAATAGTTCTCCCTTATCCATGGGGAATATGTTCCATGACCCCCAGCGGACGCCTGAAACTGCAGACAGTACCAAACCAAATATATACTGTTTTTTTCCCTATACGTGCATACCTATGAAAATGTTCAGACTATCAATTAGGCACACTAAGAGATTAACAACAAGAACCGATGATAAAATGGAACAATTATACTGTAATAAAAGTTATGTGAATGTGGTCTCTCAAAATATCTATTATACTGTACTCATCCTTTACGTGATAATGTGAGATGACAAAACGCTTATGTGCACAGATGATGTGAGGCAAATGACGCAGACATTGCAATGTAGAGTTAGGCTACTATTGACTTTCTGCTGATTCGTCATAAGGAGGATCATCCGCTTTCAAACCATGGGTGGGTGCCTACGGGTAAATGAAAACCTGGATAGCAAAACTGGGGGGCAGGAGGAATTGCTGTACTCTTAGGACCAGCGCTTTGGGAAGGAAGTGGTGAACCACGGATTTGTTATTTTCCCTCATAAGTATCTTTCTGTATCATTAACATCTTACTTTAATAATCATTTATTTTAGACATTTTAAAAAACAAAATTATAAATTATCTCAGGTATGGAGAGGAAAAAATGGGATCAAGAAGCTAACTACACAAATTATGTATTTTTAAATTTGACATGCTAATTATACAAAGATAATCTTAAATGTGAAAACGAGGAAAGTCCCCTCTCACTTGGGGTGGAGATATCTAACCTGAGTCCCTCAGAGAAGGAGACCTGGTAATTACTCACAACAGTGTTGGGAAAGCCTCTACTTTCACACTTTGTAAGAGAGATGTAGCTAGTTCTCAATCTCATAAACAGATGTCATTTGAATGATAAGATGAAAAAAGTTAAGCATTGATCAGCACAAAAGACCTGCAGCGCAGAAAAGGGAATGAATGTCTGATATGTATCTTTTGTCCAACCACCGGACCTCATGAGCTGTCTAGGGAATGATCTCCAGAAAGTGGATTCCTGGAATTGTTGATAGACAGACTGGTGGTATGAGGACTCTTCTGTACTGTATTTATTAATCTAGAGACTACCTTGGTGTCAAATATGTCTCAAGCTATTATAAATTCAAAGTAGTATGTTAAGCATCAGTAAATTAAATGGTTTGGATAACAAGCGGGTAAATGATAAGATGTAATAAGGGCATACCTTTAAAACGGGGTCTTTCTGGCACTGGAAATGACAGATGTTGCTTTACTGCCATCTAGTGTTCATTGCTTTAGAGACCTAAATTGAGCATAGGCTGAATTCTTTGTTTTTTTTCTTTCCTTATCTCTGAAGTAATTCCTGTTTTTTATGGGACCTTTTGAGACTTAAATTAAAACACTTTTCCTAACAGAATAATATTCATATATACACAATAAATCCACAAATAGCTTTATACTTTATAGTTCCATGAATTCTGATCTAACCTACATCTATAGGTTCATCAAGTTTATCAAGTTTTCTTAGCAAGTCACTTCACAGAAAGTTTATAAGGAAGGCTCAATTATTTCAGTAAGTCGTCTACTAAATTTGAATGGCAGCCACTATTACAAGGCAACTACTATTAACTCATAAATACCTTGCAATATGTGTTAGGAGTTGAGAGAGAAGAAATTCTATTTTACCCAATATGTCAAAGAGATACACTGCGGGGGGACAAAAGTTCTGAATATCAGCTAAAAATTCCCACTAAATCGCATCTTTGAGTTCTCATAAAAGTAAAGGAAGTTCCCCGGGGGCCAAGGAGAAAAAAGTGAAAGAAAAAGTGATAAGTAGGGACTACTTAGTGGCGATCCTACACTAGAAGTATTTGTTGATTCCCTAAATGTAGTCCTGGAGTGGAAGGACTTCCCAAAATGTAAGATATGAAGTCTCATTCAGTGTGGGAATTAAGTTCTTTGCATAAAATTGGGACCCTCAAGAGACTACACCAGCAAAGGAGGCTTGAATGTCTGAGTTATAGTTTGATTAGAAAAAAATTTTCCCCTCTGAATTGTAAACATAACCTCTTTTATGTAGGATTTAGGTTCGAATCAATATTAACCTGATAGGTTGTATGTGGGTTGTAAGTAGTCAAAGACTACTCAAAGGTGTTTGATGTTTGGCTTGAGTGGGGAAAAAAAAATGGAGTTGCCATTATACAAAACGGAGAAAGCTTCAAGGGAGGGGTTGATCTTCAAGTGGGGATTAGGAGTTTAGTAAGTCTGAGATGTGTATTTGACATTTAAGTGGAGGTATCTAAGTATGCGGCTGGATGTACGAGTCTGAAGTTCAGGAGTGAAGAATGGGCTGTGGAGATCTCTGGGAGGAGTCTGCATGACCATAGGGCCATAGAGACTGGCAGAGATACCAAGTGAGTACATGTGGATAGAGAAGAAGTCCAAGAGATTAAGTCTGGGATATTCTAATATCAAGAGCTCAAGGAAATAAACAAAAATTAGTAAAACAGACCCAGAAAGAGGAAAAGTACAAAAACATGTAATCCCACTGGTTAGCAAATAGAAGTTAATGAATTCAAAATAACACCAAAATTATTTAAAATACTGAAGAACGAATTTAGTGACAATATGAGAGAATTATGTGAAAGCTCTCTTAATTAAAAAACTATCATATTTGGCACTTTTATTATAATTGATGAAGAAATTCTGGAATAAAAATAATATAGCATGAAGCCATTAAAATGGATTAAATAGATGCATATTACTGACATATAAATCCTTCTAGAATGGTAATACATGATAAAGACTAAAACAAGGCAGCAGGAAAAAAGTCTATAGTATGAAATTGTCTTTTTAAATTTAGTGCGTTTAGTATATATATGAAGGAAAGTCTGGAGTAATGTATTAAAGACTATTATCAGTGACCCACATATGGCAGAGTTTCAGCTTCTACAGTAAAAATGTCTGGATGATTGATTGAATTTTTACTATGAGCACATACAAACATTATTTTTAAAAATTTTATTATTATTATTTGTTTGGGAGAGAGAGAATGAGTAAGCAAGGGAGAGAGAGGGAGAGAGCATAAGCAGGGTGGAGGGTAGAGGGAGAGGGAGAAGCAGACTCCCTGCTGAGCAGGGCCCTGGGATCAGATACTTAACCGACTAAGCCACCCAGGGACCCCCACGTATGAACATTACTAACAAGCTTGACATTATTTTTAAGATTTACTTATTTTAGAGAGAAGCGTGTGTGTGCACCCGTTGGGAGGGCACGGAAGGAGAGAATCCTGTAGCCAACTCCGCTCTGAGGAGGAGGAATCATCCCAGGATTCATGAGATCATGAGGTCATGACCGAAGCCAAAAACCCAGTCAGATGCTTAACCCACTGAGCCACCTTGGCATCCCAACAAGCTTAACAATTTTAATGAAGTTTATAGGACCTATATAAAAATGTAGAAATGAAAGTATAGCATAATGTTAATTCAAGGAAGCAGAAATATCTTACATACAACATGACCAAAATTAAAATATACATACAAAACAGACTGAAAGCAAAATTGCTTTAAAAAGCTAATTGAGATTCTCTTTAGGAAGTAGTACTAAATATTTTTTCCTATTCCCCTGTGGTTCTATGTCTTTCAAATTTTCTATGATATGAGTTCTCCTACTTTTGTTTTGCCTACTTATTACAAAAATTTCCAAACACACAAAGAAAACGTATAATAGAATACCAGGTACCTATTAGCCAGCTTCAATGGCCATCAAAATTTAGATATACATGGGTTATCTCCCCTCATGTTTTTTTTTGTTTGTTTGTTTTAATTTTGTCGACTATTCTAAGCAAATTTCAGGGGCATCTGTGTATCTCAGTTGGTTAAGTGGCCGCCTTCGGGCTCCCTGCTCAGCAGGGTGTCTGATTCTCCCTCTCCTTCTGCCAGCCACTCCCCTTATTTGTGCTCTCTCAATCTCTATCAAATAAATAAATAAAATCTTTAAAAATAAATAAATAAAAATAAAGCCAATTTCAGACATCAAGTCATATTCTACAGATTTAAGAAAGGCTTATTCATACATAATGTCAATGCCATTTTTTCCTTTATACAGAAAGAAATAAAAATTCCTTTAATATAATCTAATACTTAGCCCATACTGAAAAATCTCTGTCTGAAATGTCTTTATACAGTCAGTTGGTTTTGAATGAGAATCCAAATAGTTCCAGTCTTTGTATTCTGTCGTAGGTCGAGCACAACACCAGCAAGCAGGGTTACAGGCTAAATTTTGATCCCTCCCCCCAAAAATGCATAAGTTGAAATCCTAACCCCTAGAACTTCAGAATGTGGCTATATTTGGACATAAGATTTTTAAAGAGGTAATTACACTGAAATTAGGTCATTAGGGTGGGCCCTAATCCAATATAACTGATGTCTTAAGAAGAGAAGATTAGGACTCAGGTACAGAAAAAAGACTATGTTCAGTCACAAGGACAAGGCAGCCATCTGTAAGCCAACGAGAGAGGAGAAGAAACTAACCCTGCCAACATCTTGATCTTGGACTTCGAATCTCCAGAATTGTGAGAAAATAAATTTCTGTTGTTTAAGTCAACCAGTCTGTGTATGGTACTTTGTATGGCAGACCTAGCAATGTAATATAAGCAGTAAAGCCAACACATTTTGATGGGATAATGTACATTTTGTACCGGGGAGTAAGTATTCTATCAACCGTATTTATGTTTTATTCAATAAATTATTTCTTATTTAATAAATATTTGAATGCCCTAAATTTATTTCATGAATGGTTGGCCAATTTTGTTATTACTACCACTACTAGTCTTAATTGCTTGCCTCTTCAAGTACCATTAAAGTGATCTCACTCTTATATTCTGAGCTAATGAGAAGGAAAGCGCATATCTGCTTTCTCCAGTTTGAATGGGGCTCACTTATATGTTTGCTATGTATTCAATTGCTTACTGGATATATCCCTCTGAAACTATCTTCCCTCTATACCTACTAACTTTTCACTGTTAATTAGCCATTTTCCATCCAGTTTCCTAAGCCAGAAACCTCAGTACCTTTAAACCATTTTTTATTATTCTGAAATACTTTTAAACTTACAAAAAAAGTTGTAAGAATAGTACAAAGAACTTCTAACTTTGCCCAAACTCTTCAATTGTTGACATATTACATTTGCTCTATCATCTTTTCTCTATACACATTCACATTTTACTTACATATGTTATTTACATATACTTTTTTCTGAACGTTTGAGTAAGTTGCAGGCATGAAGGTTCATTACCTCTAAATAATTCAGTGTGTATTTTCTGGAAACAAAGTTAACTCCTACATTAGCAGACTATAGTCATCAAAATCAGGAAATTAACTTTGTTAATATATAGGTGATATGTAAAATATCACCTAGTCCACAGACCCAATTCAAATTTTGTCAGTTGTCCCAATAATATCCTTTACAGAAAAAGGATCCAATGCAGAGCCATATGTTCCATTTTGTTGTCATGTCTCTTTAGTTCCCCACAATCGGAAAAAAGTTCTTTAGTTGTTCTTTTGTCTTTCATGACCTTGACAAACTTTTGAAGAGTAGAGATCTATGATTTTGTAAAATTTTCCCTTTTTGAGGTTGTCTGATCCTTCCTCATGATTAGATTCTCACTTAGCATTTTTTGGCAGGAGCATCACAAAAGTGTGTTCCAATTGTCTGTTTCCACGTGGCATACAATGTTGATTTGTCCTGTTACTGGGAATGGTAACTTTGCTTACCAGTGCCAGATTTCTCCACTGTTAAGTTTTTATTTTTCCCTTCGTGATTAGTATATTTGGCCAGGAGATACTCTGAGACCATTATGTTCCTCTTAAAGTTCTCAGACTCTAGTTTTAGCATACACTGATGACTCTTGGCTAAGTCAATTTTTACTATAATAATTGCCAAATGGTGATATTTCTACCTATATCATTCCTGCTACATATGTTAGTTAGCATATAAGGAATATATATACATATATATATATTCCTATTATAAGGAAGAGCGTTACTTTATACCCATTTAAAAAATATTTATGCTTTTATTTCAACATAGACTCAAGTATTCCTATTTTATTCAGCAGATCATAATCTATTAACATTATTATAATGATGCTCAAATTGACCCAGATGTGGTCAATGGAGGCTCCTTCAAGCTGGTTTCTGTGTCCCTTTCCTATGTTCCATCATTCTGTAAAAACATCTTTAATTTCTGGTGCAACAAGGTTTTTCAGGCTCATGTTGTACTTCCCCTGTTACTGTTCTGAATCAGTCATTTCCCCAAGCGGCTCTAGTTCCTTTTAGTAGAAAATGGTGTTTAGAAACCAAGATCTAGGCACTACCTGCTCATTGCTCCTTACATCTCTTTAGCAGAGAGCCCTAGGAAAAAAACAAAATAGATGGATTCAAAGTATAGACAACATTTGGGTAGAGATATGGAGGTGTAGAAGTTTACAAGAAGAGATTTTTCAGAGAGAGGAGACAATATGTACAAGAAAGGGGACATGTGAGGGTATGGATTGTTTTGCACAGTACACATAATTTAATATTACTGAAGCATAACAATGAAAAGAGGCAATGAGAGAAGAAACTAGTCAGGCAGATGGAGTATCTTATATCCTAGGCAAAGTAACTAAATTTTCTCTTACAGATAATCCTTTGAAGAATTTTCAGGACAGTGGCATTATCAGATTTACATGTTTAGTGAGGTCATTCTGGTAGCAGTATGGAGGATGGCATTATGGAATCAAACCTGGAATCAGGGGACTCGCAAAGAGGCTATCTCAAAAGAATAGCTGGAAGTAATGAAGGCTGGTATGAGGCAGCCCCAGTCAAGATGGATAGGCTATACACTAGTAGATAGTAGATAGGAGAACGGGCATAATTTGGTCTAAGAGGCATTTAGGATGCTCTATAGGCATTTACAACACGGGGAGGATGGTGGTTGCTTAAACCAAAATAGAAATCCAGAAACAGGAGTAGGTTCTAGGGTGAAAAATTGAACAGTTCGGTTTAAGATGCTTTGGATTGATGGTATTTCTCACTGAATTCTCATAGGATTTGTAGAAAGAAAATGAAATATGTTTTGTAAAGTGTGGTTTTGCTAATACGAATAGAAAAGATGGCCTCTGAAGAAACATGCTAACACTCCCACTTTGCAAACTAAGCAACAGGTTATGTATGGTGCGGTGTATGACCGCAACTGCAGGAAATTCAAGAGTTGGGGAGGGACCTGTCTCATATTTTTCCATCTCTGGTGACTCAGAGGTAAAAATGGCGCCTGTGGCAGAAATTAGAAAGTGGGAGGGAGCACTGGGTATGGAAAAAATGAGGGTTTTTTTTTTGTTTGTTTTGCTTTAAACATTTGGTGTGATAACACAGCGCCACACGAATTACGAACATTTTTTTCGTTAAGGTTTGGTCTATATTCTCCGCGTTTAAAAGGATGTTTCATTTTGTGGGCGCGATCGCTTGGGAGGTGGCGTGCCTGCGGCTTTGCCTCATTCACGCTTCTCGGCCTTGGCGGGTTCCACGACTGCCTCCCTATCTCTGGCCCCTCTCGTTTTTTTCTCCAGCGCTGGCTCCAGTTCTGAGAACACTTTCTCGGCGGTGACGACCGGACGGGCTCAGACCCTACGCATTCGCAGGTCTCCCTGGCGCTAGGGAACGTATTTCTTCGGAGGACCGCGGCCTCGCGCTTCCTACACGCGCACGAGGAGTCCCGCGCGCGGCCGCCGGAGCGCGTGCCCGACCGCAGCCTGAAGGCCCGCGGGCGCGGCGCGCGCATCACCTCCGCAAGCGCGACACTGCCGCAGCTCCGGGCCCCGGCGTCCGCGGCGCGGGGGCGGGGCCGTGGAGGGGCGTCAAGGCCCCGCCGCGGTCCAGGCCGGGAGCTCGGGCCGCATGGGTTGTCGTGGGAACGGAGGCGTAGGCAGGGACTGACGTCAGCGGGCGGCGGCCGCACTGCGCCACCCGGTGGGCTCTCAGAGCCGGAGTGGCTGGCTGCTAGGGTGGCTACGTGGGTGCCTGGCTCCCGGCGGCGCAGAGATCCGCTTCGCACAGTCCCAGTGTCGGCTCCGGCGGGACGGACTGTCGGCCGCTCTGGACTCTGTTCTCCGTGAGTACGCTGCAGGCCTACTGGTGGCGGGAGCCCGAGCCGGGCGCTTGGCCTGCCTGGGCCCTCTTAGAGGGGGCGGCGGCTAGGGGGACTGGTCAGGTCCTAAAGCGCGGAGGCGGTGCGCTGGGGGGGCGGGACGGGGGCGGTGCGGCGCCACCGAGGGCTGACCCGCCCAGTGCCGTGGAGCCATCGGAGGTAGTTCCTAGCTCTAAGTACTTTCCCGCTCCCTTCCCTGGGCTCTTGTCTCGTGAGTCCTCGGCGCGGTGTCCAGATCCGCCGTGGAGGAAATGCAGTCTTTGCCTTTCCTACTCCGGATTCTGGCTTAAAAGCGTTTAACTCAGACATGCACTAAATACGTTTATTTCCTTGTAGGGTGTCAGCTTGGTGCTGAACCTCGAACCTGTGAAATGCCTTCTTAATTATATCCGAGAAAAGGTGATAAGTGTGTTAACGTTTGTAAGAGTCATGTCGATCTGTATACGAACAAAAAAGAGTGAACTATTTAGAATCGCTACCAATGTGTATTTCAGCATTACTGTGGAAACAAACTGCAGTGTGTGGCTTTTACTTTTTTGAAAAAAGGATGCTAACAATTTTTTTCACGTCGCATTATTTTGCTGTTACTGCTTGGAGTTTCAAGGAAGAGATTGTCGTTCTGAGAACTCTGGGAAATTTCAAAAAGTATTTGAAAAATCCAAATACCAGAAGTTTTTAAAACCATATTTAGACTCTTGTTTGTTTATGGAGAGTATCTTGATTTATCGGTTCAATTATGTATACAGGGTTTTCGTTAGTTTTTTTTTTCCTGTGCTATAAAATTCAGCTAAAGGGTGAATTATCCAAGCCTCTGCTGCTTCTCCCTTTGATCTTTAGACATTTATTGGCCGGTAATCAGATGTTTAGAGAAAAAGAAAAATGAGATGAAATGTATTGTTAATTTTCCTAGTTAGTATTTCTCAGCGTCTCTTATAAAAGGGTTTGTGAGGGAGAATCTTTAAAATAATCGTATATATGAGGCTCAGGGATGTCATTTTAAGTTTGACCTTATTTTTGCCAGTGATGTTACTAACCAAATATTAGTCATTAATTCTATAATGTATTTGCTATGGGACACATTGTTTGGAAATGATTATTTCTGTAATGTATTTGCCATATTAAGTAGTATTAGTGTTTGTTCAACTGTTCATTGAACTACTAAGTAATAGTAAATAATGTCACTACATTATGTATTGTATTGGTGTATTTTATTTTATTGCACACTTATATTTAGTACTATAATAATAGATATAAAGTTATTTTATTGAGCACCTACAGTGTGCCAGCCACTGTGCTGATCACTTTGCTTTTCAGTATTTCCTTTTCTCTTTACAATAAAGTAGGTACCATTTTAATTTCCTGGGTCATAGAACATTTTACCAGGGTGAAAATAAAGTACTGAAGTAGAGAGGGAGGTATGGAGCTCAAGGCACTGTGGGAGGACAGGAAAGTATTTAACTGCCCCTTGAGGGTAGAGTGCTCCCAGAGAAGATACAATCTGCGTTTAGCATTAAAGGATAGTTAGGAGTTTGTTGGAGTGACAGAAGAAGGGCATATCTCAGGAGAAAGAGGTGGGTGTGTAATGGTTTAAAGGCAGGAAGGCGTTTGGCACAATTGAGAGCCTAAAAGTATTTCACATGGTTAGAATTCAGAATGTGTGTGGAAATGTGGCTGGGGAATGAGTCATTTCATAAATAGCCTTGACCCCCCCCAATGGTATGGACTTCCAATTTTTTTCCAGTAAGTGACTGAAATCTAGTGAAGAGATTTAAACAAAGAAATGATACCATTGCATTTGTATTTTAGTACATTTCTTCTGCTTGCAATGAAGAGGATGATTTATTTTTTAAAAGGATAAGGTGATAGAAGCATGGAAACAATCTTAAGAAAAAAAGTAAAATCTTTCCATAGTTTTTTTTTTAATCCCTCAAAGCTGCTGTATCATGTCCCTGCCTTTGAGGGTGAGGGAAGTCAGTAGGAAGCAGAATCGTGGAAAGAATTAGCCCCATGGGTCTCACCTTCCATTCATCCCTCCACCTGTTGCCACCAGATTTCCACCCCTGCACAAACAGCTTTGCAAACATGTGACTTGCTGATTGGACTGTAGATCCAGCAGACACTCTTTACAACTTGGTACCACACAGTGATAGAAAACTTCTTTCTTAAAATTCTTTTTCTTTGGGGGGCACCTGGAGGCTCAGTTGCTTAAGCATCTGACTCCTAATACCCGCTCAGGTCATGATTTCAGGGTCTTAAGATCTAGCATGGCGCCTGTCTGAAATTGTCTCTCCTTCTCCTTCTGCACCTTGCTTCCTCTCCGCCACCCCCCCCCCCGCTCTCTCTCTTTCTGTCTCTAACAACAACAACAACAACAACAACAAACTTCTTTCCCTTGGTTACCTCTCTCTTCGAGCTTTCACCTCTCTCTTTGATGTCCTTTGCTTTATTTTTGGGCTCCCAGAATTCTGTCTTTGTCACTTTTTCCCTGAAACCACCACAGATATAAAGCCTAGTTCTCAAATCTTTAGCCTACTTGCTGGATTACTATATTCTAATGCCTACCAAACAACCTGATTATACACATAAACAAATATACAGTGATAATAGCTGTCATTTTCAAAGGGCTTGCCATGTTCCAGGCATTGTGCTGTTTTATTTGCATATTCTCACTTAATCTGTACAAAAACCTTATGAGTGATTTATTATTGTTACTCTCTTTTGAAAGATTAGGAAATTGAGGTCCAGAAGTTAATTTACTGGCAAGTAGAACTGGGATTTGAATCTAGGGGTGTGACACTGAGCCAGTGCTTGTAGCTGGCTAGTGCCCCTCAGATACCCAGCTAACATGCCCCACTAAGCTCACTGAGTGTCCCCATAAGAAGTATCTATTACAGTCATAACAGGTGTTCACTGGTGTTTGTTTGTTTTTTAAGACATTATTTTAAATCATTTGACCCTTATAACAACCTTTTGAATATGTACTGGTAGGCTGATTTTACAGATGAGGAAACAAATTCCTAAGGTCACACAATTAACTGTTTGAGACTAATTCCAGGACTTGGGTTTTAAACTTATCCATTATACTTGTCCTGTATTCCAAAAAATGATACTACTGGCCTAAGTATTCTATTTTCAGAAAATGAGAATCATTCTTGACTCTTTGTCCTGCACTGTCAGTAGTTTTTATTTAATCTTTCTGAAATGTCTAAAATACCATAAGTACCATAATTTTTTTGTTTAATGGTAAGCAAATCAAGCTGAATATAAGTAAGTCACTTTTCTTAGTGACTCATAGTCATATAGTTCAGCTGTTTTCCTATATATTGAATGACCACGGAATATATAAATATTAAGTCATTATTATTTGGTTTATATTTTTTCTACTTAGGTGCTTTCAGGTTTCAATTTCTGATACAGTTAGGTTTACATCTTCTCTCTTTTCTAATTTGGGGTAGATTGGAAAGTAGATGACCAATACTTCTTAGGTGTGTATCTACTAGGAAGAATACATTCGGGCTCCCATCCATAAAGCACAGGAGTCTTTACTGTGTGAATTTAGTGATATCTATTTTGTCTGTGTACCAGAAAATTGTTATATGAGTTAACCCACATAAATAAGTATATGTGTATAATCTTTCTTACCTTTTTAGCCTTTCTTCTCAGACTTTTCTGTCCAGAGTACCCATGATATTAGAGGAACCAGAACGTGGATCCCCAGGGATCTGGAGCCTTAACAGATAATTGCTCAGCCAACTCAAATTATGTTTTTATTTTTTTTTACAGTCTTCTGTTTTATTCTTAAAAATGTGTGAATATTGTGTTATAATTTGGACATTAATATGTTTGTTTTGGACATACACCCTCATCTTTAAGTAAAATTGGAAATTCAGGAATACATATACTGAGTTTATCCCGGGTTTTGATATGTAATAATACACACCCATTATATTTGAGGAAGATAGTACAAATGCTTATGCTTAACCTTTTCTACTGCAACATTTTTAGTGGCAGGTACAAAAGTGTCTAAATGCATTGTCTGTGAATATGCTACCTACAAGCATATTTTACTAATTTAATAGTGCATGCTCTTGGGAAAGTCAATTCTTGGGTGGAGTTTGTTTTCTTAAAAGTACATCGAAATGTTTATTTTTCACTTAAAACACTTTTAAAAGTACATTAACATATTAAGTACATATTTATTGCCTTTCAAGATTTTTAAAAGTTTTTTGTTTCAAATACATATTTTATTCAAATATGATCCAGTTTTCTTTACTTTTCTTCAGACTCTAAACTAATCATATGTACTTTAAGTCATATACATAAGACTGGATAAGAGAATTTAGCTTTATTGGTATAAACCTGATGAGGTAGCTTAGACAAATCATCACATAATCTTGTGTGAAAAATGTTTTGTAATTTTTTATTTGCAAATTCCCTACTATAAATAAATTCTCGTTGTTTTAATAGGATCCTGATTGAGTCATTGCTTTACATTATAACTCCGTGCTCTCCGTAAAGCTGAGAGATGCCCACTGGTAAGACTTTTATGAAATTTATATCTGTAATACATTTTATTTATTTACTTATTTTAAAGTTTGAATTATTTTAAGGGGTTCTTTGATTTATTAATAAATACATTAACCAAATACTACAATTAGATAATTAATAGTTTGATATTCAATTTCCTATTTATTTTATTTTCTTATTTCTTTTATTTTTTATGGTTTTTTAATCAATTTTCTATTTATTTTATTTTCTTATTTTGTTTTTTATGTTTTTTATCAATTTTCTATTTAATGTTAGGTATTAAGGTTAGTATGTATTAGATGGCAGTTTGGGACTTCACTGGAGAAGGTAAATAATCATTATAGCAATGGTGAGTTTTTATTCCTTATTATCAAAATGGATGGTTTACTCTAGAGCAGGTAATAGCAACTTTTTCATAAAGGGAAAGCTAGTAAATATTTTAGGTTTATTCTCTGCTATAATTGCTCACATGTGCCATTGAAGCATAAAAGCATCCATAAGAATTCTTAACAGAGTGGGCATGGCTGTGTTTCAGTAAACTTTTATGTATAAGAGTAGATGACTGCCCTGTAGGCCGTAATCTGCCATCACCTGCTCTGGGGCAATCATCCATTCATTCAGCATTTATTCAGCATTAGGACATGTTTATTGAGTAAGTACACTGTGCTAGATCTCATGAA
Organism: Enhydra lutris kenyoni; assembly: GCF_002288905.1. NCBI lineage: Eukaryota > Metazoa > Chordata > Mammalia > Carnivora > Mustelidae > Enhydra > Enhydra lutris. The sequence goes on along the minus strand of NW_019154101.1, from coordinate 29,498,395 downwards.
AATAGTAGGGATGGTAGCATAGTGTAGTGGGCGAGACAGAGACAATATAATTATTTGTGTAGATATACAAGTAATTATATGGTTTCAAGCTGTGTTAGATGCTGTGAAGAAAAAGAACAGTCTGCCATGTGAAGAATGGGGAAATTCAGATGAGATTGTCAGGAAGTGTTCCACTTTTAAGGCAACATTTGAACAGGCAGCTTAACACCAGATAGCTGAGAAGTTAGAGGAAGTTTACACCAGGTAGAAGCAGCTTAACATGGGAAGGTGCTTATTCTGGTGGAGGAGTGAGAAGGGCAGAATGGCTAGAATGTAGGGATCTAAGGGGCTGTTTCTCTTGGTTTCAAGCTGTAGAGGTAGGCAGGCTAGGAAATGAGAACGCTGTAGGGCGTGTGAAGGAATCATTTTGTCCTAAGTGAAGTGGGAAACTGGCAAGGTCTTAAGCAAGGGAATAACATGATCTGACTTATGTTTTAAAGAAAAAAAATAACTTTCAGCTTTTTGTATTTATGGTATGCTGATTATTGCCTAGGCAAGTGTTAGCCATTCTTCATGCAAATGATCTTTGATATAGAATTATTCTGATTTTACAGATAACAAAGATGAAGTTTAGAGTTGTTAAGTAACTTGCTTAAAGCCACCTAACAGTGGTAGATGCTATCATGAGTCACAAGTGGAAACTTAACTTAGTAAAGGAAACTTTTAAAGGGAGTAGCCCAAAAGGTAAGAGGGATTCAGGTGAGTGTGGTGTCACCAAAGCCAAAAGAAAAGTTTTACAAAGGAAGAACTGGTTAGTTCTAAAGTAGCTGAAGAACTCATACCGATATTTACAAGACTATGTTCTTTAACATCTGCTAGCATATAGCAGATACCTGTTATCATAGAGTTGTTTAGAAAATGACAGGAGTCTTTATCTTTGCAGTGGAGAGTGAAGCCAAGGTAAAAACCAAAGTTCGCTTTGAGGAATTGCTTAAGACCCACAATGAGCTCACTGATGAAAGAAAAAAACTGAAGAAAAAAATGGACAAATCTGGAGAAAAAATTGCAGTGAGTAATCGATCATTTGGTAATGATGACATATATCTGCATGAAATTATGACTTTGGTATTAAAATTCTGAGGAACTTTGGAAATTGAAAATAGTATATCTATGTCATAGTCAATAGCACATGGTATAAAAAGCTTATGTTAGAATCTGTATGACTCTTGGGATACTGAGTTCAATATTCAGTGCTATGCTACCAAAATAATGTAGACAAAATGATGAGAGTGCTGAGAGAATGGGCAAACTCAAGTGGCCAACATAGTACACATTTTTAAAGAAAATGAAGGTTTTTTAATCCAGAATTGTGAAGAATTTAGGGAGTAATATGTTACTCCAGATATTCAGCGGCTTGTCTTTATTTAGACTGATTGATCTGATTCTACCCAGCAGAACCAGGTGAAGTCACTGGAATCTGAAGGCAGTAATTATCTTTTTGTATTTGAGGTACACGTTCAAATGACAGGTTTTGGCAGCACAGTTGAAGAGATTAAAAATGCCAAACTCACCAGTACTAAACAGATCAACAATTGACTACAATCTGATTCCAGAATATTATAGAGTCTGTAATAGTATCCACGGTTAATGTACTATTCACTCTTCAGATCTGTCTTGCTATATTAGTTGGACCTTTTATTCCTTTGACCATAATCTGTTATGTACACACACACACACACACACACACAGGCGCAAATAACTTCATGCATGTTCTGGTAATTGGTACATAGTATTTCTTTGGCTAGAGTTTTATTAGTTATGTATAGCTTATATTTTACTTGTTGCAGATTTTACCCTATTCTGAATTTTGCCATGTGACCTCTTCATTCTAATATTCTCTCTGGCAGCCATCGACATGATAGTATATATTCTCAAGTGAGACAAAAATAAGTACTAACACTGGCCAGAATCCAGCTGCACACATGTGAGAGGTTTGTAGTACAGCTGTTTACTGTTGCATACCAATTTAGAACTCCTGGTGGAATTGGGCAGATTAGGTCTTCCATATTGGATGCTGCGCATTTGTATAATGCGCTTCTCCCGGTGGTACTTGTATGAGTATGATAGGGAGTAGTGGGATATGGAGGATGGAACATTGCATATTGGCATATGCCCTCCCCTTGGGTAGGTGATATACATTGGGCAAAAACAGAAAAAACCCTGGAAACAATTGTATATTTTTAAGGACTCAAAGTAGAACCTCATGTTTTCTCTTACTGGGCTTTGTGAACTGGACTTTGTGAGCATGAACTAGATGCTGTTTAGGCCGGGAATGCTCAATTGAATGGATAACCAAAAAATGGGCAGAGGAGATGTCCATTTAGCTATTGTCCAGTTAGATGTTGGGAACATGTGAGGTGACTAAAGATAATCTACCTCGCCTCTTTTGGTACATAGCAGGCCATTCAGACACCGCCTTTATCAGAGATGAGTATCCTAAGAAAAAATAGGAAGAGATTTTTTAGCTCAGAAGAAGGGGACTATTCCTGGAGGACTTACAGGAAAACAAAATATTTTTGAAATGATTTACTTTAGGAAATAAAGTAAACCTCTTTTTATTTACTAGATAACAGTGCTTCCTATCTTTCAAGCACTTCTAAACATATTATGTATATTCACTAGTTTTTAATAACATGAAATGATGAGGTTTTATTCCATTTTAGTTAAGGAGACTGGATCACAGAGAGGTTGAATAACTGCCTAAATTTGCAAAGTTGGTGGCAGAACCAGAATTCAAACTCTAACAATCTGGCTACAGAGCCCAGTCTCTTAACCATAACCCAGTAGAACCTCTTTGAATAACATATGAAGAGATGGGACCTCATCAGAACAAAAATATGTACAGAACAGGCAGGCTGAGATTGGAAGGGAAGCTGGCTGAAATAAGAAAAGGAACAAGGAAAAGGCTGTACTAAGAGAATTCATAATAATGCAGATTCACCTTATTATTTTTCAATAATCTGTTAGGCACTGTGATAAGAATTTTGCAAATGCTGTTTCTGATTCTCATGTTAATCACGAAACATAGGTAGTGGGGCTCTTATTTTGCATGAGACGTTTTATAAACATCAGAACAGAAAAACCACTTAACAAAGATGTTAAATGTTTTGCCAGAGCCTTAAAGCCAGCAGTAGAGTAAGGGGGATTTAAAATTATAGTCTCTCCGTGCTCTGCCTTTAGTTGCTCTTTAAAAACTGGGTCTTCAGCCTAAAACAGTAGAATTGGTACCATGGAAAAATCTAATTAGCGATAAGGAAGATGAATTTGAGGCATTCTCCCATGAGAAGAAATGGCTAAAACTAAAATGAAGTAAGTAATGAAAACCTATAGAAATATTTGACCTTTAAGTAAGTGTTCCCAGACAATGCTAATGGAGCAGAAACAGTAGAAAGAGCATGGTGAAAAAAACCTTCTTGAGATTAACAGAAAGATCTAGGAGGAGATGAGTCTATCTTGCATTCTGGGTAAAATTTATGAGATGAGAACTATATTTAGAACTTTGTAATTTCAGGAGAAAAGTTAATTTTGCAAGTATCTCAACAGAAAAAGACACATCTGGTACATTTCAGGCCTCTCTCAGAAAACACTAAATCCAGAAGACAATAAAACAATATCTGTATAGTATTGAGGGAAAAATTGTATCACAAGAAATCCAATGACCTAAGTGTCAGTTGTTTGTGAGGTCAGTAGTGAACATGAGAATGAACAGAGAATTATTGTAAGTGTTCCCTCCCTGAAAAAAAGAAAACTGTTGAATGTGTATTATTTGAATATGTAGTACCATTTCCAGAAACATTAATCAAAATTAAGAATGTAAGAATAGAGAATTTATGGTCTGAAAATATATCTGCATGAGTCTTTTGAGACCAGTTAAACATATAGAACTTTATTATTTGTGCCAAAAATAATTACTGAAAATTTATATTACATAATGTACCTGTGATAATGTGAGATAACAGGAACATTGTTTTAAAACATTGGGCAAATCTTTTCCTAGCTTGCAGAGCAAAAAAAAGTCCTGTAACGATTACTTTTACCTAAAGTGTAGTCAGAAGTTACTTCATCCTGGAGTTCAAAATAAGTGAAACAAGTACTATGTAAAATTGATTATTTTACTTTCAGAGTCATCAGATGTCAAGAGAAAATGGGTGCCTGGGTGGCTCAGTCGTTAAGCGTCTGCCTTCAGCTCAGGTCATGATCCTGGGGTCCTGGGATCAAGCCCTGCATCTGGCTCACTGCTGGGCAGGAAGCCTGCTTCTCTCTCTCCCACTCCCCCTGCTTGTGTTCCCTCTCTCTCTCTGTGTGTCTCTCTCCATCAAATAAATAAATAAAATCTTAAGAAAGATAAAAAGAAAGAAAGAAAGAAAGAAACGAACAAGTGAACACAACAGACTTTTTTAAAAAGGAACAAAGGTAGTGAAAGAAGAAATTTAAGAATAAACTTTTAGGGGTGACTGGGTGGCTCAGTTGGTTAAATGTCTGACTCTTGATTTCAGCTCAGGTCATGATCTCAGGGTGGTGAGATGGAGCCCTGGGTTGGGCTCTGTGCTCAGCAGGGAGTCGGCTTGAGATTTTCTCTACCTCTCCCTCTGCCCCTCCCCCTGTGCATGCACACTCTATCTCAAATAAGTAAATCTTTAAAAAAAAAAAAAAGAATGAACTGTTAGTCATAAAAATAAATGTAAACAGTTTAAGTTTCCTATTTCAAAAAGCAAACTCTAAAATAATTTTTTAAAATGTCAGGTGTTAAGCTTGCAACATTGACAGATCAAACAAAATGACATAAAGTTTAAAACTAAAAGTTGGCAAAAATATATACAAATCTAAAAAGAAACAGAATTTTCTCAATTATGAATATATTGAAAGAACAAAAAGCTTAAATAAATATGAGCAAAAGAAATTTAACCATATGTTGAGAAAATATTTGTCTTAGCCAAAATAGGTTTTCTCCCTAAGAACTCAAGAAAATAGCATTGGGGCACCTGAGTGGCTCCGTCAGTTGAGGTCCAACGTTTTGGTTTTGGCTCCGGTCATGATCTCAGGGTCATGATCTCCATATCAAGCCCTATGTGGGGCATGAAGTCTGCTTAAGAGTCTCTCTCTCTCCCCCAATGCTCCCCCATGCACACACACATTCTCTCTCTCAAATAAACTAATAAATTAATTAGTTTTTAAAAAGAATATCTTAAAAATTGGCTATAAGTCAGCATCAGTAAATCAGTACAAATAAGTTGAATGAAAACCATATGATTGCATAAAAGTAAGGGAAAAGCCGTAATATTTTACTTAGAGGTTACTAGTGATTTTTGAAAAAAAAATTTGGTGTTCATGTAAGTGATAATTATGTACCTTCTGAGGTGCATACACATGGCTTATTGTGTCTGATTTCAGGAGCTTCCAGGGCCTCCTTTGAGAACGGAGGGTAGTCCCCTGATGACCTAAAGATACCTCACCAATAAGTACTTCCTTCAAAATCAGGATCCATAAGGAAAGATCTCTTTATCTCAAGAATATAATATTCTTGAAGTTTTAGTAAATATAATTAGACAAGAAATGTAAATAGCATTATCATAGCTTTTCTTCACCTAATATTTGTCTCTACTACATACCAGGGACTATGCTAAGTGCTCTGCGCACTTACTTCACCTTATCTCGCAGGAATCCTGTCACGTGAGTATAGATCGGAGAACAGAGATTAAGGAACTTACCCAAGATCTTACAACTATTAAGTAGTGAATCCAGATCCTTATGACTCCGGAGCTTATATTCATGACAGCTGAATGGTATGGCTTCCTTGATACACCAGTGTGTAGTGTGAGCAAATGTATGACTCCCAGTGAGGAGGGCAAGGACTTATACTTGATATTCCAAATAGTAATGCTATCTGTGCCAGTCAATTGAAAGTGAACAAGTATGCAAAAATCATCTGTTATAGCCTAGAAACACATCAGAAAATACTGCAGAACAAACAAATTAATAAGCATTTCATATACAGAAACTATAAAAGCCTTATAAGATCTTAAAAATAAATTTTCTAAAAGTACAGATTCTTATATTAAAAACCTGTGATTTTTTATTAGTAGATATTTCAGAAAGCATGCACTTTATGTATGCTAGTTCTTTTAAGCTTAACCCAGTAGTAGCAGTCTCCAGTGGGCTATTTATTTATTTATATTGGAGGGGTTCTGTAACAAATTATCTACCTATTTATTTATTTATTTATTTATTTTAATTAACATGTAATGTGTTATTTGCTTCAGGGGTAAAGGTCTGTGAATCATAAGTCTTACAGAATTCACAGCACTTACCATAGCACATACCTTCCCCAATGTCCATCACCGAGCCACCCAATCCCTTTCACCCCCCTCTTCCCTCCAGCAGCCCTCAGTTTGTTTCCTGAGATTAAGAGTCTCTTATGGTTTGTCTCCCTCTGTGGTTTTGTCTTGCTTCACTTTCCTTCCCTTCCCCTATGATCCTCTGTCTTGTCTCTCAAATTCGTCATATCAGTGAGATCATATGATAATTGTCTTTCTCTGACTAATTTTGCTTAGCTTAATACCCTCTAGTTCTATCCATGTCGTTGCAAATGGCAAAATTTTGGGTTTTTTGATGCCTCATAGTATTCCATTGTATGTATATACCACATCTTCTTTCATCTGTTGATGGACATCTATGTTCTTTCCATAGTTTGGCTATTGTGGACATTGCTGCTATAAACATTCGGGTGCACATGCCCCTTCGGATCACTACATTTCTATCTTTAGCGTAAATACCCAGTAGTGCAGTTGCTGGGTTGTAGGGTAGCTCTATTTTCAACTTTTTGAGGAACCTCTCTACTGTTTTCCAGAGTGGCTGCATCTAGCCTTTTTTATTAAAAAATCTCATTTAAAATAATTTTGATTAGAGAAATATATACTGGTGTGTTTATTCTGTCATTTGACCTAATTTGATAATATTTAATATTGGGCAGCATTTTCAATGATGTATTTGGATTAATTGTAGGGTAATTCTGAATTACAGACTTTTGATTTTACAGTATAATTATGAGCAAAATGAATGACCTGGGTGTGTTTTCTGTTGGGAAACCTGAAATGCTTTAACTCTGTGGCTCCTTTAGCAATTTCTCAAATATCTTATAATTATAGTATGGATCATTCTGCCAAAGAGAAAATTAACATTTGAGATGTGAGCAATTTATTCACTTCTGAAAAGTCATTAAGTATTTTTCTCCATGTTAATTATCTCATTTAATCTGAGGTTACTCTCAGAAATTATGAGTCTAATGCCAAGAGCATAAACTAGGCTAGTGCTAATGAGATGGTCTAGAATGCTATTAGTGTGTTCAAGTAAAAAAATGAATTTATTTTCCCAATATTCACTGAATACGGATCATTGTGCTTTAGCTTTATGTCACTGAACTGCGCTTGGCTGAAACTTCGTTACTGTGCTTTCTTTTCCTAGCTTGACACTGTTAGAAGCAATCGTCTGAAAAGTAAAAAAACTAGAAGTGATGATGTAAGTCCTGCGAACACTAATAACTCAGAGGAGAGCATGCAAGTCACTAAAAGCAAACTAAGGAATCCTCAGTCAACGCCTGAAAATCCAGATGATGTTAGTGTAGAGGAAGAAAAGCAAGGAAAGACAAGTAAAAAGGCGGTGAAAACAGTATTCCAGATGACTGCACAAGGAATGGAACTGGAAACTCCTGTGAAAAAGGTGGATTCCACACATCAGAAAGCACGGACCAGGCCACAGCCAGGTGTTGCTCATCAGAAGAGCGAGAAGGCAGATGAAGAAAGAGAAAACGGTAATTTAGATGAGGAGGAAGAACTGTTGCAAATGTACCAACTCCAAGTAGCTGAAGAAATGGCGAAGGAGATTAAGAAGAAAATAAGAAAGAAACTCAAAGAACAGTTGACTTACTTTCCCTCAGATCCCTCATTGCATGATGGCAAACTGAACAGTGAGAAAAAAATAAAGAAAAAAAAGAAAGTTTCAATATCGTCTAAAGGTGAAACAAGGTACTTTGCATGGACAGATATAAAATGTCCTCTAGTATTCTCAGCTTCTGAGTGATACCTGTAGTTACACTAAGAAAATTCTTAATCTTTCATGTGGATACATTACCAGTACAATAATAAGTTACACTTTCCATAGCACCTTAATATGTGCTAACTGCTTTATAAGAATTAACTTACTGATGCCTTGTAACAACCTTACGAGGAATAGTAACACTATCACCCTATTTTGCAGATAAGGAAACTCGAAAGTTTAAGTCACAGAACCAGTATGAAGCTAAGCCAAAACCCTAGCAGTCTTGTTCTAAAGTCTCTACCCTTCAATACTTACATCTGCTTATTAAATAATAGAAACCCAATTTCTCTCCCTTTTTGGAGTTACAAATGCTTATTTGGAAAAATGAATATAGTGTGTTTCTTTATCATACAAATGATATTTGCTTATTGTAGAACATACAATAAAGACACAAAGAAGGTGAAAGTAACCTAACCATCTAAAGGTGATCATTATAAGCAATTTAGCATACTTATTTTTTTCTATATATGGTGCTTATACATATATGTTTGCATTTGGGGTGTGAGTGCTTCTGTGATCGTATTTATATTTATATGTCTCTCTTTGGGGGAAACGAGATAAAAAATACCTTTTAACTACTTAGCTTTGTTTTCTGCAGTCCACATCTATATAAACAACTTGAAGTGGGAACATTCTGTATTTGATTATGCCCTGGCCTTCAGGGACAGTTTTCGCTAACGTCCTCATCCAAAAATAATTCCGTTCTTACCAAAAGCTAGATAACTAGTGGTAACAAAAGGAGAGCAAAAAGAGTTGCTAGGCGAACATGTTACTATATGTATTAACTATCTGTTGCTGCACAAAAAGGCTACTCTAGAACTTAGCAGAACAACAAACATTTATTGTCTCTCGGTTTCTGTGGATCAGGAATCTGAGCATGGCTTAAGTGGGTACCGCTGACTCAGGATCCCTCATGGCCTACAGTCAGCATGTCAGCTGGGGGTGCAGTCATCTTAAGGGTTGGCTGGAGTAGGATCTGCAGGTGACAGAGCTGTTGGAAGGCTTGGAATATCCACTTCTAAGTTCACTCATGTGGTACTTGGCAGGTCTCAGGTCCTGACTGACTTGGCCAGAGACATTGATTCCTTGCCACATGGGTCTCTCCATGTGGGCTATTCACAACATGGCCACTTGCTTCCCCAGAGCAGGGGCTCTGAGAAAGAGAGAGTCATAGTCTTTATGGAATCTAATCTTTAATCTTGGTTTCAAAGTGGCATCCATTACGTTTGTCATATATTATCTATTAAAAGTGGGTCACTAGGTCCAGCCCACAATCACAGGAAGGGACTCAACAAATATATTAAGAGCAGAAGGCAAGGAACATTGAGGGCCATCTTAGAGGCTACTTGCCACAGTATACCATCAGTCTTTCTTACAGCTACCGTATCTGTTATGAACTTGTAAGCCATACTTAACTATTACATGTGAGTTCATGAATTTTAAATAAAACCACAGATTACATGACCATGGCATGCAAAGGGTAGTTCTCTTTAAATAATAGTATTTGGTGATGTGATAAAACAGTATGGCTTTCTGGAATGATTATTTTGAATTATTTCTCTAATCTTTTTATTTCTCAACCTCTTTTTTAAAAATATGACTATATTGGAAGTCAGTTTTTTATTATTCAGGTGCAGATTTTTTACTTGATAAATTACAAACTTTAATAGGCTGGTTTTTCTCTACAATGACTATAACTCTAGGCTGCTACTCCTTAGCATTTATTAGTTCACATGATAACACATTTTCATTTTAATAATGGCCTTCTGAAAATATGGTAGCACACCAACCCCTGGAAAAGATAATTAATTGTTATCTAGAAACCAAAAGTTGAATATCTGAAGCCTCTTGAAAGCAGAACAAACTTAGAACACTTTTTTTTTTTTTGCTTTTAAATAAGGTAATTTAGAAATTTTTTCCTTAATCGTTGACTTGGCAACACAGTGAGGATGCTTTCATCAGTCCTATAGAAAAACAGATTTACTGCTCATAAAATATATAACTTCATCTTTCCTGGGAGTTTAGAGCTCAAGTTTAATTTGGCTCGGGGGTATATAACTCATTACCAAATATAAAATAATACCTATTGATACCTAATTTGATAGTTCACCCTTTTAATGCATAATAAAATATATGTATCCCCTAGCAGGAAAGAATACTGATTTTAGGATTATCCTTGACTCTGTTCACTGTTCAGTTTGCTGCATCATTAAGAAGAAGAAGAATATATTTTTAATGGCTTGTACTTGGTTTGTATTTGCAGTACATTGACCATCTCTGATGACACAGCTGAAAGTGAACAAAAGAAAGCATCTCCAGTTAGAACAGTTACTTCAGATTCTCATCAAGATGAGAAAATAAGCTCAGTGGAAGACAATGTAGAAGACAGCATGCAAGATGACACAAAATCCAAACCAAAAAAGAAGAAAAAGAAGGCTAAAACAGGTTTGTTATCCAAATTAAATGAAAAATGTGCCTTGGTAGAAATAAGTTGATTCTAGGACTTTGAGTCCTTAAAACTAAAGAAGATCTATTCCCAAAGACTATAATTTAAAAAATCCAGTATAGACTGCAGTTGACCCTTGAACAAAAAGAGTTTGGGTTTGAACTGTGCAAATCAGGTTCACTTACACTGATTTTTTTTTTATAAAAAAGTAAAGTACTGTAAATGTATTTTCTTTTTCTTATGACTTCCTTACAGCATTTTCTTTTCTCTGGCTTGCTTATTTTAAGAATATAATATATGATACATGTAACATGTAAAATGTATGTTAATTGACTGTTTATATGTTATCAGTAAGGCTTCTGGTCAGCAGAAGGATATTAGTCTTGGGCGAGTCAGAGATTAAGCACAGGTTTGCAAATGTGCAGGGGGTTGGCACCCCTAACCCTGGCATTGTTCAAGGGTCACCTGTATGTGGCACTTGTTCTTGGATTCATGTATGTTAAAACATTTATTTATTTGTAACTGTGGGTCTCTTTGGTCAGTTTATATTACGTAAGTCATCTCTAATCCTTGACTTAATTTAATTGAACCCTAGAATGACATTAACTTTGTTGCTGTTGTGGCACAGATTTCTTCTTTATACCATTGAGTTTCAAACCCCTAAATAATTCAGACTCATATTTATTGAAAGTGTTAAGTGTTCAGCAGTTAATAAACATTTCCCATGTTAAGGCTGCAACCCTCTGTCACACGTGATTGTCTTCCCACGTCCTCAGCCTGATTCAGTTTGTTTTTCCTTCCCACCCTCTTGCTTCGTGTCTTCCTCTTTCCTCATTTTCTTTCTTTCCTCTTATTTTTCTTTACTTGGTATTGCCTTTTTCCTACTTCTTACATTCTTTTTTTTTCCTTTTCAATTTCAATTTAATTGGCCAAAAATGGGGACCAAAGTATGCAATTTTAGAATTTATGGTAGTTACTCATTGGATATGCAATTGATGGTGCTTTGTGGTTCCTGTGAGTACATTTGTAAAACCTTTGTTAAAGTATGATACCCATACAGAAAAGTGTTCATGTTACAAGTATACTGCTTAGTGGATTTTCACAAACTGAACATGCCTATAAAGTTGTCATCCAAATCTAGAAACAACACTGTTAGCACCAGAAACCCCGTAAGTCCCCTTCCCTTTCATTGCCCGTCAGGAGTAGACATTATCTTGACATATAACACAGTTTATTTCTGCCTGGTTTTCTACTTTGATGTGAATAGAATCAGAAATACTGTGCTCTTTGTGCCTGAATTCTTTCACTGAAAATTATTTTTGTGAGATGTAGACTGTGTTGCTTGTGGTTGAGCTTATTCATTATCGGTTCTGCTTTTGCACTGTATGGATATCCATTGTGGGGCTATACTGCAGTAATTTACCAGTTGTACTGATGGACATTTGAGCTGTTTCTAGTTCTAGGTGGTTACAAATAAAGCTGTAATATTCTAGCCATGTCTTCTGGCAAGCATATATGTACTTTTGGGGGGGCATCTTTTTTTTTAAGCATAGTGTTACTTATTTATGGAGTTCCTATGTCTTTCAGAACTGCTCACTGGTAGGACACAGGCTGGGAAACGCTACTCGGAAACATGGCTGTGATCCTTTAAATCTAGCATCTAAAGAAAAACTGAAAAAGTACTCCTCATTGCTTTCTAATATATTTATTTTGTTGAGCATCTTGTTAGGAGAAAGTCACTGTCAGAGATTATGAATATTTTTCACTTTAACAAATACTTCCCATTTTCCAGCGTTGGTTGACAAACTGATGACACGAGCAGTATTTGAGAACTTCCAGTGCTCTACATCTTCACTAACATTTATATTCTCAGTATTTAAAAATTTTAGCCATTTATAATGTATAATGATATTTCGGTTTTACTTTAAACTTTGGTAATTAATGAAGTTGAGCATCTTCATGTTTGTTGTGTACTTGGATTTCTTCATTTATACGCTTGTTTAAGTCTTTCGTGTATACTTTTAAGAAATGGAATTGTTTGCCTTTTATAATTTGTGAGAATTTTTTTTTTAATTTTTAATTTTTTTATTAACATATAATGTATTATTAGCCCCAGGGGTACAGGTCAGTGAATCTCCAGGTTTACACACTTTTCAGCACTCACCATAGCACATACCTTCCCCAATGTCCATAACCCCACCCCCCTCTCCAAACCCCCCTCCCCCCAGTAACCCTCAGTTTGTTTTGTGACATTAAGAGTTTTTTATGGTTTGTCTCCCTCCCGATCCCATCTTGTTTCATTTATTCTTTTCCTACCCCCCAAACCCCCCACATTGCCTCTCAACTTCCTCATATCAGGGAGAGCATATGATAATTATCTTTCTCTATTCGACTTATTTCACTCAGCATAATACCCTCTAGTTCCACTCACATCGTTGCAAATGGCAAGATTTCATTTCTTTTGATGGCTGAATAGTATTCTATTCCATTGTGTGTATGTGTGTGTGTTTGTATATATATATGTGTGTGTGTGTGTGTGTGTATACACACACACACACCCCACTTCTTTATCCATTCATCTGTTGATGGACATCTAGGTTCTTTCCATAGTTTGGTTATTGTGGACATTGCTGCTATAAACATTCGGGTGCACGTGCCCCTTCGGATCACTACATTTGTATCTTTAGGGTAAATACCCACTGGTGTGATTGCTGGGTCGTAGGGTAGCTCTATTTTCAGCTTTTTGAGGAAACTTCATACTGTTTTCCAGAGTGGTTGCACCAGCTTGCATTCCCACCAACAGTGTAGGAGGGTTCCCCTTTCTCCACATCCTCGCCAGCATCTGTCATTTCTTGACTTGTTAATTTTAGCCATTCTGACGGGTGTGAGGTGATATCTCATTGTGGTTTTGATTTGTATTTCCCTGATGCCGAGTGATGTTGAGCACTTTTTCATGTGTCTGTTGGCCATCTGGATGTCTTCTTTGCAGAAATGTCTGTTCATGTCCTCTGCCCATTTCTTGATTGGATTATTTGTTCTTTGGGTGTTGAGTTTGATAAGTTTTTTATAGATTCTGGATACTAGCCCTATATCTGATATGTCGTTTGCAAATATCTTCTCCCATTCTGTCAGTTGTCTTTTGGTTTTGTTAACTGTTTCCTTTGCTGTGCAGAAGCTTTTGATCTTGATGAAATTTGTGAGAATATTTTATGTAGCTAGACATAAGTCTTTTCTTGGGTACAGAACACACATACACACACACACATGGCAGACATCTTCCCAGTCTGGATTTTACTATTCTCTTATTGGTATCTTTTGAAATATAGAATTCTAAAATTTGATATAGCCCAATTTATCCATTTTTTCCTTTGATGGTAAGTGCTTTCTCTGGTATAAGAAATCTTTCCCAAGTCCTGAAGATGTTTTTGTATTTATTCCTTTCTAAAAGTTTTTTGTTTGCTTTTCATATTTAGCTCTGCAGGTCATCTGGAATTGGTTCTTGAATATGGTGAGAGGTAGTAGTTAAGGCCCATTTTTTTCCTGTGTGAATATATAATTGACCTAGTACCATATATGGAAGAGAGCATCTTTTTTCCTCTGTATTGCAATGTCACCTTTATCCTAAATAACATGGCTATGGGACTGGATCACTTTCTATTCTGTTACATTACACTGTTTGTACCAACACAACTATGAGTAATTACTATAGCTTTATATTAGATCTTGCTATTCAGTTGTGTAAGTACTCTAACAGGTTTTTTTCTTTAGCATTACCTGGGCTATTCTTTTGCCCTTTACATTTCTATATGAATTTTAGAAGCAGCTTCTCAATTCTCCCTCTTCCTCCCCCACCCCCAGCATTATTTTTATCCAGATAGGGTGAATCTGAAGAGATTCATAATTTAACATCTCTCTAGATAGAGTTGATATCTTTACAAAGTATTAATTCTTGCCATCCATGAAATTGGTATGTACCTCCATATTTATATCTACAGTTTATCTTGGTAATATTGTAAGTTTTGGTAGAGTCTGTCTTTAGATGTATTCCTAGGTATTTGATGTTTCTTAAGGCTGTTATAAATGACATTTTTTTAAATGGCATTGATTTTTAAATTTTTGTTTTCTCTTTGTTGCTGGTGTGTGTGTATGTGTACATGCATAACAATATATGCAGCAGTTGGTACAGCCACTTTGGAGAACAGTGTGGAGAGTCCTCAGGAAATTAAAAATAGAGCTTCCCTATGACCCTGCAATTGCACTACTGGTATTTATCCCAAAGATACATATGTAGTGAAAAGAAGGGCCATCTGTACCCAATTGTTTATAGCAGCAATGGCCACGGTCGCCAAACTGTGGAAAGAACCAAGATGCCCTTCAACGGACGAATGGATAAGGAAGATGTGGTCCATATACACTATGGAGTATTATGCCTCCATCAGAAAGGATGAATAGCCAACTTTTGTAGCAACATGGACAGGACTGGAAGAGATTATGCTGAGTGAAATAAATCAAGCAGAGACAGTCAGTTATCATATGGTTTCACTTATTTGTGGAGAGTAACAAATAACATGGAGGACATGGGGAGATGGAGAGGAGAAGGGAGTTGAGGGAAACTGAAGGGGAGGTGAACCATGAGAGACTATGGACTCTGAAAAACAACCTGAGGATTTTGAAGGGGCAGGGGGTGGGAGGTTGGGGGAGCCAGGTGGTGGGTATTAAGGAGGGCACGGATTGCACGGAGCACTGGGTGTGGTGCAAAAACAATGAATACTGTTACGCTGAAAAGATATTAAAAAAATTAATTTAAAAAATATGCAGTGAGAAATATAATTTGTTTTTAAAAAATTAACATTGTATCCAGTGTTTTTGCTAAATTTATTACTTCTAAGTGTATATCCATGGATTGTTTTGAATTTTCTACATACACAGTCATATCACCTGTTAATAATGATTGTTTCATTGTGCCTTTTTCAGTCCTTATATCTTACTTCTTTCTCTTGCCTTGATACACTGGCTAGGACTTTCATTACAGTGTTAAACACCTTGGAGAAAAGCTTCCGTTAATTCACCACTTGGTGTAATGTCTGCTCTGGGATTTCTTGTAAAATACTCCTTATCAAGTTTATGAGTTACCTTGTATTCTAATTGGCTAATGGTTTTTTTAAAATCATAAATAAATACTGAATTTTACCAGGTGCTTTTTCTGTATCTTTCAACTTGGTCATAAAAATTTTCACCAGTTTTTCTATTAATGTAGTCAATTGTTATTCGAATATTAAGCCATCTTTGTGTTCCTCACAGGGGTTAGAGGGACCTGCAGTTGAAGCTTATTACAGTGTATTCTGTGTGTGTGTGTGTGTGTGTGTGTGTGTGTGTGTGTGTGTGT
>NW_019154101.1:29480057-29482330 GCF_002288905.1 Enhydra lutris kenyoni | reverse complement strand
TGTGTGTGTGTGTGTGTGTGTGTGTGTGTGTGTGTGTGTGTGTATTTTAATCTGTTATTGGATTTGATTTGCTGATGCTTTGTTTAGCATATTTGTATCAGGGGTCATGAGAGAGAATAGTTTATACTATTCTTTCTGGAAATACCCAGTTTTTGATAGCAAGGTTTTGATAATCTCAAAAAAATTTGGGAAATATTTCATATTTTTCAATTCTCTGGAAGCATTTATATAAATTGGTGTTATTCCATAAATGTTTGGAATAATTTACTAATGGAGACTTTTAAGCCAAGGTTTCTTTGTGGGAAGAATTTTAAATCAGATTTAGTTTCTTTAATAAATATCACTCTTCACATACTGTTTTTTCTGTCAGCTTTGAGAAACTATTTCTTGAGGAATTTGTTCATTTAATCCTAATTTTCAAATTTTGTTTGTCTGTGGCATCTGAAAGGGTATCCCTTGATATTGGTAATTTGTTTTTCCTAGATTTCTTGATCAGTCTCAGGATTTTCAGTTTTCAAAGAAATCAGCCATTGGCTTTGATTTTATCTGTTGCTCATTTGTGTACTATTTTGGTTATTTTATTTGTATTAGTTTCTTCATTCTCTTTTCTTTGATTTGCTGTTTTTAACTTTGTAAGATAGATTTTATAAGATTTCAGTCTTTATATATATTTAAGACTTTAACTTTTTCACCTAAGTACTACTTTAGCTGCATCCCACAAATTTTTGATAATATCTTCATTGTTGTTCAATAAAAATATTTTCTAATTTCCATTTTAATTTCTCCTTCGATCACCTATTTTTAGAAGTATATTGTTTCATCTCAGCCAGCAGGTGATTTTCTAATTCCTTTTTGGTTTTAGTTTCTCTCTGCCATTGTTATCAGAGGACATATTGTTGAATGATTTCAGTCTTTTGAATTTATTGAGGCTTTCTTTATGACCAGCTTATGGTCGATTTGCTAAGTATTTCATGTGCATTTAAAGAGTATGAATTCTGGTGTCATTGGGTGCAGTGTCCTGTTTACTTCAGATCAAGTTTATTGTGTTCAGCTCATCTTCCTGATTTTTTTTTTTTAAGATTTTATTTATTTATTTGATATAGAGAGACACAGCGAAAAAGGGAACACAGGTAGGGGGAGTATGAGAGGCAGAAGCAGGCTTCCCGCTGAGCAGGGAGCCTGATGCGGGCTCATTCCCAAGAGCCCAGGATCATGACCTGAGCTGAAGGTGGATGCTTAATGACTGAGCCACCCAAGTGCCCCTCATCTTCCTGGTTTTTTTGGCTATTTATTCTATCCATTTGTTGAGACAGGTATTAAAATTTGCACTGTGATTTGAGGTTACTTTGTTTTTTATTTCTGTTAGGGTTTTTTTTTTTCTTTATGTATTTTGAAGTTATGTTCTATCTTCTTGTCAGATTGACACTTCCAAGTTGTCTTAATCATTGTAACAAAATATCATAGACTGGATGGCTTAAACAATAAATAGTTATTTGTTAAGTCTGGAGCCTGGAAAGTCCAAGATCAAGGCACCCACAGATTTGGTGTCTGGTGAGGACCCACTTCCTGGTTGTAGACTGATGCCTTTTTACTGTAACCTCACATAGCCAGGTAGCCCATCCATGAGGGCTTACCCTCATGACCTAATCACCTCCCAAAGTCCCCCCACCTCTTAGTACTGTCACATTGGAGGTTAGGATTTCAACATATGAATCTTTTGGGGATACAAGCATTCAGTGTATAAGAGCAATCATTATGCAGTAACTTTTTTTGTCTCTAATAATTTTCCCTCCAAGTCTACTTGTAGTTTGAGTTTGCATAGTATAGTTTTTCCCATCCTCATTTCTCTGTCATTACCACCATACACCGCCAGATGGTGCCAACGTGGTGGAGCCGGGGTAGCCTTCAGACCTGTGCTTAGTTCTTGGTCCTCAGGTCTAGATGGAGCTTGCCATTACTGCATCTCTCCCCGCTCTAGGCTTCTTTGCCTGTGCCTACTTTGCATCCCCCTTACTTGGGACAAGTGTCTGTTCATTGCCTTCCTTTTTTGCCTTCACCTCTTTTCTTTTTTTTCTTTTAGATTTTTTTTTTTAAGATTTTATTTATTTATTTGACAGACAGAGATCACAGGTAGGCAGAGAGGCAGGCAGAGAGAGAGAGAGGAGGAAGCAGGCTCCCTGCAGAGCAGAGAGCCCGATGTGGGGCTCGATCCCAGGACCCTGGGATCATGACCTGAGCCGAAGGCAGAAGCTTTAACCCACTGAGCCACCCAT
>NW_019154101.1:29365920-29479957 GCF_002288905.1 Enhydra lutris kenyoni | reverse complement strand
AGAGAGAGAGAGGAGGAAGCAGGCTCCCTGCAGAGCAGAGAGCCCGATGTGGGGCTCGATCCCAGGACCCTGGGATCATGACCTGAGCCGAAGGCAGAAGCTTTAACCCACTGAGCCACCCAGGCACCCCTCCTTCACCTCTTTTCTTACCCGACCCTAGAACATGGGAGGGTCTCAGTCCCTAGCCTGTGAGCTCCTTGGGGGCAGACCCTCAGTAAATGTGAAGTGCTCTGCCCCCCTCTCAAAAAGCAAAAAACCCCCTTCTTGTTTCTAGTCTTTCTGTGGATTTATATTTCTTATCTCACTGTTTTGTGTATGTATTATATACTGTTTTGTGTATGATCCACCTGTCTTATATTCCTTTTTCTCCTTGTCTTCTTTTGAATTATTTATTTAAAAATTTTTCTTCTTTTATTAACTTAATTATACATATTTTTACAGTTTTGTATTTTTTTCCTCAAGAACATTGAGTTTATTCTTAACTTATTATAGTCTAATACAAATTAACTCCCTAACAAAATATGCTTCCCCAGCACTGCTAGAGCATTAGGATAGTTTAATTCCATCCGAATTTTGTCACGTGCTTTTTCTGTATCTCTGTCTTTCCTGTCTCATAGGTTTCTTATTATGCATTTTAGTTCTGCATGTATTTTAAACTTCACGGCTATTTTAGTGATCATTTTGTACAGCTGATATTAATTTATTTTCATCCCCAAATTTACTTTTTCCTTAATGAATTTTCATTTTTCCATTTTTCATTTGCTTGAAGAGCTCAATTTAGTATTTCTCCTGGTATAGGCCTGCTAATCCCCTTAGATTTTTGTCATGCTAAAATGCCTTTACTTTCATTTCTATCTGTATTTGCTAGCATAGAATTTTAGGTTGTAGCTTGGTTTTCTTTAGTACTTTGGAGAAGTTATACAGTTGTCTCTTGGCTTCCATCATTTCTCTTTCTAGCAATTATGTCCCATTAGTGGGAATGTGACTTTTTTTTTCATCTGACTCATCTTTAGATTTTCTTTTTGTCTTTGATGTCAGTATTTTATCACATTATGCCTAAATATCCTTTGTTCGAATTTACCCTGCTTAGAGTTTTTTGGTTGATATCACTTATCAGCTGTGGAAAATTCAATTATTCAATTTTTTTTTAGAATATGGCTGCTTCATTATTCCCCCCTCTTTTTCTAAATTATAAATTCACATTTTTTAAGTATGTCTACTTGTTTATGATTTTTCCTTATATTCTTTAAAAAAATTTTTTCCATTATGCTTAAGTTTGGGTATTGATACTGCTTTTTTTTCTGTTTCACTAATCATGTCTTTCTTTGTGTCCAACATGATATTAATGGGTATGTGGATATAATAGAGGATATATGTCCTCTATCTTATTGAGTTCTTAATTTCAAATGCTGTGTTGTTTTGTTTTGTTTTTTAAAGTAGGCTCCGTGCTCAGCGTGGAACCTAGCGCAGGGCTTGAACTCTGAACCCTGAGATCAAGACCTGAGCTGAGATCAAGAACCAGACATTAACTGAGCCACCCAGGCACCCCTCAGATGCTATATTTTTCCTTTCCAGAATGTCCGTTGGGTTTTTTTTTTTTTTTCCAAGATTTTATTTATTTTATTTGAGAGAGAGAGTGAGAGAGCATGAGAGGGAGAGGTCAGAGGGAGAAGTAGACTCCCTGCAGAGCTAGGAGCCCTATGCGGGACTTGATCCCAGGACTCCAGGATCATTACCTGAGCGGAAGGCAGTAGTTTAACCAACTGAGCCACACAGGCGCCCAATCTGTTGGGTTTTTTAATGGATTCCGGTTCTCTGTTGAAAGTTTCCAATTTAACCCATTTTTCCTTTATTTTCTTGAACATATTAATAATCATAGTTATCTAAAGTCCTTGTGTGCTAACTCCAGAATGGATCACCTGTGGGTCAGCTTCTGTTTTCTCTCTTTTCTCCTGGTTATTGATCATATACTCTTGCCTGTTTTATATGTAGTAACTTTTTATTATATGCTGGATGTTGTGTGTAGAAGACTAGAGGCTACAGCTGATTTTATCTTCTACTAGAAAAGGTTTCCTCTTTACTCTCTTAGGCAGATAGGGTGAAGAAACTGATCTTAATCCATCAGGAATTGGGCTATGTCAGGGCTAGATTGTAGTTTTGATAAAAACTGTATCTTTGATTTGCCCCATATCTAAGATGTGGCATTGTAGGAGTTTTGAACTGAGAATCTGTCAGGTATTTGTCTCTTCAGCCTCAAAGATTCAGTTTTGGCCTTCTGAGGTTTTCAGCCTGGTCCTTTAGCCTTCTGTCCCATTCAGCTTCAAAATTTGGCAGATACCTTGAAGGGGAGACTGACCATGTGTTTGAGGCCCCTCAGGTCTACAGTTTTGTCACTCCAGCCCCATGTGAACGCCAGAATCTCTGCTGGTTTCTCTGTCCCCCAGTAGGGGTCTTCTGCCAGGGCCATGCCTGGATTCTCAACCTCTAGTTGTGCCCAGAATTAGTAAGTGACCCCAGGTGAAAAGCAGCTATAGGTGGAAAATGACCATGCCCTTTAGGGCTTTATTTTGTCCAGGGCTTTATTTTGTCCGTTTTGTTTCAGGCCCCTCCCCCTGGTGGGTCATCGTCTCCTAGTACCACAAGCCTGAGAGATTTCACTACTACTTTAGTCTATCACATAGCCTCAGAATTCAGTTTTGTGGGGGAAAATTAGCTATGTGTTTGAGGCTCCTCACATCTCTAATGTGACTGCTTTAGCCCCATCAGCCACTTACCACTAAAAGTTTTGTGGGTACTCTTTCTCCCAGTGGTGACCTTCTGTGGGGGCCAAACCCTGATCCTCAGCCCACACCCTGAAACAGTAAATGTCCCCAGAGACTAAAATAGCTACTAGTCCATCAGCTTACCACTGAATGATTCTCCCTTTCTGGAATTTTAGCCCATCTGCTGTACATTGTTTCTGTACTGTTCTGATGCCTTTACCAGTAAGGTTTTTGTAATTCATTTGGCTTTTTCAAGTTGTTGTTATGAGAAGCATTGACCTGCTACATCCTACTACATCCAACCCAGAAGTAGAAATTACAGTTACAGATGAATTGAGTGTTGCATATTCCACTACATAAAATCACTTTTTTGTCTTTTGTTCTTACTTTTTTATTTTTGTGTTCTTGGTCCTTGTTAGGGAAAAAAAGATTCCTCATCCTATTTTGATGCATTAGTAAATGTAATATTTTACTCTCAGAATGTAATCTGCTCTTGTCGGCTTTTTCTTTTTTTTCCTTTGAAGTTACTTTGTTAACAAAGACAAATAATCATGGATTGTAAAGATTGGCTTATATTTAAATTCAGTGTATATTGTTAAATATATTGTTGTGGGAACAATTAATTATAATGTTGATTTTCTTCTATGCATGTAGTTTCAGATGATAATGAAGACACTGATGGTGATGGTGTTCATGAAGTAACAAGCCAAGATAGTCCAGTTTATCCCAAATATTTGCTTGATGATGATCTTGTCCTGGGAGTTTACATTCACCGCACTGATCGACTTAAGTCCGATTATATGATTTCTCACCCAATGGTAAAAATTCATGTGATTGATGAGAATACTGGTCAATATGTCAAGAAAGCTGATAGGTAATTTTTTTAATTGTACAGCCAACCCTTGAGATTGAAACTGTCTACAGTAGAAGTCCTCTTTTCTACCACTGAAAGTCAGTGGAAAGGTGCCTGGGTGGCTCAGTTGTTAAGTGTCTGCCTTAGGCTAAGGTAATGATCCCAGGGTCTTGGGATGGAGCCCCACATCTGGCTTCCTGCTCAGCAGGAAGCCTGCTTCTCCCTCTCCCACTTCCCCTGCTTTTGTTCCCTCTCTCACTGTCTCTCTCTCTATCAAATAAATTTTAAAAATCTTAAAAAAAAAATGCAATGGAAATAGAGCTAAGGATTTGTATTAGAGAATAATTTACTGGTTGTAGGTGTTCTTAGACCATTGATACTGATCAGTATATTTTCTAGAAGAAATAGAGAACATTTCTTAATTCATTGATTCATTTTAAGTGGAGGTGAGTTGAGAGAGCTTCTCTCTAACTTAATGACTAATTTATGGCATTGAACTTGCAGTATAAATCATTGCATGTTGCACTGTACTTGCTTTAATTGTCTAATTTAATATTTTTCTTTTGAAGTTAATATGTTACTTGGGCCTCATATGAAGTCAGTAAATCTTGACTTTTAATTTTTTCCTAATATTATATAGCTAATATGTGCTTGAAGCTTATAAATAAAAAGCACCGTAAAATAATTGATTATACTAGAATTCAAAAGTCATTTGCTTGGAAAAATGACAGTGATGAGGACCGTGAAGATTATCAGTTATTCAGTTATCTTAGGGCACACAAAAAAAAATATGACACACCTCAAAAAGTTTGCAATCCTGTTGTGCTCATTTTCTTATTTAAATGTAGTGTACTATTTTATTACAAACTTATTTAAGATTCAGAAGGAGTCTAGCTCTGTCACACTCTCACTTTATGTTTCTGTAATAAGATAATTCTGTGAAACCAATCGATACTGTATAGATACAAGATGGTAGTAGGGTACTACCATTTCTAAGTGTCATAAATTTGTAATTTTCTCGATGTGGACGGTCAAAATAATTTTTCATTGTATATCATGACTATATTCATTATTTCTTCACCTTGATCACTATATTTTTCTCACCTTCTCAAAATTATCATAAGGAATCATGTTAATGGAAGCATCTTTTTTTTTTTTTTTTTTTTTTGGACAGTGAACGGCCTGTTTCATCTCACTATGAAAAAGAAAGTGTGGATTACATTCTTCCTATTATGACCCAGCCATATGATTTTAAACAGTTAAAATCAAGAATTCCAGAGTGGGAAGAACAAATTATATTTAATGAAAACTTTCCCTATTTGCTTCGAGATTTTGATGAGAGCCCTAAAGTCATCTTGTTTTTTGAGGTATGAGTTGAATGGAGCAATTTAAACTAAATTTTGTTTAATATTTTAATAGCATAAATTTAAGCTATTGTTTTTACTTGTTTAGTAATGCAAGAAAATACTGTGCAGATTTAATCCCTAAGATTTAGTGTTTGTAATAAGCCGTGGAGATGTAATATGCTATAATAGTATATGTGCTGAGCATTTACCAGTGTAAGTAGTTAGCCATGTAATTCACTTGGAATTATTTAATTCTGACAGTAATGACATGACTATAAACTGAAGTGATGAATCTAATCTATGTCTATACAATCCTCCATTGTTAACCCATTTTACAAACTGTAAAGTCATTTAACAGTATTGGACTCCCTAAGAGTTTGTACACAGCCAAGGGAAAGAACGATGAACACACACAGACCACTTGACTAATAAAATAAAATATATAACCAAGATGAAGTAGAACTTCCTAGATGTGGAGGGTGAATAGAGGGTCGGGGCTGTCAGGGAAGGCTTTATGAAATAGATGGTATTTGGTATGATAGCAGTCAGTTAAGCATCTGCCTTCAGCTCAGGTCATGATCTCCAGGTCCTGGGATTGAGCCCCATGAGCCTCATGGGGGAGTCTGCTTCTCTTCCCTCCCCTCCCCCCCCACCTCCTCCCCACCTCTCCCCTTGTGTTGTCTCTGTCTCTCCCTCTCTTTCTTAAATGAATAAAATCTTTTTTAAAAATGAAATATAGGGACGCCTGGGTGGCTCAGTTGGTTGGACGACTGCCTTCGGCTCAGGTCATGATCCTGGAGTCCCGGGATCGAGTCCCGCATCGGGCTCCCGGCTACGCGGGGAGTCTGCTTCTCTCTCTGACCTTCTCCTCGCTCATGCTCTCTCTCACTGTCTCTCTCTCAAATAAATAAATAAAATCTTTTAAAAAAATAAATAAATAAATAAAAATAAAAATGAAATATATGGCCTTTGAGCTGACTTGTTATTGTAACTTTTTTTTATGCAAACGAAATCAATGTTGAGAGTATAAAGTTCTTTACCAAAAGTTACTCCAGTTTTAAGCGTAGGTAATTTGTGTTTCAAGATGGTTTGAATCTAAAGTACATGTTTTTTTTCTCTACTTCATGTCATCTCTCTATAAGCAAAAGGAAGTAGAGAAAACCTCTCTTTCAGTTTAAGCAAGATGGGGAGTTGGAACAGCAGGGCATGAACATCGCCAAGGACTGATTTTGTGGAATTACTGGTTTTTTTGATCTTTAACTTTCAGATGATTTGTTATGTTTGTGATATGAATATTCTACCAGTTACATCTGTGATTATATTGTCTGATTTATACAAAGCTGTGATTTTTTTTAAAGAGCACTATAACTTGGGGGCGCCTGGGTGGCTCAGTAGGTTAAAGCCTCTACCTTTGGCTCAGGTCATGATCTCAGGGTCCTGGGATCAAGCCCCACATCGGGCTCTCTGTTCAGCGGGGAGCCTGCTTCCTCCTCTCTCTCTCCCTGCCTCTCTGCTTACTTGTGATCTCTGTCTGTCAAATAAATAAATAAAATCTTAAAAAAAAAAAAAAGAGTAATAACTTTATGTCAAGGAACTTTTTCTTTGTCATAGAAATTTGTCCTTGGTTATAATGTTCCTTCACATTCATTTTAGTAATAGTCATAAATTTAAGGAAGATTGTTGGATTTTGACATTTTTGGTTTCTTCTTAAGGTTTTGGGGGTTTTTGTTTTGTTTTGTTTTGTTTTAGTTTCAGGAGTAGACTTTAGTGATTTATCACTTACATATCATACCCGGTGCTCATCCCAACAAGTGCCCTCCTTAATCCCCACCACCCACTTAGTCCATCCCTTCACCCACCTCCCCTCCAGCAACCCTCAATTTGTTCTCTATGGTTAAGAGTCTCTTATGGTCTGCCTCCCTCTCTGTTTTTATCTTATTTCTCCTTACCTTTCCCTGTGTTCATCTGTTTTGTTTCTTAAATTGCACATGAATGAAATCATGTGGTATTTATCTTCCTCTGACTTATTTCACTTAGCAGTAATACACACTAGTTTCATCCATGTTGTTGCAAAAGGCAGTTTTATTCTTTTTGATGGATGAGTAATATTCCATTGAATTTTTTTTTTAATGTGTGTGTGTGTATTTACATGCACACACACACATACCCCACAGCTTCTTTATCCATTCATCAGTCAATGGACACTATGGGCTCTTTCCATAGTTTGGCTATTGTTGATAGTGCTGCTATAAATATTGGGGTGCATGTGCCCTTTAGAATAAGTATTTTTGTATTCTTTGGATAAATACCTAGTAGTACAATTGGTGCGTTATAGGGTAGCTCTGTTTTTAACTTTTTAAGGAACTTCCATACTGTTTTCCAGAGTGGCAATTGCTTCTCAAATTTTAACATAATGTGTTATTGTCTACAAAACTACTTTTGATTTCAGCTTTTTAGAGTTTATTAAGAACAACTTGATACCTATCAGAAGTCTTAAAAATCATTATTCTACTTTTCAGCATTACTACTAAGGGAAAAATTACAAGAACACAACAATGTGTGTGCAAGAATACTTAAACACTGTTAACAGTCAAAATTTTAGGAAAACAAATCTCTTGAATCAGGAAGAGGTTTGGTTATGTAAATAATAATTTTTATTAAGTTTATGGTATTTATAATACTAAAGTATATTAGGCAGACATTAACATGATGAAATACATATGTATGTATTAACTTGAAATATTCACTGCATGGTATGTAAAAATAGTTTGCAAAATAGCATTGGATTTTTAGTAACATGCATATACTCAGGAATGCACAGAAAAAGGTTTAGGTGTTTAAACCAGATGTTAATTTTGATCATCTATGCATCTAGATTACAAGTTGTTTTTACCTTGTTATATATTTTTCTTGTATTATGAATGTTTTTTCCCTGAGCTTCTGTTATATCCAAAAACAGATTTAAGTGTATAAAGAAGAGGGATGAATGGAGTCCTTATTATTTTTTAAGCTATCTATAAAGATTTGTTATCTTAGCTAAGCTTTTGAGAAGCACCAGTTAGGTTCAAAGTGATAGCCTATGACAGGTATGTAGAATACAGAGAAGTCTGTGGCAGCTTCGTTCCAAATTCCATGAGTTTTAACATCTAGGCAGGATGGAGATAATGAAAGAAATCCTCTTGAGATGCCTAATGACAGCATATATCCAAAGAGAAAATCCCCAGCTTTAGGAAGGTGTTGCAAGGAAGGACCCAGAGATAAGATCATGAGTTTATTAAATCGTCATTTGAAGTCTGCACTCAAACATAGAAAAATAAAAGATTAAAGCTTAAGAATTCTGTGACTGGAATATTTGTGCCTAGACTATATTTGAGGTGATTAATACTTGGTCTTTGATGTGAATTAAATCTTAATAAATGATTTATTAATAAAAAGTAAACTGGTCAAAAAATACACTCTCACTGATATGTCCAAAATCTATAAAGAACTTAGCAAACTCAACACCCAAAGAACAAATAATCCAATCAAGAAATGGGCAGAAGACATGAACAGACATTTCTGCAAAGAAGACATCCAGATGGCCAACAGACACATGAAAAAGTGCTCCATATCACTCGGCATCAGGGAAATACAAATCAAAACCACAATGAGATATCACCTCACACCAGTCAGAATGGCTAAAATTAACAAGTCAGGAAATGACAGATGCTGGCGAGGATGCGGAGAAAGGGGAGCCCTCCTACACTGTTGGTGGGAATGCAAGCTGGTGCAACCACTCTGGAAAACAGCATGGAGGTTCCTCAAAATGTTGAAAATAGAACTCCCCTATGACCCAGCAATTGCACTGCTGGGTATTTACCCTAAAGATACAAACGTAGTGATCCGAAGGGGCACGTGCACCCAAATGTTTATAGCAGCAGTGTCTACAATAGCCAAACTATGGAAAGAACCTAGATGTCCATCAACAGACGAATGGATAAAGAAGATGTGGTATATATACACAATGGAATACTATGCAGCCATCAAAAGAAATGAAATCTTGCCATTTGCGACGACGTGGATGGAACTAGAGGGTATCATGCTTAGCGAAATAAGTCAATCAGAGAAAGACAACTATCATATGATCTCCCTGATATGAGGGAGAGGAGATGCAACATGGGGGGTTAAGGGGGTAGGAGAAGAGTAAATGAAACAAGATGGGATTGGGAGGGAGACAAACCATAAGTGACTCTTAATCTCACAAAACAAACTGAGGGTTGATGGGGGGAGGGGTGTTGGGAGAGGGAGGGTGGGGTTATGGACATTGGGGAGGGTATGTGCTATGGTGAGTGCTGTGAAATGTGTAAACCTGGCGATTCGCAGACCTGTACCCCTGGGGATAAAAATATATGTTTATAAAAAATAAAATAAAATACACTCTCACTAACAGGATGAGTTAATGTAAATCTGAATGAAATAAATGCTTTTCTTTCCTGTGAAGAAAACACCTTTTAAGTGTACAACTTACTTTTTAAATTTCAATAATATGTTACTAGAAAATATTAAATTTTAGGTAGGTTAGTATTCTGAAGTAATTTTTTATACTTGTTTACAGATTCTTGATTTCTTAAGCATGGATGAAATTAGGAATAATTCTGAAGTTCAAAACCAAGAATGTGGCTTTCGGAAAATTGCCTGGGCATTTCTCAAGGTATGTTTTTCACCCATTTTAAATGCTTTAAAAATCCTCTTCAAATCTGATTGGCTGCATTTTCCTAAGCAGTTTAGTTTCGTATAAGGAGTTATGATCTAAGATTTCAGTTGTGAAGAGTTATTAATGCAAGCTAAGGTGATAACTTGGATTTGTAGATACCTATTGAGTGTCTAGTGTGTGCCAGATACACTATTTGGTTCTGAGTATGAAGTATTAAAAAAGATACACAACAACCTGCCATCATTTATTCACCTTAAAAGATATTTATTAAACCCTTTCTGTGTGCCAGCAATGGTTCAAGTCAGTGGACAAGAAAATAAACTCCTTGACCTTATTGACTTCATATTCTAGTAAGGAAAACAGATATAAAACAATTGCTTATACAATTTATCAATTATTGCAATTTTTGTAAATACTGTGTGGAGGTCAAGGAAAGATTTCCTAAGGAGAAAACATAACATTGAACCTGAGTATTAGCTAGACGGTAGCAGGGGGGAAGAGAGAGTTGTGGGTAGATAGAGGGTACCATATTTGCAAAGACCCTGATGTTGGAAGGAGCGAGATACCCTCAAATAACCAAAAGGCCACTGAGATTGGAGGATAGAGACTGAGGGGGCAAATGGTGGTCTTGATTATGCAAGGTCTCTGAAGCCATTATAGCAACAGGAAGCCATTACAGAATTCTAAAGAACAATGGAAAGCCATTATAAGATTTTAAACAAAACAGTAGAATACGGCGCCTGGGTGGCTCAGTGGGTTAAGCCTCTGCCTTGGGCTCAGGTCGTGATCTTGGGGTCCTAGGATCGAGTCCTGCATCAGATTCTCTGCTCGGCGGGGAGCCTGCTTCCTCCTCTCTCTCTCTCTCTGCCTGCCTCTCTGCCTACTTGTGATCTCTCTTTGTCAAATAAATAAATAAAATCTTAAAAAAAAAACAGTAGAATAATCCAACTTATGTTTTAGAAAGATTACTTTGCTTGGTGGAGGATGAATTAGAGAGGGTGTACATATATATACTAGAAGATTAAGGTTGAAAATTCTTACAGTAATCTTGGTAGGAAATTATGGTGTCTTTAACTAGAGTGTTTCAGCATAGATGGGAGATGTGATGGGTTGATTTTTACAAAAGGGGAAATGTAATTTTATAATTCTTTTATCTGGTATCCTTTATTTCTGATTTCAAATATAAATGAGTTATAAAAAAATCGGAGGGGGAGACAAACCATGAGAAACTGTGGACTCTGAGAAACAAACTGAGGGTTTTGGAAGGGGGGTGGTGCGGGGATGGGTGAGCCTGGTGGTGGGTATTAAGGAGGGCATGTATTGCGTGGAGCACTGGGTGTGGTGCATAAACAATGAATCTTGGAACACACACATGCACACAAATTAAAATTTTTTTAAAGTCTTGAAATTAACCTATTTTGTATAATTTATAAAACTTTCTATTTGTGTATCTATCCTTTGAACAATATTTATTAAGTGTCTGTGAAGTGCCAAGTACTCTGCTAAATACATAGCATTCATAGATAAATTAGACATTGTCCTTGCCCTCCAGCTCAGTTTCCATATAAACATGTTACTTGCATGATTATGTGCTATAGAGTAGATGCTGTGAAAAAGCATGTAAGGCACTTAATCCATATTGGGGGTTAGAGAGAGGCTTCAGAAGAAGTACAGGCAGGGGCACCTGGGTGGTTAAGCTCAGGTCATGATCTCAGGGTCAAGAGATCCAACCCTGTGTGGGGATCTGCATTGAGCATGGAGACTGCTTGGGATTATCTCTCCCTCTCCCCCAACACTGCTTGCATGCGTGCGTGCTCATGCTCGCGCGCTCTCTCTCTCTCTCTCTGAAAATAAATTAAATCTTTTAAAAAAAAGAGTGCAGTCTGACTGCTGAAAGGAAGCCAGATTGGCTGTAGGAGGAAATAAAGTGGACTTAGGAATCCCTTGGTCCAGTATAGCTTCTAAAATACCCTTTTGTAACCTGTTACAACTTTTCTCTATCCCCTTCATACTGCTTTAGAGAGAAAAAAAAAAGGCCAAAAAAAGTTGTTTTCACATAGTAAATACTGTCATTGTGTGGTCTTAATCAGAAAGCACTTTTGTTCCTTTTAAAAATGTTAAGATTTGTGCAGAACTGCAGTAATAACTACAAATTGCACTTGGGAAACAATGTGTTATAGCATTTTTACCTTTAAGTGTGTGTAGATTTTTATTTATCCATTTTATGCCATTGGCAGAAATGGCAAATCAGGAATTCTCCCATCTCTACCCCCTACAAAGTGTGAGTATTCTGTGTACTTCCTCTACTGTAACATTTCTGTATTGCCTTCATAGATTCTTAGTTGCTCAAAGTCACCAAAGTGACTTCTTTTTGACAAATTCATTGAACATGTTTTAGTCCTTATTTTACCAGATCTCTGCATTTTTATAGCACTCTCTTGAAACTCTCTCTTCTTTAATTATCACCAGCTCCCAGCATATTAGTGGCACACAGAAAGTGTTCAGTGAATGTCTGTTGAGAGAATTAACAAATGTATGGATTAGGAAAAATTCACCTTTGGAAGTAGCATGGGGATGCCTGGGTGGCTCAGTTGGTGAAGCATCTGCATTCAGCTCAGGTCAAGATCCTGGGACCCTGCGTCAGGCTCTGCACTCAGCAGCGAGCCTACTTCTTCCTCTCCTTTTGCCTCTCCCCTCTGCTCATGCTTTCTCACTGTCTCTCATATAAATAAATAAAATCTTTAAGAAAGTGGCATGAATCAAGTTAAAGTTTAAGTGTGTTAATACCTGTACCATTGATTCCAGTAATGTCCTAGATAACTGTAAAGTTACTGTAGTGGTCCAAATAAACCCCAGCGGGTAGGGTCTGGACCCTACCTAGATATAAATGAGACTTTATCTTAATTCTCAGCTAGAGGCACTTTTAATTCATTTAGCATATATATATTACTATTATTATACATTATAAAATAATAAAGCCTTATTTAGCCACATTTTACATTATATAATTGTAACCATAATGACAGGATATTGACTGATTTTAGTCATGGACTCATGCTAAGCATCATACTAGTGTAAACTAGATTGCATGGTGAGTATTAAAACAACCTATAGAAAGTATGATTTAGAAGCTGGGGAATAATATCTCCTTAGAATATTTTTCTCTTAAAATCTTCAGGCAGATAGGAGTAGGGTTTATGAAGGAAGTCTCTTGAGGGCTTAATGTTTAATTACCGAACACCTCTATTGAAACTATACTTTATCCCTGTATATCATAACCACCTCTCAGCTTACGACCTCCATTGACTTTACATCCTTCCCTAAAAGGCTAGGGATGAAATGGGCTATATATTTGCCAGCTCTGTTGATTGATGCCTCATTCCTGAACACACTGCAATCTGTATTTTGTTTCAGCTCTGAAAGTATCTCCAAACAAATCATCAGTGACTTCTGTTTGCCACATTAGTGAGTGAACATTTTTCCTTTATACTTTTATCACACCTGTATGTGTTTAATACATCACTCTTTTGAACCTCTTTTACCTGGGTTTTCTTGACACCATCTTTTCCTACATTTCCCTATTACGTTCCTTCAGTTTCCTTCATGGTCTTCCACTTCCTTCTCTAATACCAATCCTACTCATGGTTTCAGCTTTATTCTACTTTTCTTAGACTCTTTTCTTGCCTTCACCTCAGATTTCAGATATTTCAACTTGGACAACCTATAAATATCAGACTTCCCCAATCTGAGCATCCTACCTAAATCCTCTGCTACTTCAGTGGGTAGCACTGCCATCAGC
Source organism: Enhydra lutris kenyoni (assembly GCF_002288905.1). Taxonomy (NCBI): domain Eukaryota; kingdom Metazoa; phylum Chordata; class Mammalia; order Carnivora; family Mustelidae; genus Enhydra; species Enhydra lutris. The sequence continues at coordinate 29,466,504 of NW_019154101.1, read as the reverse complement.
CCAGTCTCCCACATTTAGAGCCTTAGAGTTGCACTGTTTGTTTTGGTAGCCACAAATCACATGTGGCTAATGAATTCAAATTAAGTAATTAAAATTAAATGTAATTAAAAATTGAGTTCCACTGTTGCACAAGTCAAACTTCAAGTGCTCGATAAACCATATGTGACCACTGTGTCTTGTTTTGGGGGTACCACAAGTATAAAATGTTCGCATCATCACAGAAGATTTTCTTGGACAGCACTGCCTTAGAGTCTTTCCTAAATCTTCCCTTTTTTCCCTTTCCAAGATGCGTCAGTCAGTAACAGCCACTGAATATATTCTCTGCCCTCAGTCCTTGTTCTCCTAGGCTGCCACCTTCATGTTCTGCCTCATGACATTTTCTACTTAGATTCATAGCCTAGTGAAAGAGGACCTATTTTGAGTTGATGAGATTTTTATTTTTCTTATAAACATTTTATAAGAAATGTAAGAAAGCATTTATATACATTTTACTTTTCTTATAAACATCTCTGTTTATTTAGTTTAAATCTAAGTTGTTTTAGGTTTTTTATTGAATAGCCTTTTTTAAGAAGGTAGACTAGAATATTTTTAAATGTGATTAATGCCTGAAATGAGTTTATGTTAATTACTTTTTGAAAATGATTTTGACGTTTTAAAAATTGAAATGTTACCATTAAACATTAAAATGTTACCATTAAAGGGGCACCTGGGTGGCTCAGTTGGTTAAACATCAGACTTCTGATTTTGGCTCAGGTCATGATCTCACAGTGAGTTTGAGCCCTAGGTCGGGCTTTGTATTGGGTGTGGAGTCTGCTTAAGATTTTCTCTCTTCTTCTCCCCGCCAGACTTGTGCATGTGCAGGTGCACTCTGTCTTCCCTCCCCTCTCCTGTACATGCGCTCTCTCAAAAAAATTTTAAAAACTGTTCATTAAAAATACTGATACTGAATAAATAGAAAATGTCTTTTTGTGTTTAAATACTATGCTTTTTATCACTGTTATTTCAAACAGAGTTATCTTGATTATCTCCTTTGTGCCAAGTAACATCTGACATAGTAATGTAAATGCTTTACCAACAGCCTGAACTTGTACAGGCCAGGCATCTATCAGGAAAATATTTAAAAAGTAATTTGGATTACCTTTTTTCGAAATGATCTTGGAATTGTGTTTAACCAACTGTGTCAGTGTTCTTTGCTTTATATATCTAAGGAATTTCAGCAAATGAGTTTTTTAAATGAGTTTTTGACTATGTACTGTTGCTTACTGGACATATTTTTAGTGAAAATAACATTTTATTGGAATTCTTATTTTAAGCTTCTCGGAGCCAATGGAAATATAAACATCAATTCAAAACTTCGTTTGCAGCTGTATTACCCACCTACTAAGCCTCGATCCCAATTAAACAGTGTTGAGGTTTTTGAATGGTGGTCAAAATATCCAAGGAATCATTACCCATCAACATTATACGTAACTGTAAGAGGATTGAAAGTTCCAGAATGTGTAAGTTAATAATAGCACATAGAAAGATATGTTCTCTGTTGTTGAAATTAAATGGTGACGTTTTTTATTTCTAAAAAGATAAGACCTCTAAAATTATTTTATTAGATTTCTAAAATATAAAGGTACTTTATATAATTATGTATTAAGACTATGCTAGCTAATATATAAAAGATACTTAAATGAATATTAAATCCTAAATGTAAGTTTCAGTGTGAGGAGAATTTTTTTTTAAAAGTAATACTGGTTTTTTAAAAATGGAAGGTAAAAGAATGATGTAAAATAGGTGTTGACAAATATTTTCTGTAAAGCCCAAGAGTAGTTAATATTTTAGGCCTTGTAGGCCATATAGGTTTTGTTACAACTACTCAGCTTTACCTTTATAGTTGAGAAAGTAGCTACATAGACATATGTAACCAGTGTTAAACAAATGGGTATGGATGTGTTCCAATAAAACTTTATTGGCAAAGACAACAAGTTGCATTTGGCCCAGGCATTTGCAGTATCATGATTTATAGGCACACTTTCCATAATATTATTCAAATAATCGGTAAATAATGTTTCTACTACTGTTTTCCACAGATTAAAACAATGAATGATTCTAGCAAATAATTGGTTCTAAAACAGAACTTTTGTTTTTGTCTTATTTGCAGTGAGACATTTCAGGACAGTTGTATGTTCTGTAAGTGATATTATATATAAGTGTGACCACAGGGTTGGTTTACATTAATTTGAATGGAGTTAAATCTCTTTTTAAGGAAAGGAAGATTTAAAAACTTTAGGTCTTTTTGATATCAGTTTTGTGATATTAAAGTGAGGAATACCATAGTATACCAGAGCTGTGATATAACATCTGGTAGGTATTGGTGAAGAGGCAGAAACAAAGGGCTAGAGTTATTAAAACCATTTCATGTAACTATTGGAGTTCTGTTTTTTTCCTCCAAACTTTCAGGGCTTTTTGGGTATAGAACAAAGCACTTTTCATCTTATGCAGAATAGTGTACATAAAAGTAGAACGTTTTTCTGGGTTACATTTTGAAAACATTTCCACGTTGTTTGTTTCAATATTTAAAATACTCTAGATGCTAGAAAAGAAAAAAAGGGTTAATTTGATATTTATATTTTCTCATCTTCTATACACATTCAGATAAAGTCATCTTACCATTCTGTGGTGGCTGTCCAGGAGGAGAAAGGTAAACCAGTGCATTGTGAAGGACACCATGAGGCCGGTTCAGTAGATGCAGAACCTGGACTAGAAGATTCCAAAGAAGTAGTGAAGTGGAAACGACTACCTGGGCAGGTGAAATACTTGATTATTCTCAATTCGTTTAGAGCTGCCTATATTTATTTTAAAAGCTCCAGTAGCTCTGAGGGAAATTAGCTTACTACTGGAAACTCTCAGATTATCCTTGCTTTTAACCACAGTCTTGTCTTTCCATTAATTTACTTGATAATAATAGGGTATATTTCGTGTGCATAAAAGCACTATCATAAGCTCTTTGTTTAAGGACTTAGGTTAGTTTTATCTGTTAGCTGGAGCTGCCAGAAGGAAATAACCATGGATGGGGTAGCTTAAATAACAAGCTTACTCCTTCATAGTTCTGGAGGCTGAAGTCCCAAGGTTAAAGGTTGTCAGAGTTGGTTTACTCAGAGGCCTTTCTCCTTGGCTGGCAGATGACTGCCATCTTGCTCCTCTTCATGGTCTTTTCTCTCTGCATTTAGATCCCTGGTGTCTCTTCCTCTTACAAGGACAGCAAGTCTTTTTTTTTTTTTTTTAAGATTTATTTATTTATTTGTCAGAGAGCTTGATGCATACACAAGCACGGGGAGTGGCAAGCAGCGGGAGAAGTAGACTCCCCGCTGAGTAAGGAGCCCGAAAAGCAGTCTCTTAACTGACTGAGCCACCCAGGCATCCCAGGGACAACAAGTCTTATTAGATTAGGACTCCACCCTAAAAAAAAAGCTCTTTAAAAATTTTTATCTCCAAATACTGCTACATTCTGAGGTACTGGAATTAGAGCTTCAGCATACAAATTTTGGGGGACACAATTCAATCCATAAGAGCAATTAAAAAAAGATTTTTTTTGATGTTTTAAGAGGTAAATCTTTTAATGAGTTTTCTTATTAAAATGGATTTTATTAAAAAAAAATAGATCATTCTAATAGATTCATGAGATTTTTTTACAGTCCCCAGCTTCTTCACAGTGAATCACATTTTGATGGATTATATATGTATATTTTTCTACCATAGGTTGAAGATTATTTAGGCTTTTATTAGTGGTTATCATATTTTGCAGTAGCAGGAAGCATTGCTGATACAGTTTTGCAAATCTATTACTTAGTTCCACAAAGAGTAAAGTGGTTCATTTTGTACATCTGAGCCATTGCCAAATGCAGTTTATCCAAAATCTTAATTTATCCAAACATTCAGGATGCTGTGACTAATACATGAAAAGACATTTGCAAGGAAGTGTACCACATTCATTGCATCTAGTAAAGGACCAATATGTGTTTAATTGAACTTTCAAAATAATAAACCCAGGAACTAAGGATCACTGAAGTTTGGAAGAGGTGTAATTAGGATAAATAAAAGTAGTATTTTCTACAGTAGATCTTATACATGAGAAGTTTTGGTTTCATTTGATAATAGGAAATGAAAACATAAAAACTATGAAATTTTAATAAAATTAGTGAATGGGAAACCAACAGGAGGTGATTACTTTGAAAATACCTTTCAGAAGGTAGCCACAAATGATGGTTATTTTAAGAGATAAAAAGAGAGAGAAAATAAGCATTCATACATCCCACGCTTAAGCTAGGCCTTTAGGGCAGTTATGGTCTCAGAAGAAGTTTATGGCTCAGCAAAAATCACGAAAATTGCTATCATGGAATAAGGATGTTACAGCGTTTTCTGATAAGATGTTTTGTGTGTGTGGCAATACATATACATATCGTGTGTGTGTGTGTGTGTGTGTAAATGTGCATGTAATAGTGACAGCTTTAGAGTACCAGATAATGAATTTTCTTTCTTTCTTTTTTTTTTTTTAAGATTTTATTTATTTATTTGACACAGAGAGAGAGACAGCTAGAGAGGGAACACAAGCAGGGGAAGCGGGAGAGGGAGAAGCAGGCAGGGAGCTCGATGCGGGACTCGATACCAGCACCCTGGGATCATGACCTGAGCCAAAGGCAAAGGCTTAATGACTGAGCCCCATAGGCGCCCCAATTAAGTATTTTTGGTGAATTAAGTACTAGTTAGAAGTGGAGTGTAAAGTGACTTTATTTTATGGAGACCTGATCTCCTCGTTAGGAAATAAAATAATTTACTCTAGCTTTCCATCCATTCTGTTTACTTTCCTCTTTCTCTGCATCACAGTCAAGGGGCTTAAAAATAAAGCTCTACCACTGCAGTAATTTAACAACTAGACTTCAAATTTTAATGCTTCTTAATTTATTTTTTTTTTTAATGTATGTTTTTAGGCTTGCCGTATCCCAAATAAGCACCTCTTCTCACTAAATACAGGAGAACGAGGATGTTTTCGTCTGGCTTTCTCTCATAATGGAAGAATATTAGCAGCGGCCTGTGCCAGCCGAGATGGATATCCAATTATCTGTGAGTAATAATTCTATTTAATGGGATCGAAGTCTATCTGGAAGACATTTGTTTTTTTAAAATTCATTGAAATCTTAATTTGAGTAAGGCCCAGTTTTTTAATAATTATTTCACAGCTTTCTATAAAATATATGTTCAGAAGTAGAATGAGAATAATCAAATGAAGGGTGGTAAGTTTGTGAAACATGCAAGAGGATTTTTGTAAGCATTTTCTTATCATAAATATGGAAATTTAGAAACATGAAGGGATTAATAAATCCCATGAGGAATTCTAGCCCATGTGGTCAGTTGATAGAAGTGATAATTTAAATTATGAAAGCCGTCAAATTTCATATGCAGTAGAAAGTAACAGCTCAGGACGGGAGTACCTAGAGAACAATTTCTCAATAGTAGGGAAGGCAGCAGAGAGACCAGAAACCCACTTTCAAATTGCCTTTAAAAAATACAGAAAACCATGTTAAAAAGGAAAATTCCTGTCGCTTTAAGTGAGCATTCTCTACTCTTCTAAAGTGAGAGACATTAAATACTTTCCCTAATTTCTTGTGTAATAATGAAAACCAGCTTCCTTAGCAGGAAGTTGCCTGCCCCTTGTGGGCGTCTGCCCTAAGTACTAGGTGGTTTTAAATTTCCCTCAGCCTCACACAGTTTATTTCAGATGATTTATTTTCAGCAAGGACTCATAATTGGCTTGGCTACCATTTATTAAATACTCCTCCTCATGAAATAATGTTAGCTTTAAAAAACAAAATTACTTGTGTAGTTTGATTATGACTGTGCTATTTTAAAAATTTGCCAAAACCAATGCATGGAGGAAAAAAGATTCTTAGGATATCTACTCCAGAGAATTAATAGTGATTTCTTTTTTGGATAGTGAAAGAATTATTTTCATTTTGATTTATATTTTAGCATTTCAGTGATAAATATGTGTTACTTTATTCTTAAAGAAATCTTATTCAGAATGCTATATAAATTTAGACATACTTATTGCTTAAGTCTCCAAAGCACAAAAGAATTTTTGTCTTTCGTTGCAATTGTTTGGCTATGATGTATCTACTTGGAATTCGTTTAGCTTGTTGGATATGTAGATTACTGTTTTTCACAAAATGGGGAAGTATTCAGTCTTTATTTCTTCAAATTGTTCTTCTCCTTTCTATTTTTTCTCTTCTGAGACTCTCATTATCTCATTGTTGATACACCTGGTGGTGTCCCACAAGTCTCTGCAGCTTTATTCATTTTTCTTCATCGTTTTTCCTTCTGTTCCTCAGACTGCATAATCTCAATTGACTTGTCTTCAAGTTCTTTCTTCTGCCAGCTCAGATCTGTTAGTGAACCTCTTTAGTGAATTATTTCCATTATTGTACTTTTCAACTCTAGAATTTTTTGTCTTTTTTAATAATTTCTGTCTCTTTATTGATACTGTTATTTTAGCAAGAAATTATTCTCACACCTTAATTCTTTAGACATGGTTTTCTTTTTATCTTTGAACATATTTATAAGAGTGAATTTAAATAAAGTTTTTGTCCGGAACAATGTCTTGGCTTCTTCATGGACAGTTTCTGTGGACTGCCTTGTTTCCTGTGGGTGGCTCTACTGGACTGTTTTGGTTTTTTCTTGTCTCTGTATTACATGTGCGGCAGGTCTGGAAATCCGATTCCTCTCCTTCCCCTCCTCTGCACCTACCCGCCCAGGATTTGTTGTTGCTGAAGTCTCTGCTCACTCAGCTTGGTGGTCAGCTATGGTAGAGATTTTTAAATACTTTGAGTGAGTTGATCGCCCAGCCTTTACTAAGCGGGTGTGTGTGTGTTGGGATGCGTTCTTAACACTTCACGGCAGGCAGTTGCAGCTCTGCCTTACTTCACTTTCAGGTCAGTCAGAGGGAGAGAGCGCCTCTGGTCTTTTTGTTCACATACATATGTCCTGCTGGGTTCCCAGGAATTTGTTGCATCTTTTCAAAGTCCTCTGTGGACATCTCATTCCCAGCTTTTTCCTTTTACATTTTTTTGCTCAGCCTCTCCTTGGCCACTCTCCTTAGCTTCAGTTGGCATCACTGCCTCAGCCAGCTGTGCCACTGATTATTTCAGCATGCACCCTGGGGTTAGGGTTTTTCACACACAGCAGGCTCTGAGCCAAGCCAAGGAAAGCCAAGCCCTGGGAATGGAGCTTTTTAGTGGTAAGTATTGGGAGTGGGGCTTTGTGGGGAGCTTCTTATATTTTCTGGCCCATCCCATGGCTACTAGGCTGCTGGCTTTAAGTTGTGAGACTATTGGTTTCTAAAGCTACTCTGCAGCTTGGGAGAGGGGAATGGGACCATGGCATTTTTTAAAATGCTGCAAAGCTCATGTTCCTACCAAGATTAAGCTGTTTTTCTTGAATAAATGCTCCTCAGGTTGTTGCAAGCCTTTGTTTAACTTCTAGAGTTCAGAAAAAGTTAATTTGGATAATTTTTGAGGTATTCTCGTTGCATTTATCAGGGAGCAGATATTCTGAGGTGCTTCTTTGCTATTCCAGAAGTACTTCTGTGCTGCTTAGTATTTTAAAGGGCATTTGGTTTTACCACTAGGTGGAAGTAGAGACTTGCAAATTTTGTTGTTCTCAAGTCACTTTTTCAAAGCTTTCATTGTGAACCTAACTTAGAGCAATACCTTAATGTCTTGTTTATCAGATTAGGTCTCTGTTAATTCTCTTATTATATCATTTTAGTATTGGAATTTTTTTCAAACAAGGGCTGCCTGGGTGGCTCACCTGGTTAAGCATCTTCCTTCAGTTCAGGTCGTGATTCCAGGGTTCTGACAGGATTGGGACCCCTGCTCAGCAGGGAGTCTGCTTCTCCCTCTCCCTTTGCCCCTTCCCTCGGCTGGCGCTCACTCTCACCTTCTCAAACAAACAAACTAACAAATAAATAAAATATTTTTTTAAAAAAGAATTCTAATAGTAGCACAGTTTAAATTTCTTTTTTAAATAATTAAAATTTTGGCTGGAATTTAATGGATTTTCAGGTAAAGTAATATCTTATTCATGAAAACTCAAATTATAGAATCTTTGAAGTGAATTGCAATTTAACTGTTATCTATTATTTGATTAATAAATTGATGGTGGAAGACTACTAGGAAAATTGCTTTGACGAGATGAGAGTAATTGTAGCATGCTATAAAACTTTATATGTGTAAATTCTTGTGTCTGAAGGAAATGAAAAACTACTTTTAAGTAGACTTTGAGATTTTTTTATGCTGAAAATATCTTTGGTGATGGTATTCTTAGAGACTGTGTGCAAATTATTATAAGCTATATGTTTGTATGTTACTGGATTAAGGACTCTCTGGCTGGAAACCTACTAATTTTTGAATATTTTCTGTAGTATATGAAATTCCTTCTGGGCGTTTCATGAGAGAATTGTGTGGCCACCTTAATATCATTTATGATCTTTGCTGGTCCCATGATGATCGCTATATCCTTACTGCATCATCTGATGGCACTGCCAGGTTAGTATACTTGAGAAGTACTTACTGTGTATGTTGTTGGCCATCAAGGAAAGTAAAGAAAATATAAAGGGATATAGCTATTCTTAGGCTTAAGTAATATTTTGCTTATCAAGGGACTGTCATAGAGATGCATCATATAGACCTATTAGATCAGTAGTAGTGGGAAAGCTTTTTCCTAAAGATGTTTTTATTAAATATATCTTTTTTATGTAATACATAATGCTTCTAGTTCCCAGTGTCCTTAAATGATCATTATGTACACTATTTGATTAATACTCTGCACTGTTTGACGTAAGGTAAACAGTTGATATTTTCCTAGAATATAAGCTCTTAATGGTAGGGCTTCTGTTTTCCCTGTTAGCTATGGGCAGGGGCCAGGCCACAGTGATGCACAGTGCATGGTAGACAGTGAGGAACGGAAACCTTGTCTAAGACAAAGGTATGGCATAAGGGGAAGAACTTATAACTGTTAATTTATATGGAAAAATTTTTGAACATTCTCAGACCCAAAAATAACTTCTCTTGGAGTTTTCTGATACCTTGGGACACATCTTTCTTTAAGGGGGGCACAAAATAAATTGAAATAAAGCACCAGTGCTCACAGATACAGTTCAGACCTGTGGCAGCTTGACGTTGAGATGCTGAGTGTAGCTTCCAGGGACGAGTGTCGCAGTGCCCCCTCGCTGCTGGGGTTGCGCTTTCCCTTGTGGAAGGGCTCACAGCAGAACAAGTGCTGAACCCGATTTTGCCTTTTCTCCTTTTTTCATTAAAGTAAAACTCCTCTTCACTTTTCTTCTGGTTAGTGAAAACAGGTACTAATGTAGGTCTTAGGTAAAAAGCCAAGTGGTGTAAGGCAGACTTTGAAAAGCAGGGGATACCTACATGTAAGTGAATATGTGCCTTATGTTTTAAGAGTTTTATAGATTTTCAGTATTTGCATTTTTCAGAATGTCAGTTATAAAATAATTTAATCCTTCCCAACTTAATATGTATCATAAAATTTTTTAAATCTACTTTGTAAAATTTCATTGACCTGTTCTAGCTGCTTGTTCTACCTTGTTTGCATGCTAAATGTAGACACTTCTAGACACTTCTAGTGTCTGAGTCTCTTTTATTACTCCTATCAGCTTCCTTTTTAATATAAAATGTCTAATTAATTAAGATCTTATCAGGACTGTTGAGTTTCTGTTTAAACAAAAGGTGGTAATTGGTGAGACTTGATTTCCTTCCATGTGTAGCTAGGCACCTGCTGTTGGTCCCTCTTAATAGGATCCTTTGGAACCCCTGGTCTGCTTGTTGTCTCAACACAGCCATTCTGTCCCATGCCAGATTGTACTAGAGAAAAATTCATAACCTTGGAAAGGCCTGATTGTGGATTTGTAAGTCTTAAAATCACCTGAGCAGTCATCTCAGCCAAGCAAGCTTTTTCCTTACCTTTATTCCGCTATCTTTTCTTAGTCCTCTGGCAGCACATCCAAGCCTTGTGGCACTTCAGGCTCTCGACCCTGAGTCACATCTGTCCGCTTTCATTAGCTGACTGCCTTTAGCTTCCAGTGAATTATGCCAGACATGAACTTCCTGTATTTCCCTCTGGTTTCCCACCCAATATCTATAAATGTACCCATCTTTATCTCTGTCCACTGCTCTTAACAAAGATGTATGGGTAAGGACACCTTTCAGGCCACTCTTTGACATGTGCTTTTTTAAAAAAAATTTTTTTAATTTTTTATTAACATATAATGTATTATTAGGCCCAGGGGTACAGGTCTGTGAATCGCCAGGTTTACACACTTCACAGAACTCAACCATAGCACATACCCTCCCCAGTGTCCATAACCCAACCACCCTCTCCATCCCCCACTCCCCGCAACAACCCTCAGTTTGTTTTGTGAGATTAAGAGTCTCTTATGGTTTTTGACATGTGCTTTTAATCTCAGCCTTTCAATCTACAATTCTGTTTCCTACCTCTCTTATCTCTTCAGTATCTTCCTCTTTATTGATTTTGTCCTCTCATCTTAAAAATATGCTCAAATTTCCTTATCTTAAGAAATCTTTCTTTCAGTTCTTTCTCCTTTTCGGACTACCCCATTATTTTTCTTTCTACAACATCAAGAACGTTCTACACACGTCTTTAGCTCAACTCTGTGAATCTAGTTTTCACTGCCCCCCCTGCTAGATCAACCTTCTTTAAGAGGTCAGCAGTCTCTTGCTGATTTTCAGATTCAGTGGCCAATTTAGGTCCTTACCCTATCTGCTTTCACTGAAGTGATTAATTATTGACTAGTTTTAAAATAGTTTCAATTAAATGGTTTCTTTAACAGCCTCTTCTGTTTGCTTTTTATGACTGGCCAGTTCTTGTTCCCTGTCACTTGTTCCTCTTCGAAGCTCTGCCTGTTCTCTGTAGATGTTTATTCCCAGAATCCTCCTATTTGAGCATCTTCCTTGGTTTGCTGTGCTTATCCTGGTCTCTCTCATTTTCCCCAGTTTTCAGTCTCACTTCTATGGGCTGACTTCTAGCGCCCACTTTTTTTCTGAGTTTCACTTTCTGTTACTCTGTCTGGACTGTCAGTGGCACCTTGGATCTAAAACCAGACTTGATATCACTAGACTGCTTTCCTCATTTTGTCCTCTTGTGGATTTTTTAATGGCATCCACCCTGAATCCCAAGCCAGGAGTCCAGAATAGCACTCATTTCTTTTTTTCTTCCTACCCTTCCTTCCCATATCTAAGAGTACCACAGATCTGTCAGTTTGCCCTCCTAAAACCTTCACCATTCCGTCACACCCTTTCTATCCTCACTGCTGTTACCTTCTTTCAGGCCCTTGCTATCTCTAGCTTAAACTATTGGTGCTAAACTTCCCCACTGTTCAGTCTATCGTTCCTCCGTCTTTTTACAGCCATGCTTCATAATGCCCTGATCTTCAGAAGTCTTCCCACCACCCTTTTGAAAATGTTCCAGATCCTTAACATGGCATTACAGGCATGTTTCTCATTGACCCTACATCCTTCTCCTGTGCACTTGCCATGTACCCTTGGCATCACCCACACAATCTTTTAAAATGCTCTTAGTATCTTCCTCTCCATGTCTCTTCTTCCGGTGCTTAAATGCCCTTTTCCTAGCCTTCCTGCCCAACTCAGTCACTCAGCAACCATTTAAGTGCCTTTTGTGATGGCTCATAGTCATTGTTTAAAACCCAGCTCAGATTTAACCATTTCTTATAGTTTTCTTGTTTTTTTGCCAGCATATGATATTTTATATATATACACAATATATATACACAATTTTATATATATACACAATAAAGTATGCTTTTTTCTTTATGTAGCTTTGATACTGTTGGAGGATGTTTTACATCATAAAAATACTTATTGTGTAGGATTAACTGAGTGAAGAGAAACATTGTGGCTAGAACCAAAAAGAGTGAGGTTTTTGAAAGAGGTAAAGACTACTTAAAATGAATAAGGTAAAGTCAAAGGAAGAGAATTAGAGTTGCTAATGTTCCGAGAGGCAGAGGCATGGACTTCTGGCTGTGTCTTCTCCTTGTCTTCCTGGTTAGTGTTAGTGACTCCTGAGTTATTGTTTCCCACTGGTTAGCTCTTTGCCATGTATGGTTAACCAAAATCTTCTTTAGTTATCTTCAGTACAAATCTGTATTTTTCTCTAACCAATGGCTCCTCATATAATCAGACTTTTCCCACATGTAATGGCTCCCATTTAGGCACATATGTCTCCATGTTGCCCCTCATCATACATACTGTTGTAACTGTATGTTTTTTTCTTTCCCAACTGTAATAATTTTTTTGTGTGCTCATCTAGTCTTCACAGATTTATGTATTTCCTTGTTCTTTGTGATCAGCTCTTTTTTCCCCAAACTCATTAATACATTTCTGTTGTTCTTAGACTCAACCTTTGCTTGCTTGACTAAAGCCATCATTGATTTCAGTTAGGTTTTTACATAAAAGGCTTCATTTTTATTGTAAATTACTGTGTCTATTTTAATTGAGCTGCTTTTAAGATATGATTATTTCATTTCTACCTGTTACATAGGATTTCACATAATACTGCTAAGATTTTTAAGCAAACAGCTGAAGTTTTTCTTTTAAACAATCTTCTTTTAACAGTCTTAATCACAAATTCGTTATTTTGTTCTTTTAATAAGTATTGTATTTCATGTAGCATATATTCATTGAAAGTATTACTATGGTAAAAATGTTTATGCAGTGATACACGTGTTTTATTTTCACTTGAAAACATGTTCTTTCACTTCCTTCATTATTAGTTTGGATTCTTAGTAATTGTAGATCATATCCTTATTTGAAGCAGCTGCTGAGAAGACTCAGAATGTTATTCTTGAATGGCAGCTGTATTTTTTTCTTTCATCGATAATTTTGAAAAGGACTTAATTTGCTTTAGTTCTTAGGTCATGATTAAAAGAAGGAACTATAAATCCCCCTATTAATAATTAATCTATTTTTCTAATTCTGACAATTTAATCAGACTGTTTAAAAATCCAGTGTTCCACACTCATTTAGTACCTTTCAGTCGCTAGATTTTTGCCTATTTTTACACACTGACTAGAACTGTAGAGTATTTAACATAAGTTTTAACCCTTAGGGTTTAATCTTTTGTCAGGACTGTAGCAATGACAGTAATATTACTTTTTAAAAATTATCCATAATTTAGAGGAAGACATATTAAAAGTGTTAAATATAAATTGATTGTTTAATGTAAGGTAGCTTGTTTTCTATCAGAATATCATAGTTAATCTTATTTTACTGAGGTATCAAACAGTAATTTCAATATGGCTTTTAAGACTTTGAGATCACAGTCACTTTCTAGGCTTGGAAATTATAAATACAGAGTTAATGGACTAGCTTATTCTCTAAACCTCTACTAGGGAGCACTTTACAAAAACAATATACACAACCTAAATGGAGAATAATTGAAGCTCTCCCTATATTTTATTTTTTGTGTGTATTGTACTAAATGCAGTATTTTACCAACTATTCCATGTGTGTTTAATCAATGTCAAAAATAATTGTTTAAAAAAAATCCAAATACAATTTTTCATTTTACAGTATAGATTAAAATTAGTAGACAAATTAACCATTATGCTTGATAATAACTAAGAAATAGTTTTGTCAAAATGTAAAGAACCCCAGCCATAAAATATTTGATCACATTATTTTTGATTGTTATAAAATGTAGTTTGCCTTTGGTTATTGTCATTGCTTACTTAAGTTCCATTGGCCATGTTGGTTTTTGGGAAAAGTTTTAGAAACTTCTGCCTTTCAGAAGCAACATATAACTTTTTATCCTTTTCCAGGATATGGAAAAATGAAATAAATCATACTAATACTTTCAGAGTTTTACCTCATCCTTCTTTTGTTTACACGGCTAAATTCCATCCTGCTGTAAAAGAAGTGGTAGTTACAGGTTGTTATGATTCTGTGATACGGATATGGAAGGTTGATATGAGAGGGGATCCTGCGATATTGATTCGACAGTTTGACACACACAGAAGTTTCATCAACTCTCTCTGTTTTGATATTGAAGGTATGTCAAAATATAGTCCAAATGAAGGCTAGTTGCACGAAGAATTTTTTAAAAATAATTTTTGTTCATTAAGGTAATATTTTTAAGCTTGAGAGGGATTTTGTGTATTGATGATTATACATTTTTAGATTTATGTGTATTTTGCAGATCATATGATAGACCTGGGCACAGATTTGGCAGTCAGGGAGTTTTGTTTGTAATTTTAAAGTCATTAAATTCTGGGGGCGCCTGAGTAGCTCAGTCCGTTAAGTGTCCAGCTCTTGGTTTCAGCTCAGGTCATGATCTCAGGGTCATGACATTGAGCCCTATGTTGGGCTCTGCGCTCAGCATGGAGTCTGCTTGTGTTTCTTCCTCTGCTCCTCCCCCTGCATATACTCTCTCTCTAATAATAAAATCTTTTTAAAAAATCATTTGTCATTAAATTCTTAAATTTTAGATTCAACTAATCTTTGCTGTAATAACCAGTCATATACCAAATTTCATAAATATATTTCGTTGGATTGGTAATTATCCCCTCAGTAGGCTTATTTCTTTCTTTTTCCAGTAGGTTTCTTTTAAGTGGCTTTTGAGTTAAAGGGTAAAATGAGGAAGAAGAGGGAACTACCAAAAGAATATTAGATAGATAGCAGGGAAAACCTGTATTTACACTCTGTACTGAGTACATTGTGCATTGAGCACCTCTGCATTCAGCTCACAGTTAATAGGTATGTATTATATAATTGTCTGAAGGTATCTTAAGAAACATTCTATTGTTGGCAGTACTTAGGATGTTTCCAGCTTTCTCCTACCATGAACATGATTTCTCTGAATAATATAGATACACATGTGCATATATGTATATACAAAACTTTGTTGCACTGTTTTATAATTATTTTCTTAACATAAATTCCTAGACCTGAGGTTGCTGAGTCAAACATTTCTGGAGTCCTTGCTTTGTGCTGTAATGTTTTAAGTACGGATATATAGACTATAGCTATAATTAATTAGTATAGCATCCAGATCAAAATGAAACTATTGCCAATATATTCAGTCTAACTACAGGGATGATAAGAAATTGGAACACATTAAGGAAAAGTCACCAGGGATAGAAAGGTGCCTACAAACTTTGTCATAGTAGAAGTCATTCAGATTATAAAAGACATGAATTTCTTCAAATACTTGACTAAGATATGCATATGTGAAACAAAAAGAAATCAGTCTGTATTGCTCCAGTAGAAAAAGATAGAGCTACCAAAGATGGATATTCTTTGTTCTGAATTGGAAAGAACGTTCTAGTATCTAGAGCAGTTCATCAGTTGAATAGCTCCCTTGTAAAAAACCAAGTTCACAGTTACTAAACAACCGTCTGTTCTTGATGGTGTGGGAGATAATCCTGAGTGAGTATACAGTGAGTTTGATGGTCTCTGAGGTCCCATTCAACTATAAAATGGTTTAACTCTAAGAATATATGTTAAACTGGAACACCTGTCATTTATCGTTTTTTTTTTTTTTAAAGATTTTATTTATTTATTTGACAGACAGAGATCACAGGTAGGCAGAGAGGCAGGCAGAGAGAGGAAGGGAAGCAGGCTCCCTGCTGAGCACAGAGCCTGATGCGGGGCTCGATCCCAGGACCCTGGGATCATGACCTGAGCTGAAGGCAGAGGCTTTAACCCACTGAGCCACCCAGGCGCCCCTCATTTATCGTTTTATTCATTCCCTATTGTTTATTGAGTTTCTACTGGTCTCAGGCATTTTGCTAACAGTATATATTAGAATATAGGTGTTTTTTCAGGAATATAGAACAGATCATATAGGTTAATAAAGGTGAGCAATATAGATAACATACTGGATAATTCAAATGATTTATTTGGCTATAGAATTTGACCTATATATAAATGCAATAAGATGCTCATTTCTTTGTGTATTCAATTTCATGTGAGTAAAAAAGGGAAATAAGTCATCAAAAGTAATTCAGAAGAATGAAGAATTCATTTAAAAATAATTGGGAATTTATTATGATTTGTATTGGTTTTTTTTTATTTTTTAGGTTTTTTTTTCTTTTTACTAAAATACTGTTTAATAGCCCTCTGATTCTTTGTTATACTGGGATGTGTTTTCCCAATTTCATTTTGTTTCTACCTGGTGTAGCATTCACAAGTAATTTTTTTTTTAAATAGGTCAGCACATGTATTCAGGAGATTGCACGGGGGTGATTGTTGTTTGGAATACCTATGTCAGAGTCAATGATGTGCAACATTCAGTGCGCCACTGGAGTGTAAATAAGGTATATAAGATCATATTTAATACATGAGATTTAATTTTACAAATTAGAAAAAAATTGAACTACATGACTTTAGAAATAAGACATCAGGACATTCTTTCTCTCTTCTCAAAAAAATTTTTCTCAAGCCCTACAAAGTCAGTTATTATTGATGAATTGTCTAGTTTTCCTGATGGCTAAGTGATGATATAGCAGCTTAGTGAAAATTTGCATTTTGGCCAAACTTTACTTTCTTATCTTTGAACCCTAATTTGTGATATGGCTTCACTGATCCATTACTGGAATTATGCTAAAATGAGGCCTATGTTATATTACCACCTATAAGTAATAACTTACATTTTCTGCTATTCATTTTCTTTTTTTGACCCCCATAACATCACTCTAAAAACAGTGTGTTCAATGTTTTGTTAACAGTATTATTTTTCACAATTATGTAATCAAAAGTATATAATTATGACTAGGGTCTATCATTTACTCACAATAATTGTTTTCACTTGAGTTTTGCCAAGTAGGCAGAAACAGGTGATCTTTCATTTTTGGAAGAGATTGTTTTTAAGGTACCTGGTGTATTAAACAGTTTTATTGGTGCATATTCAGTATTTTTAATTAAAAGTATAAAATAAATTTTTAAACCTGAGTTTGTTTTATATAAGTTGATACAGTTTGTCTTATATGCTATATTTTGTTCTTCAGTGTTTTGTTCTTCTAACAGCTGTCCTCATTTGAAAAAAAGACATTCTAAGTGAAAAAGAATTTTTATGAACTTGAGTTAAATCTGTTGAATCTATCAGATCTATTTTTAAAACTTTATTTTTAGTCATTTTCATCTAGTCTATAGAATTAATGATTGATGGCTTGGGATTCATGTGATAACCTAATTTTACACACTTTGAAAAGAACTTTCTAATTACTTATATACCTAAGGGATTGACAAGGTTCCAAAGGCATCTTTTCCAATAAGTTGAGTGTACAGTGCAGAGTCTACTATGTGTGTTAAAAAATCATGTTTCTTTACCTCACTATAATAACTAAAAGGCAAATTTACCTTCAAAATCTGCAGCCTGGTAGTTACTCAAGATAGTCCAAAATAAAAAGTTAGAAAATGAGCTGAAATATCTTTTGGTAGCTAATGCCCTAGGACAAACTGTAGATTTCTTAACTTGGTTCTCTTTAGCCATCAGTGTGAGAAATGCTAAATTATACTCATCTGTCCCTTAAGATGACATGTCCATGTGCTCTGGCACACACTCCATGGTACAGGACATGAGCATTGAAACTAAGGCTTTTTTTGTTTGAGTATGAATATGATAAGGAAAAAATATAGAAGAGATCATTAACAGATACTATAAATGCTAAATCTGGTGGCACTTTTGTCGAATTCATGCCTAACACTGAACTTGTTAGACAGTTTTGTGTTTTTTTTATTTTGCACACTTGCATCTGTGTAAGTGTTGCTCAGACCCCCACCAGTGCATCCCCACCCCCAGGCTGTTGTAGTTCAGTCACTGCACCCCCCATCTGTGCTGTCAGTATTTGACTTCTGTAACAGCTAACAGCAGGCCTTCCTGTGGGCAGTGCGGTAGCGGGGCTTAGCTGCCGAGACTCGGATTGTAGCAGTTTGTCCCCCACCTCTGCTGGTGCCAAACCATCTCCGAAGAGGAGACCCTCTAGAGAAGGAGACAAAACATACTAGCGGGTCCTCAAAGGAGGAGAAGGCTAATTCAAGATTCTGTCTGGGGCTTAAAGCAGACTTGCTTTGGCATCTCTGGACTTCTGTCTAAGCAGTTTGCATTTACGGTCTTTTTTCTTTTTTCTAGTAATCCACTCAAGCAGGAGCTTTAGTAATTTTTCCTATGTAAGGCTCATCCAGGCAGATTTTCCTTCAGTATGTAGGTCTTTCTTGACATCATTTGTCAGACACCTCCTGTAGCTACCTTAAGTAACTACCAAAAAAAAAAAAAAAAAAAAAAAAATTCCTAGAGGCTCAGGTGCACTTAAGATTCAACTCCACCTGGGACCCGCCGCCGTGGCCTAGGAAGGCATTGCTGCTGGAGCTGTAATGGCCATTAATACTGCTTTACAAGAGGTGCTGCAGAACACCCTCATCCATGATGGCCTAGCACATGTAGTTTGAAGAGCTGTCAAAGCCTTAGACAAGGGCCAAGCCCATCTTTGTGTCCTCAAATCCAACTCTGATGAGGTGTATGTCAAGTTGGCGGAGGCCCCTTGTGCTGAACACCAAATCAACCTAATTAAGGTTGATAACAACAAGAAGCTAGGGGACTGGGTAGGCCCTCTGGGAAGCTGACAGGGGGAAACCGCATCAAGTCATTGGTTGCAGTTGTGTGGGTGTTAAGGACTGTGGCAAAGTCTCAGGCCAAGGATGTCATCGACAAGGATGAATATTTCAAATGCAAGAAATGAACAAATAAAAAATTTGATTCTTGTTCCTCAAAAAAAAAAAAAAAAAGCCACAAACCTAAAATTACAATCTAAATGAAATGATCTTGGAATATGATGCCAGTCACATACCTTTTTTAGGACAAAGTACAAGTAAGTGCATGAAGAAGTAATCTCACACTGAAATAGAACTTGAAAGTTAATTCTATACTAACTCTTGAAGTCATAAAAATTAGAAGCTTTTCTTATATGATGGTAAGCAAAAAAATACAAAGTTAGAAGTTGTGTTTTAGGAAGTGCTTATTTGGGAATACATCACAAAAATGCTAATTAAATGTAGCTATATATGTGTGTGTATATATATATATATATACATTCATATATATATACACACACACACACACAAACACACACACACACACACTATTAGCTTTATTTTCAACCTATAACTGAAGTTACTGGGATTCCTTTTGCTAATGATTTTAAAGGATCCTTTAAATTGCAGTCAAAAATGACTGACTTAATTTTGTGCTCTAAAACGGGCTTCATATTAGACAAACTGTACGGTGATAATATTTTATAATCTTTTTTAATCATTTTAGGAAATTAAAGAGAGTGAGTTTAAGGGGATTCCTATAAGTTATTTGGAGGTTCATCCCAATGGAAAACGATTGTTAATCCATACCAAAGACAGTACTTTGAGAATTATGGATCTCCGAATGTAAGTATATTTCTATATTGACAGGTTAAGCACTCGTAGAATAAAAAATGAGTTAATTCATACTTATAAAATACAGCTGTGGTTCTCATATAGACAGTTTTTCCCCTCAGAAGACATCTTACATTGTTTAGAGGCATTTTTGAATGTTAGAATTTAGTGGATAGAGACCAGAGATACTGCTAAGCATCCTACAGTTTATAAGACAGTCCCCCACAACAAAGAATTTTCTGGCTCAAAATGTAAACTGTTCTGAAGCTGAAATGTAGTCAGTTGCTTTTTGTTGTCACAAAAAAAAAAAAAAAAAAAGAGGAAGCCTCTGCCTTAGAATATCTTTTATCTCTCTTACAATACTTCTATAGCATAGTACTATGCAATAATACTGTAACAGAATGACACAGCTTTTGATTAATATATCCTTGTTTTTCCTATTTTGTGTTATTTCTAAATAAGGAAAGGAAATTTTCTTAATGTAAAAAGTGGAAGCAGAATGCTGGAAAAGCCAGCATAGTTTTCCAGTGTGCTTTTGTTTTGTTGTTAAGTGTACCAATAAAACAAATGAGAACTCTAGTTTTATTAGATTTCATGATTGTGTTTAGAAAGGAAAATGTAATGTATACTAGTTTATTCTGCAACATTCTTGTAGGGCTAACTCTTCAGGCTTTCGTTTATGTAGAGCTGTTCAGGATACTGGCATCAGTGCTGTGAGAGAATGATTAGCAGAGTAGTTCATCAGGAGTTTATAATCTAGTTACAATACCTCCAGAATAACACAAAACATTTAATTAGGCTAAATTGTGAGATCTTCTAGGAATGGGATCTGCCTTATTCTTCTTTTATACATAGTACCCATGTCATGCTTGAGAGATAGCAAGTACTTGATATGTATTATTTTAATGACTATAAATACTTAATAAAAGGATTATATCTTTCATGGCAGATAAAGGTAAGGATGGCTGTAGTATAGTCTTCTGTTAAAGGCTCTGTAGAGAGGCTGGCCTTTGAGCTCAATATAAAGGATGGGTAGAATTTAGATAAGATAGAAGTTGGTCGGGAGGGTGGAAAACATGAAAAACCTGGAATAAAATTCAGAGGTAGAATAATAGAAGTTGTGATCAAGTCAGGGTGAGTAAGTCTGTAGGAACATTAATTTCTTGATAGTGCTGAGAAAGAATTTTTTTAGAAATAGAGATTAGTGCCAGGTTTTAAAAGGCCAGGCGTAAAGAATTTGGTTATTCTCTTTTCAAGTAGCTTAGACTTCTGCTTGGGCTCTAGAGGCGAACTGCTTAGTGTCAAATAACACCTTTTCCATCCCTGACCAACTGATGAACCATTCTGAGACTCTCCTCCTCACTCAAATGGGGAAAATAATATACCATATTCATAAGAGTTTCGTGGGGAGTAAATAAGTTTACACATGTAAAGTATGGCAAGGACTCCAGAAACTTTTCAGCCAGTAACCTCAGGTCTGGGAATTTATGTGGAAATAATGATAAAACAGTGAAAAAATACGTATACACAAGATTGTATGTAGAAATCATGTTCATGGTAAGGGAAAGCTAGAAACATCCTAACTGTTGTCCCATAGTAGAAGAATTCTTAAGGTATGTTTAGACAGTGATATATACCTACTAAAATGAATACATAATCTATATTTTCTGACAAAAAGTGCCATTATTCATGATTTATTGTTAAATGAAAAAAAAGCATATAATGGGACACTGTTTGTAATGTCCTCTCTGTAAACCAGGGATGATAATAGTACTTACCTGGCATGTAGTGAGCACTAAAATAATGTTAGCTGTTGGGGCATCTGAGTGGTCGGTTAAGCATCTGGCTCAGATCATGATCCCAGAGTCCTGGAACTGAGCCCCGCATTAGGCTCCCTGCTCAGCGGGGAGCCTGCTTCTACCTCTCCCTCTGCGGTTCCCCCTGCTTGTGCTCTTTCTCAAATAAATAAATAAAATCTTAAGAAAAAATGTTAGCTATTATTCACAAATGAAAAAGTCTAGAAGATTATATACCTATTTAATAGAGGATTTAATAATATTTTTGTCTAATATTCCTGCAAGGATCCAACTATATGTTGTGTGATTTCAAAAATTTATCACATGGGAAAAATATAAGAATATAAAAATCTTACACATTTTTAAGTAACCAACTCAAATGCTGCTTCCATAACGTAGGCTCTCTCTTCATAGCTAGAAATAATCATTTTGGGGACGCCTGGGTGGCTCAGTCGGTTAAGCATCTGCCTTCAGCTTAGGTCTGGGGTGACCATGGCGCTCCCTGCTCAGTGGGGAGTCTGCTTCTCCCTCTCCTTCTGCCCCCACCCCTGGCTCATGCTCTCGATCTCTCTCTCAGATAAATAAAATCTTTTTAAAAAAGAAAGAAAGAATCACTTTTATCCAAATCATTTTGTTTTCTTGTGGCACTTTCTACCTCCAATTTCCATTTTATATTGATGCATTCCTTCTCTCTCCTAAATTATAAACTTCCTGAGCTCTGGGACTCTCTCTTCTTTATTCTTCATCCATCATAGAATGTCTATCATGTAACAGATTCTCGAAAAATTGTTTGTTAAATGCAAAAGAAGTATTTAAAAGAAAAGGTTTTTTTTAACTACCAGTCTTTTCAATGGGTAGGATAGGTTACATTTGTGAAATCTTTTTTGTTTGTAGATTAGCAGCAAGGAAATTTGTGGGTGCAGCAAATTACCGGGAAAAGATTCATAGTACTTTGACACCATGTGGGACTTTTCTCTTTGCTGGAAGTGAGGATGGTATAGTATATGTTTGGAACCCAGAAACAGGTAAATATTTAATTGATCTTAAAACATTTTTAGGGTTTGTTTTTATTTTTGAAGAAGTGGGGAAACTATCATTTTATGGAATAATTTTCAAGAAAATTCTGATTTCAGGTTCTCAATTATGTTTTTCAAGATGGGAGAGCTGATAGTGGGACTCAGCTGTAGTCTAAATTTATATTAGATTCTGTTTTTATTGTTTTGATATCTTCATGGATTTGGATTTTGCATTATAATTCAAGGTTTATTCTTTCCTTGCCTATAAGGTATTAGAAATCTTAAGAGAAGTATTTTTTATTGTGGTTGACATACGATATTATGTTAGTTTCAGGTATACAACAAACATAATAATCCAACAGTTATATACATTACAAAATGCTCCCAGTCATAAGTGTAGTTACTATGTGTCACCATACAAAGTTATTTTATAGTATTATTGACCATATTCCCTGTGCTCTATAAGAGAAGTACTTAAGATTGTAATGCAAAATTCAGAATATTTATAACTTGAATTTGGAATTTAAGTGGGTATACAAATGGCTAAATATCTGTAATGTATTTTTTATTAGAAGTAATTATATTCCTGTCAAAGTTTTGGTGTCTGAAATTTAATAGCAATTTACCTGGAGTGCCTGACTGGCTCAGTTGATAGAGCTTGCCAGTTTTGATCCTTAGAATCATAAGTTTGAGCCTCATATTGCGTACAGAGATTACTTAAAAGTAGTCATTAAAAAAGAAAAACAAAAGCAAGTTACCTCAATTACTGTAATTCATGTTTTTCCAATGTAGTAAGTATATTGGGAAGTTTATTTGTACCTCACCTTTGCTTTTCAAAAGAAAAGTTAAAGCCACATAAACATTTTTAGTAATAAGTTGGGAGTATTTTATAAAATTTAAAATATCTTTAGTCAATAGTATTTGGTTCACTGTGTTAATTTTCTTCATTTTTTTTCCTTAAGTTTTTCATCTAAATTCCAGTTAGTTAACACACAGGGTAAATATTAGTTTCAGCTGCGGAATTTAGTGACCCATCACTTCATATACAACACCCATCACAGCACATGCCCTCCTTAATCACACATTCTCCATCTTTCCTTTAAGCATTTTTGACTAGTCGGTTCATTTGGAGGTTTTTCTCTTACTGTGTTTTGATGCTTTGACATCAGTTTGGAAGTGTTAAATCTCTTTATCCTTCAATAAATTGATCTTGGTTGTTTGCTTTTTGAATTCCAGTTCTTATAGGTTCCTTAGACCTCTGCTATAGGCCTCTTTTAGCCCATTGATAATCATATCTATCTTTAAAGCAGGTAGTACCTCAGTCTCTGGAAAAAAAGAAATAGAAAAATGAATTCCCCACCAAACCTCCCTCAACCAGTGTCTTCGGTTTAAGGCCCTCAGTTCCTCCCAGAGTTCTCCGTGAGTTCTTTGTTATTAGCTGGCGTTTGCTCAGCTGTCAAATCTCAAGAGTCAGGTACTTCCCTCCTGCTAAGCTCTTTTTTTTTTTTTTTCTTCTGTGCCTTGAAAATCTTATTGAAGAGTTAGGATGAGAATTAGAAAAAGGAGGTCCAATAGGATGAAAAATAATTAATATAAGAATTACTCAGTTATTTTTAAGTAATCAAGGTCTTCTTGTATATAATGTGAGCTTTGTTATTATTTACTGTGTTTTTAGTTATTTACAGAATAATCTTCTAATAAGAGATATTTGAGGTAGTACAAATTATTGCATGTCTTTTCTTATTTAGGAGAACAAGTAGCAATGTATTCTGACCTGCCATTCAAATCACCCATTCGAGACATTTCTTATCACCCACTTGAAAATATGGTTGCATTTTGTGCATTTGGGCAGAATGAGCCAATTCTTCTGTATATTTATGATTTCCATGGTAAGTTCAGTGCTTTTAAGAAAAGAATATTTTAAGTAACCTTTCCTTTTAGTCTGAACCAGGAATCATGAGCTTTGTGAAAACTGTCAACCTTTGTATTAATAAAGCTCCCTTGAATACATTTTAAGACACATATTAAATAGGTTATATTATTATATGTTACAACATTTTATTTTTCCATAAGCACTATTATTATGGAGTTGAAATATCAGCAAAGGTATACATAAATGGTTATGTCTTTTTGTTGGAATCATAGAAAGGTGATCATCACTTTCTAACTTTAAACAAATAAAATTCACCTAAAAATTATTTGAGAATGTGTTAACTAAATTTAAAAGGTAAACAACATTTGGGACCTTTAATGTGCTCAGCTGAATATTTAGTTTCTTACTCCGTGTTTTTTGTTTTTCCCTAAAGCACAAGGTTGTAATCTATAGTTTTAAGAATTTCTTAGCTTAGGGGTGCCTGGGTGGCTCAGTGGGTTAAAGCCTCTGCTTTCGGCTCACGTCATGATCTCAGGGTTCTGGGGTCGAGCCCCACATCGGGCTCTCTGCTTAGCAGGGACCCTGCTTCCCCCTCTCTCTCTGCCTGCCTCTCTGCCTCATTGTGATCTCTCTCTGTCAAATAAATAAATAAAATCTTTAAAAAAAAAAGAATTTCTTAGCTTAAAAAGAAGGTAAAACATCAAATATCAGTGAAAATAAGATCTGGAATTAGAAATTTAATGTCTTTTTCTACTCTAAAATTACACTATTCTGTCTTTCTGAGAAAAAATAAGGATATGACCTGGGCACACTTTTCAGGAATAAAATGGTATTCTTAGAATTATTTGGATTTATGCTATTTTCATACATTTCTTTAACTTCTGTCCTGAAATTAGGATTTCATTGTTCTGCACTGTATTTACTCATAGTACTGTCACTCCCAAAATTGCAGTTTGATTTTCTTTACATATTAAATCTTGTTCAAAAATAAACAGTCATCATTAGTCTCTGATTTATTTAGGATATCATATATCATCATTCAGTTTTTCTGCTAAGCTAGACAGGCTTACGTACAATATCTTAAATGCATAAATATACAATTGCATACCTATATATAATGTAACATTAACATGGGGTTATTTGGCAGAGAGTCTTAAATTTAAAAGAAATGTGAGTCATTCCACTTATTGCATTAATACAGATATTGGTTAGCAGTTAATTGGTTATTGGTTAATTGTTCTGGTCAATGCTAAATTATTAAGACAGTTAAGTTCTAAACCTGAAGTTGTTGATCATTGTGTAGATTTTATTATGCTCTTCCAGGCAAATTATATTAGGAAAAAAAATATGTAAAATTGAGATTTATTTTGAAAAATTTTTCCTAGAAGAAATAGCTAATTTCTCTACCGCATATTCAGGCCTGGTGTCTAGTTCAAACAGGCTGAAAACAGGCTGAAACAGGCTGTTCTTTGTGTGCACTCTCACTCTTCACTTGAAGGAGAGTCACACCTAGGCGCCCCATCCTCATCACTGGGCCTAGAGTACAGAAGCAGGCTGCACAGTTATTTCCTCAGAACCTTTAGAACTTTCACAACAGTTGCCATTCAATTCCTAATGTGCTTTGTAGGCTTTTGAAATTTTCACAAAGGCAAGTGGAAGTTCCACTCTTTATCTTTCTTTTTTCAGTATTTTTTTCTGTCTTTGATCCATCATCAGGTTAGCCCAGTTGGGTTTGCCAGTTTGGTTTTTAGACCGTAGGCACTTAGACCAAGAAGTCCATTCTAGAAACATAAGCAGAAAGAGCAAAGCATTTTTAGGAGTTCAGAAGCAGAGGTTTTAGGTTCAGTTCTGTTTCTGTGTAGCTTGTGCAAGCCTCTTGCCTTTCTGAAGCTCCATTTCCTCATCTGCTAAGTGGCACCGCTACTGTCCACACCTGTGCTACCCTGGAGAGCCATTTGTGAGGATACTGTGAGGCAGGGACTGTGAAAGTACTTTGTAAATTGATAAGGACTGCAATAAAGGAAAAAGGTAAAATGTGTTGTTATCATGCTCATTTAACCCATATATACTTGACTTTATGGGAACTGAGGTTTTAATATGCTGATAAGTACCTCTATATGAAAGGGAATTGAAAAAAGTTTCTTCCCTCTCTTTTATTCATTCTCTTGGCAGCCCTTTTTTAAAAAATTATGATTAGAATGTTTACCTTTCTGGGTCAGTTGTATTAGAAAATAAATGCATGAAGTTAAGGACATTATATCTATACTGTATTAATATAGAGAAGGAAAGAATTCCAAGTGTTTCAGAAATTAAAATGTTCAAATAATACACATGAAATTAAAATTATTTTGTGCCATGATTTTCTAACACAATTTTCAGTGTACTAACACCTCTACAAACAAAACTCAGAATGTTTCAACACATTTTCCTAACTCTTTGCTGCCTATTTTTAAAATGAGGAAGCTTAGGAAGAAGTTACATAATCTCAAGCAATCCAGGATTTAGCACAGTTCTTGTGAATAGTATGTAGTCATAAGAAAAAAGTTGTTTTAGACTCTAAAGTGTTTTAGTCATTAAAAGCAAGCCATAATCATCAAGTCAATAGTATTTAGATTTTTCATTAAAGCCTACAATATTTATCATTAACCTGTTACAGCTTTGCCTTATATTTTACTTATTTTTAATGCAGGAATATTTTCCCCACACTTTCTTGGCTGAAAATAAAGTTTACATGTATCTTTACAGAAATGTTTTTAGTGGCATAAAATTTGAAAGATGTAGAACAGTTACATGATTTTTAAATAGTATTTATCAGAGCTACTCATACATTTAGGTATTTTTCAAGAAAAATGGAGCAAACTCATTTTTTTTTTGGTAAGTTAAATAAGCTGCGAATGAGACCACAGTGGTAGCTAAATGTATCATCTATCTTTCAGTTCTAGCAAAATCTGTGAAGAGTCAGCAAGCGTCTTTCCCTGTTAAGCATGTGTTCAAGTTGTGGTCTTTTGGGTCTTTCATTCTACTGACTTTTTGCTTTTTTTGGTAAGAAATACAATTTTTACTTTCAGAAGATAGTTTTATTTGCCTGATGCTGAAAGGGTTAATCATCTAGTAATACAAAATTTAGTCACAGAGTACCACAAACAATGTACTTTTAGGATTCCCATAATAACAGAGTGCTAGTCAGAAGAAACGGCTTCTGCTGAATTAAATTTATGAAGCTAGACTTTAGCAGTTAATGTTCTGTTATTAATATTTGTCTATCTCCATCTCTAGGATCCTGTTCTACATGTAGTGATAATCATAACTAATACTTTCAAAGCACTTACTTTGTTCCTGGTACTGTTTTAAGCACTTTACATATATTTACTTCATTTTTCACAATAATCTTAAGACATAGGTCCTGTAATTATCCTCATTTTATATGAGCCAGGACTTGAATCCATACAGTCTGGATTTGGAGACTGTGCTCTTATTTGCTGCACTAACCTGCCTTTTTTAGCAAATTTCCTGAAATACTAGCTTTTAATTTTCTAATAAGCAAACCTTTTTTTCCTGCAATACAATTTGCTTTATGCCTTTCTGTGATTTCTTTGTATCATTTGTACTTTGAAGGCAACAGAGGTGAAGGCTTATTCATCTTTCTGTTATCAGTACCTAGCCTGAATACTGACACACAATGAATATACATGTAGTAGGATCGAGTGCTAATTTGGGAAGTTCTCCTCATTGATAATCCCAGGTGGTGAGCCTAATTTTCCACTAGGTGGCAGTCTCTTCTCTGAATCAATGTTAACTCTCCCTTGCTTGGTCATAGTATCTTAGGCAAGACAAATCTTTATTGAGCATCTACTGTGTGCCAAGTTGAGCAGGACTGTAAAATCCAGGAATTAGACCCAGATTACCATGCTCTTTTCCAGTCTTTTATGCTTCCCAAGTAGTTGATAAAACCTCTGGAAGAATTTTAGTTACACTGAACAGCAATCTCTACCATTGACCCTGGATGTGATTTTATTTAAAAAATTCATATTCATTAATGACCACCTACATTGTTGTTGTTGATAGCTTTATTTTTCACACTGTGACATACTGTATTCAAGGTAATGAAGATAATGAAGGTAATGAATACCTTTATGTTCCTATAAAAATTTTGTTACATAACTTGCTCATTGACCAAAAGTCCATGGTGTTTGCAATTCCTAATGTCTAACCTAGTACCTGGTATATTCCTAATGTGCAGTAAGTGTTTGAAATGAGAATTACAATCCTATAGAATAGCATTTTCCCCTTATATTTTCTAAAAATATAGAATGAAAGTCATGATCAGTGAGTAAATTGGAGGCTAATAATAATAGTGGTAGTAGTAGCAGTTAACATTTATCAAACATTTACTGTGTGTCCTCTACTCTTATGAGCTTTTTATTTACATCCTTCCATACAGTCCTTTCAAAACCCCGTAAGGTAGATACTATTATTATCCTCATTTTGCAGATGATGAAACTGAGGTACAGGGAGAATGAAGTAATTTACATAAGGTCACACATTTGTTAAAGTTTATTCAGCTGTCTGAGTCCAGAGCCCATACTCTTAAAACACTAAACTACTTAGTCTTTGCATTTCCTAATTCATGAAGTAATTTATTTTTTTTAAAGATTTTATTTATTTATTTGACAGAGAGAGATCACAAGCAGGCAGAGGGGCAGACAGAGAGAGAGGAGGAAGCAGGCTCCCCACCGAGCAGAGAGCCCGATGCAGGGCTTGATCCCAGGACCCTAGGATCATGACCCGAGAGCCAAAGGCAGAGGCTTTAACCCACTGAGCCACCCAGGCACCCCATCATGAAGTAATTTAATTAAAAGGGTAGCCAGATATTCCTATGATGAAGTATATTGTTTTCAATTTTAATATTCAGGAGGAGTTATTTGGTTATTTTAATATTAATAGTTCAGTCTTTTACAAATGTTGGGGTTAATTATAATGCCTTAAGTAATTATATTTTCAGTATAATCCAAAATATGAATTATCTTTATTATGTAGCATTCAGTTTTAATAGAGCCAACTTTATAATATTTTTGCAACAAGATAATGTCTAATTGAAATTAATTTAGTATGCATAGTTGTCTATATAATTTCATAGTGTTCTTAAAGTACTAATGATGAATGATTCAAAGACACACTCAATTACTACCAATTCTCATACTTGGATAAGATTATACAGTAACATATACTATTGATTGTAGGTCATAGTTTAAGTATCTATTTTTAGCCTAGTAGAAGAATTAAGAGATAGAAATGCCATATTTGAAGACGTGCTTAAGCTACCTATTTCTTGGTTGTATCCTGAAGTCTGTATTTTAGTATTCTCCACATAATGGATATTTTTATTTCAAAGGCTGTGTCATTCAAGGAATCAGTGCAAATCAAAAACTGGCTTTGAACATAAACCAGAGCCCTGAATTCCTCATCCAGGCTTTTTGTTGTTGTTGTTGTTAATGCTTACATTCGTGCTTTTTAAAGCACACCAAGAAGAAAGAGCAGTACAGTGCAAAATAGTGTGTCGGGAAAGGCTGGAGTAGGAGATAACTCTGGAGTAGGAGTTAACTCACTGGGGTTCTAGACAAAGTGCCATCACTTTCTCTTTGACGCTGGTCAAGTAACAGCGTTTTTGCATCTGTTTTTTAATCTGTAAAATCAAAATACCTGTCCTGTTTTATCTCAGTGTTTCATCAGAGGCAGAAATGAAACTGTAAAGCATGGTGTGGAGCGGGGATACACTAAGAGCTCCTGAGCCAGGCTGCAGCGAGGAATCCTAGCTGCTTTCTATAGCAGTGCATACATCACACAGAGCACCTGAATAGCATTATGGGTGAGAAGTGATTGTTAATGGAGTAGGAAATCAACAAAGGACAATAGCATGTACTTCAGGAATATAGAGATAGTTTATTATAGTTTGGTGTTCACCTAACAGATTTGCTGAATGATGGTAGATGCTCTTGCTTTTGGTTGGCTTTGAGACATGAATCTGTTACACTTTCTTGTTAAGACTTTGGACAGTTTCATTAGTAATACTGGTTCTCCTTGACATGTTAAATATGCCAAGAAGTACAAAATAACAGGCCCTGAATATACCTGGGCTACTAGAGTCGAAGTGTTACTCAGTAGAAATTCTCTGATCAATCCACACAGTTTCTTAAGATTAGCTGAAGTAGGAACAAGCCAGGCCCCGTAAAATACAGTTTAAAAAAGAAAAAGTTTTAAGCACTTCAGCATTCTTGTCTTAGTCCATTCTGACAGCTATAACAGAATACCAGAGACTTCATGGCTTGTAAGCAACACAAATTTATTTCTTAACAGTTCTGAATGCTGGGAAGTCCCAAGATCAAGGCTTGGCAGGTTCAGTGTCCAGTGAGAGCTCACTTTCTGGTTCACAGATGGCACCTTTTAGCTGTAACCTCACATGGTAGAAGGAACAAGGGAACTCTCTGAGGCCTCTTTTACAAGGGGATTAGTGCTTTTCTTATTCATAAGTGCTGTGCTCTCATGCCTCCCAAAGGCCCCACCTCCCAGTACCACCACTCTGGGCATGAGGACTTCAGCATGGGAATTTCAGGAGGACACAAACATTCAGACCACAGAAATTCCCTACACATAGCAAATGCTAGAGGAAAGCAAGAGGATGCTGCATAACTGCTGAATGCTGGGAACCTCATTCAGTAGACCTACCAGCTTACAGTAATGCTATGATGAGAAACAGAATCATTTATAAGTAAAAGAATTAGGTATCCAGTAAAGTGACTGTACCCATGAACAGAACTGTGTCCAACAACAGATCTTGAACAAAGGGATTAAGTGTTGAACCAAAAGGAAATCTTACTGTTTATATAGTGTAAGAGAAAGAATATTTGGGTTTTTTAGTTGTATTTTGCTCTAAAGTCAATAACTTAAGTAAACATAGGTTTTAATAATAACAAACCTTTTATTCACTTCAATGCAAAGGGCTCTAGATTAAAATATCTTATTTCCTCTATTCTTCCTCCTATCAGGATAAAAATCTCCTGAGAAAACCATGTTATTTCTTATAATTGTTTAAGGCCAGAACATACACAAAAGCACTGACCTTATTATAAATCAAAATTGGATTATTAATTATTAAAACACTTCATGAATTTTTTAATTGTATAAAATTTAGAATCCCCAATTTTAGCCAATTGTAGGTAGATTTGGAAGTAATTTGATAAGTATAATGTTCCTTTAAGCAAATGTAGTTGCCACCTGTATGTTCTCAGCCCCTTGTGGATACATAGTTATCCTGTAACTGTTACCACAGTAAGCACATAGTAATTTCTTGTTGACCTCTGAAAGATTCAAATCCCAAGAGGGGGCCGGTGTCTTTGTATTCCCAGAGCCTCTCTAGTGCACTTCTCAAAAAGTGGTGTATGGATGGGGTGACAGTGTTAAAATTTTGAGTTTTGGGGCACCTGGGTGGCTCAGTCAGTTAAATACCTGCCTTTGGCTCAGGTCGTAATCCCAGGGTCCTAGGATAAAGCCCTGTGTCTGGCTCCCTGTTTCTCCCTCTCCTCCCAGCTCCTGCTCTTTCTTGTTACCTCTATCTCTCTCTCTCATTCTCAAATAAGTAAGTAAAATCTTAAAAATAAATAAATAAAATAAAATTTTGAATTTTAGCAGGTTAGGTTAGAATTTTAATTGTACGAAGTTAAATTAGCTAAAGAAGAGAAAATGACTAAGTGAAGAAATACAGTTCTTTAATTGCAACATCATATCCAGTCGTGGCCTATGTAAAAATGTTTTAGATAGCTTTGAAATGTCAGAAGCATTGAGTTTGAGGGAATTTCAGAAAGCATCAGTTATGACCTATTCTACAGTGAAATAATCTGTATAGTGTTATACAGATAGATGTACATATTGTGGAGGGTGAGGGAGGGGAAGAACACAAGAACTTATAAGTAGCTTCTGTTTCTAGTATCTGAATAACTAGGTCTTTGTCAATATTTCTGCGGATTTTTATTTTATGGCTGCCTTCACAGCACTAGGAGTTAAGTTAAAGTAGGGTGTTAATGTGAAACCTTGAAATCCAGTCAGTTGGCTTTTGTATAGAAAATTCCCCTTAAACAACAGAAACAAGTATTCATAATTGTTTCACATTTATTTTTGTTATCTGTATCCATGTAGGCCACTTTAATTCTTTCTGAAAGGCATCATAATATTGCAAAAAATAAATATTTAGACAATGCTTTTTATTTTTTACCAGTTTAAAAAAACTCCTTTTTTAAAAAAAAAAAAATGCATGTTTAGCATAGCATAATACTTAGAAAATACAGTTTCGCAAAATGAATATGATAAATATCAAAATCCTGCTCTCCGGTATAACTGTTGCTTATATCCATGTTTATGTGCTTCTCCGCATACCCACTCAGAGCTCAATGTGAAATTGTGGTTGGCAATAGGTAACTAGGAAGTATAGAAAAACATGGAGTCAGTAAATGCCATTAAATAGTTAAATCCAGCTTTACTTTCCATTCATAACAACAAAAACAATAAAATGTTAAAAGGACGGTTTTGAAAAATAAGGCAAAGATCATATAACATAATTTTTATCTGTTGATTCATTCATCCCTGGCTCATCTACTACTGTTAAGCTTTCCAATATCCAATTCATAGAGCACTTTTCTTTCACAGCTTCAGTTTCTCTTGTTCTTTAAATAATCTTTGAATATTTAGGAGTAAATTGTCGAGAGTGCTGTGAAAGGAAGTCCAAAATATGTACTGAAAAACAGCAGTCAGACCCATGAAAATCTAAGTATAGAAGCAGCTACACTTCCATCTGAGAACAGTAATTGGTATTGAGGAACGAACATCTGTCTCTGAAAGGGTGGATTGTAAGCAGGTCTTCTCCCTTAATAATGGTGCCCGGCCCTTACCTCATCAGGGTCTGCAGGGAGGGAGTGCCCATTATTACAGAGCTGTGCTTTAGTTAGAGTGTGTAAATGAAGTCGGACATGAATACAGTGATCAAGGACCCAAAATTTTTAATAAGTTCTATCTCACATTCATGGGTGTTGCAACCAAGGTTGTGACTAAAAAAAGCGATCCTTTTGTATATTCATTATATTGCTTTATAAACTATTTGCCTCCAATTAATAATATTTTAGCAATATTTCATCATGGCAGTTATACTTCTGTATATAATTTTAGTGTCTGAATTCCCTTTATTAAATGTATATACCATAATTTATTTAAATGAATATTGTACAATTCTGCTGTTACATATTTTTTCAGTATTTTAAGCAGTACTTCAGTACACACCTGGCTACTCTTATGCAGTTTATTTCTTAGGAAAAAGTATTTTGAAGTTCAATGAATCAGGCCAAAAAAAAAAAAAAAAAAAAAACTAAAAAGAACCCATCACTTTCTAATTTTCCTTTTCCCCCCCTTTATTCCTTCTTATTCGTTAGGTTGAATACATTTTTTTATTGGCCACATAATTATTCTTTTGTGAATTTCCTATAGTGGTCCTCTGCCCATTTTTGCTAGACTATTTATTTTTAATTCATTTTATGGGGACTCTGCTTGTTAAGAATATTAATCCCCAGGGTACCTGGGTGGCTCAGTTGATTAAGCATCTAACTTTGGCTCAGGTCATGATCTCCAGGTCCTGGGATGGAGCCACATCTGGCTCCCCGTTCAGCAGGGAATGCTTGTCCTTCTCCCTCTGTCCCTCCTCCCATTTGTGCGTGTACATGCATGCATTCTTTTTCTCTCAAATAAATAAAATCTTTTTTTAAAAAAAGAATATTAACCCCTTTTATCACTAGCTGTCATTTGCTTTTTTTAGTGTGAGCAGCTTTTTTATTAGAGTACAATGATATGCAATAAACTGTATGTTTAAAATGTACATTTTGATAAGTGTAGACATATTTAAACACTTGTGAAACCATCATCTCAATGAAGATAACATATCCATCATCTCTAAGTTACTTTGTGCTCCTTTGAAATCTCTCCTTACCTCCTCTTTCCCCTAGGCAATCACTATGAATTAATCTCCATTCTCTAGAATTGTATATAAGTGAAACCATTTATACCATGTACTCTTTTTTTGTCTGGCTTCAGTCACTCATAATTACTTTGAGACATCTATATTTTAGATTTTATCAATAGTTCATCCTTTTTATTTCTGTGTATTGTTTCATTTTTTTATCACAGTTTGTTTTTCTGCCTACCTGTTGATGGGTGTTGGGGTTGTACCCAGCTTTTAACTATTAGAAATAAGCTGCTAAGAATATGCATCAGCAAGTCTTGGTATAAGCACATGCTTTCATTTCTCCTGAGGAAATTCCTAAGAGTAGAAGGGCTGTATCCCATTGAAGATGACCATTTAACTTCTTAAGAAGCTGCCAGACTTTTTAAAAAGTGGTTAGGCCATTTAACCTTCCTACCAACAGTGTGTGAATGTTTCAGTATATCCATAGGCTTGCTAAAATTTTTTTTAAAAGATTTTATTTATTTATTTGACAGACGGAGATCATAAGTAGGCAGAGAAGCAGGCAGAGAGAGAGGAGGAAGCAGGCTCCCTGCTGAGCAGAGAGCCCCATATGGGGCTGGATCCCCGGGCCCTGGGATCATGACCTGAGCTGAAGGCAGAGACTTTAACTCACTGAGCCACCCAGGCACCCCTAGACTTGCTAAATATGAAGTGGTCTGTCTTTTCCATTTTAGCCCCTCTCATAAGTGGGCAGTGCTATTTCACAGTGGTTTTAATTTGTTTATCTTTTGTGACTAATGATGTTGAGCCATCTTTTCATGTACATATTTGCTATCCATTTATCTTCTTCAGTGAAGTGTCTGTTTAAATCTTTTGCCCGTTTTTTAATTGGCTTCTTCGTTTTCTGACTATTGACTTTTAATTAACAGTTAGGTTTTCTCTATACAAGCGGTGCTCAGTTAGATACATAATTTGCAAACATTTCCCCCAGTCTTTGTCTTGCCTTCTAATTGCTTTCTTGACAGTTTTCAAGAACAAATGTTTGAAATTTTGATGAAGTGCAAAATTACCAATTTTTTTCTTATATGGATTTTTGGTTTTGTATCTACAAACTTTTGCCTAATCCAAGCTCACAAAAATATTCTCCATTGTGTTCTATGAAAGTGTCTTATGGTTTTATGTTTTACATGTAGATTCATTTTGAGTTATTATTATACATGGTATAAAGTATATATCAAAGTTCATTTGCTCACATATGAGTATCTAATTGTTCTAGCACTATTTATTGAAAAGACTATCTTTTTTACATGGAATTCCCTTTACACCTTGTCCATACATGCTAGGCTCTTCTCTGTTCTCTTGTTCTATTTGTTTATCTTTATGCCAATAATGAAGTGTCTTGATTACTGCAGCTTAATGGTAAGACTTGAAGTCAAGTTGTACAAGTCCCCTTTGTTCTTTCTTCAAAGTTGTTTTAACTCTTCTGGGTTCTTTGCATTTCTGTGTGGATTTTAGAATTTGACAATTTCTCCAAAAGTGACCTACTGGAATTTCGAGTGGAATAACACTGAATGTACAGGTCATTTGAGGAGAATTGATATTTTAACAACACTGATTAGTCCAACCATGAACATAATATATTTCTTTATTTTAGGTTCTTCTTCAGTTTCTCTCAGCAGTTTTATAGTTTTCAGTATGCATGTCTTCCACACCTTTTTTTAAAAGTATTTTTATTTTTGAGAGAGAGAGGAGAAAACAAGTGGAGGCAAAGGGGCAGAGAGAGAAGCAGGCTCCCTAATGAGCAGGGAGCCCGTGAAGGACTCTATCCCTGGGATCATGACCTGAGCCAAAGGCAGATGCTTAACTGACTGAGCCACCCAGGCGCCCCCATATCCTTCATCAGTATTTCCTGAAGTATGAAATATTTTTATAGCATTGTAAATGATATATCTTTTAAATTTCCAATTTCTTTTTATTACTTGAATATAGAAATAGAGTTATTTCTGCTTACTGCTCTTGTATCCTGGAACCTTGCCTAAAGTTGATTATTAGTTCTAATGGCTCATTGTTTAGATGCCATTCAGATTTCTTACACAAAGTGGGGCCAGGACCTGAGATTGAGCAAGTCTCCTTAAATTTTTTTCCTCATGTACTTCACTTGCCTCGCCTTCATCTTAGCTCTGTATAGATGATCCTGTCTGTAAAGAAAGATGGTTTTATTTCTTCCTTTTATACATTCTGTCTCCTTTTTGGTAGTGTCAAGCAGGAGGCACATCTGGTCCTTTTTACTCTTACTTTGGCCAGAGTTAGAAGAACTGTGTTACTTATCATTTGCTTTTTAATTTTGATTATGATAGTTTTTTTATTTTAATGAAGACTCTGTAAATGTTTATGTAGCAAAATCTGTCCATCTTTTATGTTGACAATTCTTAACATTTTCTGACTCATGCAGTCCTTTGACAAATAATCTGATAAAAGTACAGATCTGATTTCCAAAAACATTTATACACATTCATATTTCTGTATGTAACTTCAGTAGTACACAGAATCCCTGAAGTCTGGTCTATTGTTTCCCTATTACAAATCTTGATTATATCAGTTACTTTTCATGTTATGTTTAGAAAGGCCTTCTATTTAAAATTATATAATTAAAATACTTTTTAAATGATCACGGTATATTTTTTTCTCCTTTTAATATTCAAACAGGTGCTTACAAATTTTCAAATTCCTTTAGTTTAAATGATCAAATGAGATAATATATGTGAAAGCCCTCTAAAAACCATAAAGTGCAGGGGCGCCTGGGTGGCTCAGGGGGTTAAAGCCTCTGCCTTCGGCTCAGGTCATGATCCCGGGGTCCTGGGATCAAGCCCCACATCAGGCTCCTTGCTCGGCGGGGAGCCTGCTTCCTCCTCTCTCTCTGCCTGTCTCTCTGCCTACTTGTGATCTCTGTCTGTCAAATAAATAAATAAAATCTTTAAATAAAATAAAAATAAAAACCATAAAGTGCAATATATATGCTGTTGTCCTTGTCATCATCATCATCATCAAAAACATTCACCCTGTTGACCATTTATTCCATGCTGGATAATTAAATCCAAAGAAAATTATTTTAAGAAATAATTTAAACTATGAAAGTACTCCTACATACATGGTCTGTAATGAGAGAGGACGAAACATTGTAAATATTCAGTAATAGAAGAAGAATGCATAAATAAATAACTGCTTCATTAGATGAGTTGTTGTAAAGGACTTAAAAATGGTAATTACAGAGTAGTAAAGATATGAAAGATGTCTGTATTTAAATTGAAAAACTTTACATTTTATTCACATTATGGTACCTTGCATAAAATGTACATATGCATAAAGATTAAGAGGGGTATAGAAATATGAAAACAGTTGTTTTAGGGAGATGGGTTTGTAAATAATTATTTTTATTATTCTTGCCTTTCCTTTAGTTCTACTCTGTATGCCTTTGAGTTTTTATATTAGATACTTTCTGTATACGTATAAATAAATTAGGCTCCCATCCCAGATTATTGCTTACCAGACCGAGATTGCCATGGCCTTCAAGGCTCGGTGATAATACTGCCTGACGTAAATTATCTGTGACATTATTTTTTCCTTTTTTGTGTTTTTATAATATTTTAAAAACTTCCCATTTTGTCAGTCATGTTGTTTTCTTATTACCCAGTTTTTAAAATGTATTATGTGGTTTCTGATCATTTATTTAATGCTGTAATTTCATGGCTTAATTATTTCATTGTGCTTTTGTTGTATTGACTTGAACTATTTATGGATTTATTTTTCCAGTTGCCCAGCAAGAGGCTGAAATGTTCAAATGCTACAATGGAACATTTCCATTACGTGGAATACACCAAAGTCAAGATGCTTTATGCACCTATCCTAAAGGGCTTCACCAAGGCTCTTTTCAGATTGATGACTGTGTCCATGCTGAACGTTCTTCAATGAGGATGCAGCAAGTGAAACAGAGACTCGATTCTGTCACAGTATGTATAATAATTTTATGCAGTTGAGAAGTTGGAAATTTTAAAACAGAATGTTGATTCTGTTTCACATTGCCGTGACAATAAATACTAATTCAACAAAGTAAGTTAATTATTTTAAAATAGGCTTTCTTGTGCTTTTATAGTTCCTTTGTGGTGTTTGTTCTGACATCACTCATTGCAGTAAATAGACCAATTTAGGATAACCTACATGCTTTCTTGAACTGATACTTCTATAAAAACCAGCCCAGGGGCGCCTGGGTGGCTCAGTGGGTTAAGCCTCTGCCTTCAGCTCAGGTCATGATCCCAGGGTCTTGGGATCGAGACCCGCATCTGGCTCTCTGCTCGGCAGGGAGCCTGCTTCCTCCTCTCTCTCTGCCTGCCTCTCTGCCTGCTTGTGATCTCTCTCTATCAACTAAATAAATAAAATCTTTAAAAAAACAAAAACAAAAACAAAACAGCCCAAGACCTGTTTTGCTGTTTAAAAATGGAAGCGTATGTATGCATATGTACAACACACACAAGCACAACAAACACCAACCTGGGAAAATATTTATATAAAATATGTTAGGAACAGCCTCCTTAATATGCAAAACTAAACAATAAAGAAAATTAGACCTCCACAAAGAAATGGATAAAATTATAATAAGTACCTACTTCCAAAAAGAGTGGATACAGATATTCCTTAAGCATATTTAAAAGGTCTGTTATCTCACTACAAGAAAATAAGTGCCTCAAAAACCAGGTGTTGCCCATAAAACTGGAAAATAGATTATGAAAATGAGGAGGAGGATGCTTAGTTAAAGATATTGTGCTATTTATCCTGTTATTTATAAATTACTACACAGTCTTTCTCAAAGGTAAGATGTATGGAGAAGCTTAAATATCCTTAAAAATATTTATGCTCTTTGACCATAGTAGTTCTTTTAGTTAGAGTTAGCCTTGAGCTCCTTGAAGACAGGGACTGTGCAGACTTGTTCCTTGTTGTGTTCTCACCTTTTGGCACAGTGCCTAGCACTTAATAAATATTATCCCTTTCTCTCCTCCTTTGATAGGAATCTTGACCAGTTTTAAACCAAACATGTCAGGAGCTACACTGAGGCACCTTTAGTTAGGACTGTATTTACTTTCTCTCCTTTTCTCTCTTGAGAAAATTAGAATTTCAGGTATATCAGACTGCAGGTTTAGTTGGAATAGCAGAGAAATATTTTTATTCTTCTCAGTATAAATTTTAGAATATACACTATGAATTAGTAAGTTTATTTCAGTGTTATAATTCTGTGTGTTTTAACATTTAATTTAATTGAATAATGTATGATGTTCCAGTTTTTAAAAAGAAGTAGAAATAGACAAATTGAGTTTTGAAAATTAGAGGAAAATCTTTCTTCACTAGGAAGAAGTGTCCTCTATCTAAAATTTTACATGAAAAAATGATTTTGCAGATTTAAGAGAAACTGACTTACAGATAAAAGAACAGGTTTCCTACAATCTGTTGATCTTCATACTATAAAAGTTAACATCCTGGAATCAACTCAGTCTTGTAGCTTTTCTTTTCCATCATCTTACATAGCTGTCATCTTCAGGTAAATGAAAGGATATATGAACAAAAGAAAGCAGATGTAAAGGAAAAATCAGAAAGATATTTTTTAAGATATGACATCAAAGGCATGGGGGAAGCACATTGGTAATTTATTGTAAGAGAAAAATTCATTTCTCTTAGAATCAGTAATTTATTTAGCTTTTATCACATCTTTCTTTTTTAAAATTATTTAGAGTATATCCATTTGCATGGGATAGAGGTAGATCGAGGCTGCCTTTGGATTTGAAAACTTTGTTTGCTGTGTTTTTTTGAAAAACTGTATTTTTCCCACGTTGAGACAATTCACTGAACTTTTTTCCAAATGTTATCTGCAGTGGGGTTTTTTTCTGCAGTGGGTATATAACATGTATGGGAATAAAAAACAAAAGTTATCTTTATTCCTATGGCAGCTCTGTTCTTTTTATATTTTGCAAACATTTGACGTTGACTGGATTTTTACCTTTTGTCACAAAGTATTTTTCTTGTTTCCTGTAATTTATTTTGGTAGATTCCCAATTTTTTTTTTGTCAGGTTATTACTTAATCCATTAAAGACTATAACACTGGTCTAACAGAGAAGTATAATAGAGAAGACTTGATTACTTCTATATTATAGATTATTTCTATAATATAGAATTACTTCTGTATTATTCTGTATTACTGGAAATACTTCTTTCTTTGTAACCACAGTAAGAATTTCTTAAATAAAATATAGTGCAAGTTTAAGGTATGGGGGTGTGGCTGTGTGTGTGTGTGTGTGTGTGTGTGTGTGTGTGTGTGAATTGCATAATCAATTTAGTTCAATTGGCGTTTAATAGGTGTTTACTGATTAATGAGTAACAGATACAAAAATAGAGAATTCTGTGTTCTCTATAGCTTTACCATGTAGTCCTTTTGCTGTTTCCTACATAAGAGGTTTTTATGTACTGTTAAATCCTATTAGCTAGGATCTTGTTGAGAATTTTGGCATCTGTGTTCATCAGGGATATTGGTCTCAAATTCTCCTTTTTGATGAGGTCTTTTCCTGGTTTGCGGATCAAGGTAATGCTGGCCTCGTAGAAAGAGTCTGGAAGTTTTCTTCTGTTTCTGTTTTTTGAAACCGCTTCAGGAGAATAGGTATTATTTCTTCTTTGAATATTTGGTAGAATTCCCCAGGGAATCCATCAGGCCCTGAACTCTTGTTTTTTGGGAGGCTTTTGATCAGGGCTTCAATCTCGTTACTAGATATTGATCTATTCAGGTTGTCAGTTTCTTCCTATTTCAGTCTTGGAAGTTTATAGGTTTCCAGGAATGCATCCATTTCTTCTAGGTTGCTTAACTTATTGGCATATAGCTGTTGATAATAATTTCTGATGATTGTTTCTATTTTCTTGGTGTTAGTCGTGATCTCCCCCCTTTCATTCATCATTTTATTAATTTGGGTCCTTTCTCTTCTCTTTTGGGTAAGTCTGGCCAGTGGCTTAACAATATTATTAATTCTTTCAAAGAACCAGCTTCTAGTTTCATTAATGTGTTCTACTATAGTTCTGGTTTCTAATTCATTGATCTCTGCTCTAATCTTAATTTTCCCTTCTCATGTGTGGGTTAGACTTAATTTGTTGTTGATTCTCCAGATCTTTAAGGTATAAAGATAGTTTGCATATTCAGGATTTTTCTGTTTTTCTGAGTAAGGCTTGGGTGGCTGTGCATTTCCCCCTTAGGACTGCCTTCGCCATATCCCATAGGCTTTGGATCAATGCGTCTTTGTTCTCTTTGGTTTCCATGAATTGGTTCCTCAAAAAATTAAAAATAGAGTTACCCTATGATCTGGCAATTGCACTACTGGATATTTACCCCAAAGATACAGATGGCATTTACCCCAAAGGTACAGATGTAGTGAAAAGAAAGGGCCATTTGCACCCCAAAGTTCATAGCAGCAATGTCCACAATAGCCAAAATGTGAAAAGAGCCACATATCCTTCAACAGACTAATGGATAAAGAAGATGTGGTCCATATATACAGTGGAGTATTACTCAACC
The DNA here is from genome assembly GCF_002288905.1 of Enhydra lutris kenyoni. Classification (NCBI taxonomy): domain Eukaryota; kingdom Metazoa; phylum Chordata; class Mammalia; order Carnivora; family Mustelidae; genus Enhydra; species Enhydra lutris. The sequence continues at coordinate 29,424,701 of NW_019154101.1, read as the reverse complement.
ATCAGAAAGGATGAATACCCAACTTTTGCATCAACATGGATGGGACTGGAGGAGATTATGATAAATTAAATAAGTCAAACAGAGAAAGTCAATTATTTATCATATGGTTTCACTTACTTGTGGAACATAAGGAATAGCATGGAGGACAGGAGAAGGGGAAAATGAAGGGGGAGAAATTGGAAGGGGAGATGAACCATGAGAGACTATGGATTCTGGGAAACAAATGGAAAGTTTTAGAAGGGAGGGGGGGTGTGAGGATGGGTGAGACTGGTGATGGGTATTAAGGAGGGCACGGATTACATAGCACACTGGGTGTTATATGCAAACAATGAATCACGGAACACTACATCAAAAATTAATGATGTACTGTATGGTGGCTTACATAACACACACACACACACACACACACACACACACACACACAGAGAGAGAGAGAGAGAGAGAGAGAGAGAGAACAGGTTTGACTGTGTTGTTGCAATAGCAGTCCCTGGAAGGCATCCTGCAGCCCAGATAGGATCTCCTAGGTAGACAGTATCTTGAGAGCATTGACAAAATTCATTCTAAGGTTTTAAAATTTGTTCCTGTCAGTGCATCCAGACTTGCTCAGAATCTGGGTTACCTACTAGGAGTAATCAGTCTTAAAAAATTTATTTATAAACCTAAAAAAAAATCTTATAGTGAAAAGTTTATCTTTCCAGTTGCCTGCCCACTCAAGACTACTCTCCATTTTTAAAATTAATCTGAAACCCAGGTTAATGGTTACAGAGTTGATTATTAAGCAGAGTCATAGGAATAGGGATTAGATGGGTTTAAAGAGATTTTATGGTAGCTTTGAAAAAAAAAGGTTAATTTTCTTTGCCCTATAGGAGATTTCACCTAATAATGCTTGTTTGGTGCTAACCAACATCTGTATAATTATGAGTAATAATTGACGTAATGAATTCCTGGGCTAATTGCTTTATATGTTCATCATATTTAATCCTCAAAACCATCGTATAATGTGGGTGCTAGTATTACCCCCATTTTTTTTCTATATACAATTTTTTTTTAATTTTATTTTTTATAAACATATAATATATTTTTATCCCCAGGGGTACAGGTCTGTGAATCGCCAGGTTTACACATTTCACAGCACTCACCATAGCACATACCCTCCCCAATGTCCATAACCCCACCCTCCCTCTCCCAACACCCCTCCCCCCATCAACCCTCAGTTTGTTTTGTGAGATTAAGAGTCACTTATGGTTTGTCTCCCTCCCAATCCCATCTTGTTTCATTTACTCTTCTCCTACCCTCTTAACCCCCCATGTTGCATCTCCTCTCCCTCATATCAGGGAGATCATATGATAGTTGTCTTTCTCCGATTGACTTATTTCGCTAAGCATGATACCCTCTAGTTCCATCCACGCCGTCGCAAATGGCAAGATTTCATTTCTTTTGATGGCTGCATAGTATTCCATTGTGTATATATACCACATCTTCTTTATCCATTCGTCTGTTGATGGACATCTAGGTTCTTTCCATAGTTTGACTATTGTAGACATTGCTGCTATAAACATTCGGGTGCACGTGCCCCTTTGGATCACTACGTTTGTATCTTTAGGGGTATTACCCCCATTTTATGGAACTTGAAGCTGAGGTTTCCAGAGCCCCTGCTGTATTGCCCATGTTACAGAGATGGCAGGCACTGGAGCTGAGATTCAGCCCACGCAGTCAGACCTCATGACCAGTCAGTTTCACCTTCTCCTTTTAGGGATCAAATTACTAATATCCGTTAGACAGAATGTCTCTCCCTTAGAAATTTTTGGATAAAAAATTGATGTTCCTCTTTCTGTTTTCTTTTTTCCTAAACTCCACATTCATCATTACCGTTTTTCTTTTCTCTAGTTCTTTTGTACGCTGATGATACATGCTAGCCAACCCTTTTGGAGTTGAGTATTTTTTTGTGTCTCCTTAGCAGCAAATTTTCAAATCATTCATTATATGTTGACTTTTACTAGTTTCTTTTTCAGAAGTGATCTTCTCTTGGCCTTGTCCCATGAATTCTTGGCAGTTCCTTCCTGTAGCTCTTTCAATATGGATCATATACTTTGCCACTCAGTAAGGTTTATTCTTAGATTTCCTATGAAATAAATTATTAATGTGGGAATTATATTTGTGGGCATTGTTATTTATGGAGATAATTATAAATGGCAATTAAATCTGGGTGTGTCTTTGAAACTTGTTAGTGCTCTTGTAGAATTTTAGCGTTTACCAGTTTATTATTATTGTTTGTCATTAAGTTTATTGAAGCCATATGTCCTTCTTGAGACAGATACATGTTGGCCCTCCAGGGTCTTTATCTCAGTGCCTTCTGTTGTGGCAGGTTAGATTTACCAAGAACTCATTGAGTCTCTCTAATTCACAATACAGAGTGACAGGTATAGGGTAAGAAAGAAACTCTCCCAAATGTTGATTTTGGTTATTAAAAGATTAATATCAGGATGTATTGAGAAGAGTTGATAATTGTATTAAAGAGAAATTATGAATATTTCCCTGCTTAGTGTATTGTTTTTCTTTTAGGAGATGATACAAGCCTGTGCTGCAAAGGTAAATAATTTTTATTAGAAGAAAGATAATTTGGACGCCTGGGTGGCTCAGTTGGTTGAGTGACTGCCTTCAGGTCAGGTCATGATCCCAGAGTCCTGGGATCGAGTCCCACATAGGGCTCCCTGCTCAGCAAGGGGTCTCTTTCTCTTCCTCTGACCTTCCTCCTCTCATGCTCACTCTCTCTCATTCTCTCTCTTTCTCAAATAAATAAATAAAATCTTTAAAAAAAGAAGAAGAAGAAAACTTGAAAACCGTAGCTTTGACTGTGACGTACCAAAGAATTGAAATGTACCATTCATACTTTTAAATAGGACTTTTACAAAAGTTAATCAGATGTGTATTTTCCTTATTTCAACTTGAATTTATCAAGGAATTACATATAGGAATCTGAGAATTTAGCAAGTACCTTCCTATTTTTGAAGATTTAAGAATATTAAGTGATAGGGATATACTTTTAGTAAAGGACCTGCACAGTCATTTGATCCTCTGAAAAAAAAATTATATATGATACTTAATAGGTAAGAGACACCAGTACAGTTCCAGTGGACGTATGCTGAGTAAAATGTGTAAGCCTTGAAATGCATGTAAGCTGCACATGAATAGCAATGATAGACTGTGCTGGTAATGCTCTTGATTATTTATGCCAATGTTTCACACTTCTTTTCCCATTTAGCTATGTAGCAATCCTGAGACACAAATTAGATATTATTGTTATTCCAACTTCAGAAAGGAGAAAGCTGAGGCTTATTGATATTAAATAATTTCCTCAAGACCCCAAAGTTAATCTAAAAATAGTAGCATATAAAAAGGCTCTGATTATTAAATAATTTCAACAAAATTGTATCCGAGATGCTTTTAACACAGCAGCTTTCTTCCTTTTATAAGCAAGTTTATTTTATATCCAACCTTTAACTCAGTTCTCAAGAAAATAAATGTTAATTTAAAAGAGTTGGAATGGCACATTTGTCCTTCCCTCTTCTTCTGTCTACTCCCAAAATTCAGTTGAATAATTAGACATTCATTCATTTATGAAATGTAATTATATCTGTCACGAGGTGAAAGGATGAGACCTTCAGAACAGAATTAGACTGGTGTTTGTATGTTCAGAGACTGCTTTATGTAATAACAGTGCAGCGTAAGCATTTTTTTTATTTAGTAGACATCTACTCCCATGTGGCAGGCACTTGGAATACAGAAGTAAGTAGTAGGCTATTACTTCTTTTCACATGGGGCATCTTATGGAGGAAACATGGCAGAAAATACTGGGCTCACCCCATCACTGAGCTGTCCAGTATCAGTGAGGACCCATCACTTTTTTACCTAATCATCACAAACAGGATAATGGAATATAGACAAGGGGAAGGAAGATGGCGGGGGAGGGGAAGAGAACAAGCTATATTCTGACTTGGGCTGCAGATGTTCAGGAAACTTGTTCCTGATAGCAATGATTAGTATGACGATTATAACTCTAAGATTGCTGAATCTTCTTAAATATACATAGTATATAAAACCAAAGTCCAAAAAATAACTGATTTTCTGACTAGCAATTCAGAGGTATTTCTCTTTAACAAATAAATACCCACGCTTCTTTTATAAAACTCTCTGAATGTCCAGTAGTAAAGTGTTCTGCATGTATTTGGCAAAGGTTTATGGAAACTCTTATCTGCTAATCTGGAACCTCTCTGTGGATGAAGGATCTTGTTCTATTCATCTTTGTATCCTAAGTACTAATCAAAAGTAGAATAAATGCTCATTGAAATTACAGTGACATATTTGGAAGTATTTGGAAAGATTAACCTTACTAGTTACTTTAGTTATTTTTTATACATTTTATTGAGAGATAATTCACATACCAAAATATTTACCTTTTTAAAGTGTGCAGTTTACTGGTTTTTACCCTGATAACAAAGTGTGCAAGTATCACTACTATTTGATTTTGAAACTTTCATTCCCTCCAAAAAGAAATCCTCTTTCTCTTAGCAGTCCTTATTCCTGTATGTTTATACACATACACACACAAACTCCTGGTAACCACTAAAACACTTTTTGTCTCTATGGGTTTGCCTATTGTGGACATTTTATATACATGGAAGCAAATAATATGTGGTCATTTATAACTGGCTTCTTTCACTTAGGATAAGATTTTCATAATTCCTCCATTTGTCACATGTTATAAATGCTACTTTTAATTGCCATATATGATTCCATTATATAAATGTATTACATTTTGTTTACCAGTTCATCAGCTTATAGACATTTGGGTTGTTTCCACTTTGGGGCTATTACAGACAATGCTACTACGATCATGTGTGTGCACATTTTTCTGTAAGCATATGTTTTCATTTCTTGGGATATATATCAAGGAGCAGAATTGCCAGGGCATATGATAACTCTGCATTTAATGTTTTCTAAAACTACTAAACTTACCCAAAGCGGTTATACCATTTTATATTCCCACCAGGAATGTATAAGGGTTCCAGTTTCTCCCCATTTGTGCCAATACTTGTTATTTTCTGTCTTTTTTAGGAAATAGCTATCCTGGTGGGTAAGAAATGATACCTCATTGTGCTTTTTTGATTTGTGTTTCCCTAATGACTAATGGCACTGAACATTTTGACCTGTCATTTTTGTATCTTACTTGGAGAAATATCTGTTCAAATCCTTTGTGCATTCTTTAAATTTTTTTTTTTTGTCTTTTTAATGTTTACGTTTTAGAGTTCTTTGTATGTTCTGGATATAAGTCTCTTATCAGATAGATGATTTGCAAATGTTTTATTCCACTTCGTGAGTTGTCTTTCCACTTTCTCGATGGTGGCCTTTAAAACAGAAAGATTTTAATTTTTATGAAATTCAGTTTATCTGTTTTTTTCTTTTGTCACTTTGATTGTGGCACCATATCTAAGAAACCATTGCCCCGAACTCTGCATTCCAAAGATTTAGTTCCTTTTTTTAAAATTTTAATATGTTTAACATTTAGGTCTGTGATTATTTTGAGTTCATGTTTTTCTATGTATAATGCAATGTAGAGGTCTAATTTTATCCCATTGCGTGTGGCTGTCTAGTTGTCTCAGCACCATTTGTTGAAAAGGCTATTCTTGCCCCATTGAATGGTCTGAGCACCATTGTCAAAAGTCTTTAATCTTGAAAGCAAAGTATATTTCTGCATTTCTCTTCTGTTACAACCAGGATAGTAAATTTTTACCAAGTATCCAAGCTTCTTCTTCCCTGAATCCCAGCCAAAGTTTTATGTTGTTGAAAATTCATTCCTTTTTTCTGTTAACATTCTTTAATCCTTGCCTACTAAGTATGGTGTGTTTGTGTGCATGCGCACGTGTGCTTGGAATATAACAGTGTATAGGCACATTTTGTTATAGGGAGACAAAAATAAAAAAGGAAATAAGACAATTTCAGATAGCAAGTGATGTCGAAGACAATAAAAATAGTCCCCTGGGACAGAGAGTGACTGGTAGGTAAGGCTGCCCATAGTAAACTATTCTTCTTAAAGACCTTTCTGAGAGAAACACTTGACAAGGAGCAGATCCTGTCCTGAAGAAGTCCTCATCTAGAGAGATAACTGGCATGCTGGAGAGCAGAAAGAAGAGCACTGTGTATAAGTAGTAATAGTGAACAAGCAAGGGGAAGCAGTGTTTGATGGCCAGGTTGGAGAGGTGATCAGGAGCTCATGCATGTCTGTTAGTGTGGAAATGCAAGGGAGGAATAATTTCCCTTCTGTCCTAGATTCTGTGGCTGGTCTAACAGTTAAATTGACTTAAGAAAAATAATTATGTCTATATGGGAGCCCCATAAAGATAGGAGACCACAAAGCTGCCAGGCAGTTGAGGCTTTTCTACCATCATTACTGGAGGAAAGGAATAGGGGTCGGGGCTTCAAAATGGGAAGGCTGAGAGGGGAAGCTGAGAGGAGGAACTGTTTGGTAAACGAAGGAGGTGAAAAAGTTTTCTGGGCACAGCTCTCTTCCAACTAGAGGCCCCTTTTTTAATGTAAATTTCTCTCGTTAAAGGGCAGCTTCTATACTTATTCTCAGAGCTTCTCTAGTATCTGCAGTTTCTCAAAATAATCCTTATGCCAGAGAGGCGTATTTGAGGTTGACATGTTCTGCTAAACCTTCAGTAAAGATTTTGGTATTGGTTTAATCAGAGAAGCAGTGATGGAGATAATTAAGTTGGGGAGAATGTGAGAAGAGATTTTAAAAGGGGAATAAATCTTTCAAGTAGAGAGATCAGTTGGCTGACTTTTATGGTAATCCAAGAGGAGATGGTAGCCTGGACTAAGAATGATAAAAGATAAACAGATAGCTATTAAAAATTTTAATAAATAAGTTTAAACAAAAAAATTGATTTGAATGGCATAGTCCCAAACTGGAAGTTGTTAGAAGTGCTCCACAGGCAGGAACTGAGGAAAGACTTTTATAGAAGAAAGGCTGAAGCAAAGCAAGGAAATTATAGATTGGCCATATTTTAAAGCCTAACTGGCTGTTGGTGATTGGTTGTCCTTAGGTTTTGATTTTGTAACCTTGAGGTATTTACAGTCTTAGATTTGGGCTTGTTTCTGTAGCCTGTAAGCCTAGCCACCATGGCATTAGAACTGCCTCAGACTCTTGGCCTCCTGTTTAATTAATTTACCAGTGGCAATAATGAAGATGCAGGCAATGGACAGAATTGCGATACATTTTGGAAGTAAATTTAACACAGTTCGGTGATGGGTTGGATGCGGTGTAAGTGAAGAAACTGTTATCACTTCCAGCAATTGTACAGATGCTAGTAGTGCTTTTTAAAGAGGAATGCTGGAGTGGAGGGAGCAATTTTAGGAGTGGAGTTTTGGACATGGATGTAGTTGTGTAATAGACGATTGAATTTCTGAGTCTCAAGACTCAGGAAAGTCAGGGCTAGTGCTCTATATTTTTAATCTGTCAGATTGGGTAAGATCACCTGGGGAGAGACAGCTAAAAACCTGAGGCACTCGTCCAGGAGTAGGGGATGTCAGGGAAGCCTAGAGGAGAGTATTTCAAGAAAGAAGAGTAGTAAACTGTCACATGCTACTGAGAAAATGAGGAAATGAGGATAGAAAATTGACAATTGTATTTGGCTTGATGGTGTCCTTTGGTTACCTTGATGAAAACCATTTCAATATGTGACAATGACAAAAGCACAATTGAAATGGGTCAAGGACAAAATGGAAGCCCATAAATTTTGACTGGGGAGCAAAGAAACAGGGACTGAAGAGGAATCTTAAGTGGACAATATTAAAGCATACTTATCTGCTGATTGGGATAATTCAGTGGTGATGGAGAAGAATTACCATGGAGGTGGTAATTGCTGGACTCAAGTCCTTGAAAAAGTGAGAGGAGATGTAGTCCTGAATGCTCACGAGACACTGGCCTTAAGAGAAGGGATTTTTCATCCTTTCTGATTGGCACATAGGTAGAAACCAGGTAGATGCTTACTTAGATACAGATTTGATGATAAGAAGCTGAGAGTTCTCATCCGATTGCTCGAAGATAGTAACTGGTATTAGAAGTGTTGTATTGCTCTGAACTGATAGAGCCCATAAATATCTACGTATGAATTTATAATTTACAAATTTCCTTGCTTCTTTCTTTGCTTGGGGTTGGATTGAAGTATATTAGAAATGGTATTAGCTGGAATCTGTTTCCATTAAGCTTTGTATTATTCCTTATAAAAATAATTAATTTGTTTTTCTTATGTTCCCAAACATATTTATATTCATACCTGGCATGTGATATAATTGGGCCTACTCTTCCTTAAATTATCATTAATTCTGCCTGTCTTTGTGAATTCAATTATGAATTCCCTCAGGGAGAAACAACTCTCTTTCTGCTTTCTCTCCTTTTTCCTTCCATTCTGCCATGCTCCCTTCCTCCCATCTTCCCTCTTCCTCCCTGTTTTCCCTCCCTTCCTTCTTTCCTTTTTTTCAGCTTTATGTAGTATTGCCTCAACCTCTGATCTTGTATTTCTGAATTTTCAAACTCCTCTGTCAACTTATTAATGCCATGAAACTCTATTTATTTGTTTAATTATTAATATCCCCTACCCAAGATGAATATAAGGGCAGCCAAGCTAAAGTTTATTAATTATGTTTAGTAGAATAATTTTATACAAATAAGGTAATAATTACAGTCAGATATATCTTAGAACATTTGTTCACTGAAAAGTAAAAAAGTTTAAAAAATAAAGAATCCAGAGAAGATAATTTTTTTAATCTCCTAAAAAAAGTTTGGATATTTGAGATTTGAATAGAATAATGGTATGCAGTTTTTTGGACAGTTTCTTTTTAATAATTTGTTTTTAATGCTTGTAATTATTTCTTCATGTCATTCCAAAACTCGATAATAGCAAATCAAGTATTGTTATTTTGACAGTATTTGGGAGACTGGCTTGACTGTAGGAGTGGTACAGGCCACAATAGGCCACTAAAATTAAAATTACAGAATTTCATTCCTGGAAATTTTAGAAAAAGTCCTTGTGTTAGGAAAAGCCAGTTTTTCTCCCAAGTGTCTCCTTTACTCTTGCACTGCTACCAATACCTAAAACACTTCTGACACCAAATGTGCTGTGGTTTTCCCCACACCAAGTGGTTCTCTGTGATCCCAGCTGGATGTTCTACAGTTTGACTCCGTTTTGACACTGTATACCTGGGGATGGTAGCAGATTGGCAGATCCCACAAGTTAAGGACTCAGTCCCACAATACTTCACCTGCTCTCCCTGCCCCCACCCCTGCCATTTCCAATGTCATTTGCAGGTCCAGGTTGTTACCTGTGTTTCTGACCAATCAACTATAAATTGGAAACATGACAGTTCCTCAGGTTCAATTAATTTGCTGGAGCAGCTCACTAAGAACTCAGGAAAACAAATTACTTACTATTTGCCAGTTTATTATAAAGGATACAGATAAACATCCAGATGGAAGAGCTGCATAGGGCAGAGTGTGTGGGAAGGGTCCTGGAGCTTCCATGACCTCTGTAGGCACACCGTTCTCCAGCATTCCCGTGTGTTCACCACCCTGGAAGCTCTCCAGACCCCATATGATGGGGAGTTTTATGGAGGTTTCTTCAGGTAGGCATGGTCAGTTATAATTTCATTTCTAGCCCCTCTCCCCTCTCTGGAAAATGAGGGATGGGCTAAAACTTCCAAGTTTCTAATCATGGCTTGGTCTTTCTGGAGAGAAAGAGCACACCAAGAGTCACTTCAGCAGAACAAAAGACGTTTCTGTCACCCAGGAAATTTCAAGATATGTTAAGAACTCAGTGTCTGGAACCAGAGTCAAAGACCAAATACTAGAACAAAAGATCCTCCTAGTAGTTTTATCACTTAGGAAATCACAGGGTTTTAAGAGCTCTGTGCCAGAACTGGAGCCAGAAACCAATATTTTTTTTTCTATTATTTCACACATTCATTTCTAGATTTAAATTTGAGTATTAAACCATGTGTTTTAATGTGTTCCTTACATTTAAGCCTTTTATTCTCTAATTCCTATCATTAAAAAGTTAGATTTGGGGGGTGCCTGGGTGGCTCAGTCAGTGAATCGCTTGCCTTTGACTCAGGTCATGGTCCCAGGGTCCTGCGATCAAACCCAATGAGCAGGGAGCCTGCTTTGCCCTCTCCCTGCTGCTCCCCCTGCCTATACTCTCTCTCTCATGTCAAGTAAATAAATAAAATCTTTAAAAAAAAAAAAAAAGATTTGAGAAGTCTGAAAAAGAAAAAGGTTTAAAAAATAGAGAATCCAGAGAAGATAATTTTTTTAATCTCCTAAAACAAGTTTGGGTGTTTTTATCATGAAGAGGTAAAAATTAGGTTGAGATTTGCACAGAATAGTGGTTCAACACAAATACCATGTTAAGTTTGGGCAAGACAGTAAACATATACTCCTTTCACCATGTATATTAAGTCATTTGACTTCCATGCAGTTCTTATTAGTGCTATATGAGTTATTTACTAAAGAAAGATGAACAAAAACTGGTTCTTTACCCTCAAGAAGATTACAGTTTGGTGGATGGTAATTAACTAAATACATAAGCACACCAAAGTGTTACTGGTGTTGTGATAATAGAAGATAGAAAATACACAAGACATAGTGGAGAGACAGGGAAGGGAGTAAATTCTCCTGGGAGAATCTGAAAGGCTTTTCACACATGATGTAATACTTGAGCTAAAGCTTGAAAAAGGAGTTGGCATCCACCAGGAAGATGGAGCCTAAAGGAAAGCCCATTCCTGGAAATGGAACAGTAAGAGCTGAGTCACAGAGACGTGAAACAACCTGGCGGGTCTGCAGAGCTCCATGCATTTTGTTGTAGCCAGAAAATAAGAAAAGGAGCGATAAGGTTGGAGAGCTAGGTAGTTGTTAGAATATGGAAAGCTTTGTATGTCAGGCTAAAAACTATGGACTTTACCTAGTAGAACAACTGATGGTGGGTTTTAACCAGAAATGTTACTGAATAAAATTAGTATTTTAGAAAGAGCATGTTGTCAGCAGTGCAGAAGAATTAGAGAAACAGGAGATAGGGAAAACAAATCCAGAGGCGATTGCAGTAGTTTGCAAGCAGAGAGGAAGGCCTGACCCAAAGCACTGACTGGAGAAAGAATGAGGTCAGATGTCAGAGCACCGAATTGATTTCATGACTGATTCTCTGTGGAGGGCGAGATGGCAGTGTAGGCTTCCCACCTTTCTGGCCAAGGCAACTTAGGTAGATAGCAAAGCTTTCCTGAGGAAGTAAATAGTCGAGGAAAAGTTGGTTTAGTCTTGAACCTACTGATTGGAAGAGTTTTGGATTTAAAAAACGTCTTGTGATGAGCACTGGGTGTTATTGAACACTACTTCTGAAACTAATGACGTAATCTATGGTGGCTAACTGAACATAATAATAAGAAAGGGAGGGAGGGAGGGAGGGAGGGAGGGAGGAAGGAAGGAAGGGAAACAAAGAAAGAAAAAGAAACATCAGCATAGTTAGCAGTTGAAGTGATGGAAACAAATGTTGCTGCCCAGGGTAAGCTTGCAGTGTGGGGGAAGAGAAGGTCCCTGGGTCTAGCAAACAACCCTGATAAGCAGTAGCAGGATAAACCAACAGAAAATAGTTTTCCAGAAACAAGAGAGGAGAGTGATGGGCAGTGTTAGAGATCCTAGCTGCTTAAATCAGTCTGTTAACTGACCATTTGAAGTCTTGGGTGTGGTGACTTTAACTTCAGATTTAGTCTTCTGGTGGAGAAAAGCTTAGTTGTACTTGGTTGAGATTGAATGTTTAAGTTAAATGGGTAGTAGTTATGTGCTGTTTTTCAAGGAGTGTAGCTTTTAGTGAAGCTTAAGGAAATTATGGAATCATTGAGAGAGTTTTTGATTGTTTGCTCTTTGTTTTTATACTGAAGTAGAACGATCTGTGCTTATATCCTATAAGGAAACAGTCAGTAGAGAACTTGAAAGTAGAATTAGGAAGAACTTTAAGTATCCCCAAGGGAATAGATGGAGGCACTAATCTCGAACAGAAGGACACTAGAAGAAAAGACATTGAAGGTGGAGGCAAGATGTATATTCTTTTACAGGTTTGAAAATGAAGATTTCAGAGAGTTGAAGACCAAATTTTCTCTATGAAGTAAGGAAATATGTTAAAAGAGGCAAAGGTTTGAAGAAAACCAAAATATATTGAGGTAAATAGACTGTGACTAAGGCATGTTGTTGGGTAGATGGTTTGAACCAGCACCAAATCTTAAGTTTTACACAGGGGAGTCCCATTAATCAATCATCTTGCACTACCAGTCCTTGGTATATATATATCAGAGGCTCAAAAAGTCTGCATTAAGTACTGAAAAACTGAACTTCATTATAACTGATTCAAATTGGAATTCTGGTTTTAGTTCATGCAGCCGTGATGAACTGATTTGAGGGGAGATTTTCTGGCACCTTACCCCACTGTAGAAATTTCTCTTCCAGCAGGAACCATGTTTCTTTCTAATCCCTCACATCACTATAGTAATTTATAAGGAAAATATCTAGAGAAGTAGAACTTGTGTTTGAATTTCTCTTTATGACCAAAGGCTACTCATTTGTTAGGTTTTACCTGGAAATCACAAGAACTTAAGCTACTTTAAATTTATGGTGCTAGAATATTGATAACTGCCTTCAGTTGCCTTGAATCTCACTGTGGCTCAGGTTTTCTGTTTCATTTGTTCTTTAATTACTGGGATTCTAATTTTTATAATAGACATTTGATTTGCCATAAAACATTTCCTGGGTATTGGGGGTTTTTTTGCAACCAGAACCATCCTCAAATTAAAGTATTAACTGTATTGTTTTTCCAATTTAATGGAAAAAAACAGCCTTCTGCAGGAAGAAAGGGGAAAAATTTGCAAACGTGAGTATATAGACAGTATTATCATGTTTCAAGTTACAATTTAAAACCAATTGGAGGTGTCTTCACAGCTTGAAATTTTAAAAACAATTCTTCAGGTGAATGTAGCATGTGATCTAAAATCAGCTAAGATGATTAGGCTTATAAGTGTATATGAAAATGAGTGTTACATATCTCCCAAAGGTTTCATAGTTTAGCTAATCACCAAAAAAGAAATTAATTGTTAGCTTGTTCAGTGTTGTGCCCTCAGTTTTAGATCAGGACAGTGACTTTTTTAATATGAAAACTAACCTCCTCTTAGAGAATTAGTGTTTGCATATTTTGCACAAAGCTGCTTCTGCTCTGAAAGAGTAGCCAAAAACATTTTTGTGATTAACATGACAGAAATTCAGGTGATACTTTTTCTTTTTTTCTATTATAAATTTCATCAAATTTTTATGCTTTTTGTTTTCCCCAGTTTGGAGGTATTAAACTGACTTTGGCAGACTGTGGTTTTTGCATGAAGCAAGCAGAAAAGCGTGTTGTGAAAAGAGGGCAGATTCGTGTAGGGTAGACTATCTTAGCCAACCTTTCTGTTGTTGTAAAATTATTAAGCAATTCTTTTCCACAGCATGTATTTCAAAAATAGATATTGCTTCACTCTATTTAATGGTTATTATTATTTTTCTCCCTCTAAGTAGTGAATGTGTATAGGCTAGCTTTGAAAATACTTTGAGTACTAATTTCAAGTCACTGTAATAATTAACAACTGTCCAAAACCTTTGAAATCTGCCGTATGTTGCCAATTAACCACTTCATAGATATAAGATAGTCTCTTCAAAAATGTGTCAAGAAAGAGCAGAATTTTAAAAATGCTTAGGAAGAAACTGTAAAGTTTCTCTCTTTGAGCAGAGACAAGTATCCTATTCTAGCTTTCCTGGTGTTCTTTTTGTTTGAGCACAAGTAAATATCTGAAGAGGAAGCCTGAAAAGACTCTGTGTGTGTGTGTGTGTGTGTGTGTGTGTGTGTGTGTGTGTCTCCCCATCCCCAGCATACACCTGTTCTTTTGCACCAGATTTCAAAATGCATTGTTTGACATGTAGGATAAAAATTTTTAAGAACACAGAAGTAAAACTGAAAATGATTCTAAAAAGAGAAGTGGATTAAATTGTTAAATGATAAATATATCACTGTATATAGTCCTTCCATTTAAAAGCATAGCACCCTGAAATATTTACTGCATCATTGTACTAAATTACATATCCCTAATTACTCTGATTTCTAGTGATGTTGATAACCAGTATTTCTATAGAGCTTTATTTGTGTAGTGTCCTATGGCTTCCCTTTGCCAACATACTCAATTTAAATCTGTTTTTTATTTAATATGTTATTTAGTGCTTTATGTCTCGCATATGTGAATGGTAATTTATAATACCAGTTCATCTTTATTGTTTCTCCAGCACATTTCCCACTGAAGCATGCTTACTATTTTTATTTTTATTATCTGTGCTTTAAGATGGAAATAAAGCTCAAAGATGTGAGATGATTTCATTGTTACTTTAGGTATTATATTACTATAAAGTCACCATTAATTTTGGTCAATGTTTAATAATGGATTCTGATAGAATTTTTAAAGCTGGATAATTTTTTTTAGCACTGGTGTGGTATTTGACCCCATCTAACTACTTTGAAAAATATTTTTGCTTTTTGTAAAATAATATCACAACAGTTTACCAACTTTAGAACTATATTGTCATATGATCTTAATGATTGTAGACTTTTTCACCAAATACGTAAAAGCCCTTTGCTTCCAGAGAAAAGCTTAATCTAAGATATACCATTTACTGTCACTGAAAGAAGAGAAGCATTTACAAACATTATATAAATGATGAGTCAGATAAAGGACATGTAATAATCACAATCCACTACTATGTAGAGCATCAAAAGGGAATTTCGATTATTTTTTACAATGAGAGAAGGCAGCTGTTTTCATATATTAGCGTTTATATGCCGTAAACTATCATTTACTAGTTGACAAGTCACAGATTACATTTTGCAATAAATTAGAAATTCAGACTTCCAAATCTTTCAGAATTAGATCACATTTTTATCCTGATTTCTGAAAATTTTTATCCTGATTTTCAAAAAATAAGTAATGAATAATAATCAGATAGACTAGATCATTGCCAAAATTAATTCAAAGTTACAAGATAAATTTACATGTAAAACTTTCTTTGTGAGCTGTTCTTTGTTTTCCTACAAAAGCAATAGTTACAATGTTGTACTTGTTACAGGTGTCATTTCTGGAGGACAGTATTGTATTCAGACAGTCATAGTAAGCTTCTTGTGTTATAGAGCATTGTATTTACTTACAGAAATTTTGCTTCATCATTAGATCAGTATTGTTTTTAAACAGTGCCTTAAGAATAAGTGTTTTTGATGCAATGATAGCTATTCCATTTGGCAAGTAAGGTTACAGCTCTGTTACCCATGTCACCATGATGTGTGTAAACATGAGTATTATAGGAGTTTTCTGTGCAGTCTCTGAAAAGAAAGGACCTGCTAGTTCTCGAAATGCTGAAGAAATGTGACTGTGAAACATTTTAACTTTCTTAATTGAAAGTCGGAAGTGGGGTCACTTTTTTAATTTTTGCCGTCTTTGAATAACTTTTAAGACCACTCTAAGTTATTAATAATGTCAATTTCACGATAAACAGATTTGTTTTGGTAAGGCAGATGTACTTTCATACAGTGACACTTTCATTACCACTGTACTCCTTCCTTGATAAAAACGGTTCTGTTCTGTAAACCTTAAAAACAAAGCATATAAATCCTTACCATTTGTTTTGACCTGCCATGTGACCTGGTTTACATCGCAGGCAAATATTTCTCATCCAGTTTTTGCATCAGTAACCCAGGAAATTACACTTTGGTTCTGATTTGCCTTTCCTATTACAGGTCAACAAAAATCTCTCCTTTTCTTCAACGTCAGCCTCCTCACAGCAGTCTAAGTTAAAACAGTCAGACATGCTGGCCACTCATCAGATTCTACCTCAGTCTGGTTTCCCTCAGACCGGTGAGCCCTTTCTTATTTTGAGTATTCTTTTAAATGTGCACATGCTATTTTTTTTTTAATGAATATCCTTTATTTCACTTCAGAAATACAGCTCATAGCTTTGTAATGGTCGG
Source organism: Enhydra lutris kenyoni (assembly GCF_002288905.1). Classification (NCBI taxonomy): domain Eukaryota; kingdom Metazoa; phylum Chordata; class Mammalia; order Carnivora; family Mustelidae; genus Enhydra; species Enhydra lutris. Next base: position 29,408,565 of record NW_019154101.1, on the reverse strand, counting down.
TTTTCACACTTGAATGATATTCTAGCATCTTTTTTCTTTATAATCACTAAAATTCTTTTTAAAAGCAAATTTGAATTTAGTAACTTTAATAGTGGATACTCTAAAGCTCTATTTTATTGAGCAGAAAACAATTTTAAAGTAGCAAAACATGTGAGTCTTAAATCTGTGTAATATTAAATCTGATTCACTTTTCCTTGGATAAAGGAGCCATAGTTGATGAATACTCCCATTCTATAACTCATTTCAAGAAAAACCAAGGTAAAATGCATTTGAGAAGAAACAGGATGCAACCTGCCAGTGATACCATGTTTCTTCAAGGTTGGCAAATTAATAAGATATGCAAAGAAGCTACTTATAAAAATCAACATGAATCACTGAGTTGAAACAAACTGTGCAGTTGCAAATTTTTAAGCTAATGTTTTAAATTTAATTGAATAAGATTTTCACAGGATGTCAAAGAAAAAGCATCAAGGTGAGAAATGTGTATTTTGGGTAATTAAAGGAGAAGATTTCTGTTCATTAAGCTATATGTTTGCACAGTATTTTTTCTACTGAATTCTTTTAGAAAGGTGAGACAGCAGAGAACAAAATTATTATCTTTGACAAAGAGATTATAATAAACTTGAGCTTCAAAAGAGCAACATAATTTATTTAGAAATTTGGGAACCATATTACTTTTCTACTTTAAAAGTGTTTGGAGTTACATATGGAAGCTATTTAATATTATTGTATTTTAATGTTGCTGTATAAGTTACACATTACAGTGAGAACATACTTGAATTAAGAATTCTTGTATTCAATCCTGGCTGTGCCTTTTATTACCGTCATCCCCTTAAATCTTTTTTTTTTTTTTTTTAAGATTTTATTTATTTATTTGTCAGAGAGAGAGAGGGAGAGCGAGCGAGCACAGGCAGACAGAATGGCAGGCAGAGGCAGAGGGAGAAGCAGGCTCCCTGACGAGCAAGGAGCCCGATGTGGGACTCGATCCCAGGACGCTGGGATCATGACCTGAGCCGAAGGCAGCTGCTTAACCAACTGAGCCACCCAGTCGTCCCCATCCCCTTAAATCTTTATTTGAAAGTGGAAATGATGTTTACACTTGGTGTTTTGGAGTTCAAGTCACAACGCACATACGAAAGCACTTTGTAAGCATAAGACACCCTATGCATGTAACATACTTATAAACATGATGAGTGTGCATGCTAGCTTCACACAAACTTTCAATTCCAATTGCAAATCACTATAATAATGAAGTTATCCCAAACCTTAGAAATTTTAAATTTCTGATGTTTCAGATGTGTGCCAGAAGTTGGAACAGCGGCGTTGGTCATTCTTGAGCACAGTAGAGTCACAGTCCGCACCACCCCTTTAGACTCTTACTCTCTGCACCCCATCTAGATACTTGGTTTGCCTTCAGATCATGTCATTTTAATGACCAGGAGGGAGACAACTGGTCTCCACCACTTGATTCCTGCCATCTTCCTGCTGAGGTCTAAAATTCTTCTGGGAACAAATCCAGGATTCCACACTTCAGGATCGAAAGCGTAGAAGTGTCTGGTTGAGTTATAATATATTGATTAAAATTCATTCAAGTAGTATCTTAAGTTTGTCAGCAAACAAGGTGAAGATAATAGAAATAAAATTCTTTCCTATTTCATAAAGGGAAAAATAAGGATATGTAGGAAGCCTTTTGAAATGGGAGGAAGGATTACTACTGAAACAGGTAAAGAATAAAGGGAAAGCTAGATATGATAAAGGGAAGTTGTACAAACTTCACCATTGTACATAGGCTTTGGTCCATTTACCGTTAGCTTTCCGTGGCCATATAGCTCTTAAGTATAGCATTTCTATCATGCACGTCTCTGTGTGTGTGCCTGCTCTCAGAAGCATTACCATCAAGCCACTTAATACATGGTAACACTGCTTCACGTGACTGTTTTAGTTACTAATATGCTTGACCTCATTTTAAGGCATAGCCTTCCTATAAAATTTGTTGAGATATATATATATGTATAGAAAAATTATAGAAGCAGAATATGTAGTCCATTGCAAAATGGCCACATTAATCCATTTTATTCATTAAGAAGTTTATCTTTGTGGAAAAGAATCATGTAGTAGGAAACAGGTAAACTAGTTTCTATACCTGGCTCCTTTTCTACATGACTGTAGAATCTCGAGAAATTTTTTTCAGGCCTCTTTTCTTATCCCTACAGATAAATGAGGGCTCTGGATTTAGTGAATTTCTGTCTTAAAAATTCTGTGATTTTAGGGACTCCTGGGTGGCTCAGACAGTTAAGCGTCTGCCTCCAGCTCAGGTCAAGATCCTAGGGTCCTGACATAGAGCCCCATGTTGGGGGATCTGCTTCTCCCTCTCCCTCTGCGTGCCACTCTCCCTGCTGGTGCTGTCTCTCTCCATCTCTCTCTCTCTCTCTGTCTGTCAAATAAATAAATAAGATCTTAAAAAAAAAAATCTGTGATTCTATTCAGTATTCAAATGAGCTTTTAAAAGGGATAAACAGTTAAATGTTCCTGACTATACAAGAAATCTATTAGAATCTGAAATATAAGAATCTCTGTATGTTAGTATCTGAAATACAAGACTACAAAAACAGGGGGCCTGGTTGGCTTAGCCTGTTAAGCATCAGCTCTTGATTTCTGGTCAGGTCGTGATCTCAGGGTCATGGGATCGAGGCCCCCAACCCTCTCTGCCGCTACATGTGCGTGCACTGGTGCTCGCGCGTGCTCTCTCTCTCTCTCTCTATCTAAAATAAATAAATACAATCTTAAAAAATAAAGATTACAGGGGCGCCTGGGTGGCTCAGTGGGTTAAGCCGCTGCCTTCGGCTCAGGTCATGATCTCAGGGTCCTGGGATCGAGCTCCGCATCGGGCTCTCTGCTCAGCAGGGTGCCTGCTTCCCTTCCTCTCTCTCTCTCTCTCTGCCTGCCTCTCTGCCTACTTGTGATCTCTCTCTGTCAAATAACTAAATAAATTCTTTAAAAAAAAAAAAAATCTTACTTGAAAACCTATGTAAATATTCAAATCATATCTGTAGATGTTTGGCTTTGTGCAGTATAAAGAAAAGCTTTTTATGGGTACCTGGGTGGCTTAGTTGGTTAAGTGTCTGTCTTCGGCTCAGGTCATCATCCCCAGATCCTCGGATTGAGCCCCATCAGGATCCCTGTTCAGTGGGGATCCTCCTTCTCCCTGTCCCTCAGCCCTCCCACTGCTTGTGCTTTCTCGCTTGTGCTCTCTCTCAAATAAATAAATAAATGAAATCTTTAAAAAAAAAGAGTGAGAAAGAAAAGCTATTTGACACTGAGCTAATCAGTATGGGCCCCCTGTTAGGAGGCTGAAAAGCACAGGTTGATTTGATGTATGTTCTATGTGAGTTTCTGTGCTGGAAGCTTGGACTCCGAGCAAGGCGGGTTTATGGTCTGCAGTAACTTCTGTTAACCCTGATTCAGGGTAAGTTCTGGATGATGGAGACTGCTAGAAAAGTAACTTTTTCTTGTTAGGTTGGCGTTCCTCGGTTTGTAGAACGGTACCTTTTTCATTCTATAGTCATTTTTTTTTTCATTCTATAGTCATTTTAAGTGACTGCTTTGTTGAAGGTCCTCTCTTAAGGATATGGACTAAATATTACAGTCTCTGCCCTCAAACAGCCTCCAGTCTGACTGGAGAGAGTGATGAGCATGGAACAAATTATGTCAGCATGTGACAGATTATAAAATCACAGTATAAACAGTGTCACTGGAATCAAGAGGGGTAGAGCAACCAAGAGCTTTCTCAGATTTTTTTTTTTTTTTAAGATTTATGTGTTTATGTGAGAGAGTTCATGCATGTTGCACATGTTGGGGGAGGGGCAGAGGGAGAGAATCTCAAGCAAATTCCTCGTTGAATGCAGAGCCTGCTGCAAGGCTCCGCTTCAAGACCCATGAGAATATAACCTGAGCTGAAACCAGGTCGGGTGCTCAACCACCTGAGCTACCCAGGCGCCCTGAGCTTTCTCAGATTTTATATGTCCAAACAAAATTCATGCCCCACACCCCTTCTTCTACCTCGGCTTTCCCTCCTACACACAAAGGCTTCCCAATCCCAGCACTCTGACCACATTTACCCAGTTGTTCAGAACTAGGAGCCACTTTTTAGTCGTGTTTTTCCTCCCACCACTTCCCTACTTACACTCTTGTCTCTTAGCTTATTCTCCCCATAGCAGCAAAAGTGATTCTTTAAAAAATGAATTAGATCAGGGTGTCTGTGTGTCTTCCTATCACAATTAAAATGATTCTTAGAGTCCTTATGCTGTCTTATAAAACCTTCGAAGATCATGCCTCTGTCTTTGTTTTGGCCTCATCAGCATCTTGGGGGAGCGGGGTTTCAGGAGGCCATGCCAAGTAAACGAAGAACTAGGTAAACAGACATACCATTTGATGACAGCTTGACTTGGCTAGGAGTCAGGCTGACTCTTAGCTGGAAGAAATGCTGAGGTGGATGTGTTCAGGAAGAACTGAGTCTGTAAAGGTAGATTAGGGTCAAATTGTGTCCTACTGAGTAATTCACATTTTATTTTCTAGATAAACTAGAGCTGTCCAAACATATGAGTATGAAAGACATATGATAAAATGTGTTTTTAAAAAACATATCTGGTAACTAAGTGAGGGATGGGTTCCAGAGGAAAAAAGCTGGATACAACTCTTTTTTTTTTAATAATATTTTTTATTTTTTTATAAACATATAATGTATTATTAGCCCGAGGGGTACAGGCCTGTGAATCGCCAGCACTTATCATAGCACATACCCTCCCCAATGTCCATAACCCCACCACCCTCTCCCTACCCCTGCCCCCCACCCCAGCAACCCTCAGTTTGTTTTGTGAGATTAAGAGTCTCTTATGGTTTGTCTCCCTCCCGATCCCATCTTGTTTCATTTATTCTTTTCCTACCCCCCAAACCCCCCATGTTGCATCTCCATTTCCTCATACCAGGGAGATCATATGATAGTTGTCTTTCTCCGATTGATTTATTTCACTAAGCATAATACCCTCTAGTTCCAAAAAAGCTGGATACAACTCTTAAGAGATACTTACTTTAAAGTATTATGAGATACTTTGTGAAGTAAGATTCATTGGGCTATTTTCCTGGGTTCTTAATTACAAAGAATCAATCAACTAATCCTATTAATCCAATTAAAGCTAAAACTATAAATCTCTCCCTGAGTAACTTTTATGAGAAAGAAAAGTTTACAGTTCTGTCAGTTACCCTTTAATAAAACGGGGTGGAATAAAAGAAAATTGTAATTTTAACATTTTAGGTTAAATTGTAGGCTGTAGCTCATAATACCTCACCATGTAGAGAACATGTAATACTGCATCTCAAAACTGTGTCCATACTTCTTTAATACAATGAAGATCTCTAAAATAGTAACAGCAATTTGTGTTTGTAAAAAAATGATAAAGTGCTTTCATGTACATTCTCTGATCCTCAGTAAAACTTTCTAAGAAATAAGGTAAACATTAAAATCATACAGAGTGGAATCTTTCCGGAGCTTCTAGGACTTTAAAACTTTTGCTACTCAGCCCCTGTAGCGTGGAAGTGAGAGGCTGAGAGGCAGCGAGCCTGACTGGTCAGAGTACCCATAGCTGGTGTTGTCTTAAAGCAGGATCTCCTCACTGCTAGCTCACTCCTTCTCATGCTACAGAATCAAACTGCCTACTTCTAGAGGAAGGCACAAGTGCAAGAGGTGGAGTGGACTGACCCTCCATGAAGCTGTGCCTGGAGCCACTCCATCATTCCTGGCCCAGGGACCTCCCGCTCTGCCTGTGGTCCCTCTGGCTGTGGGTGTTGTCTGTTGTTACCAGCTTTGGAGGTCTATGATCTACTGTAGAGTAATAACTTGAACAGTATGGCCTCTGTGGAACAGGTGCAGGTGTTAAAATTGAGGTGTCAAGAAGGTATTTCCTGAGGATTAATGAACTTATATTTTTCTTTGACCTTTAAATATAATTCTGTTTGCTACTTATTGATTTTTTTAAAAGAGTTTATTTATTTATTTGACAGACAGAGATCACAAGTAGGCAGAGAGGCAGGCAGAGAGAGACTGGGAAGCAGGCTCCCTGCTGAGCAGAGAGCCCGACATGGGGCTCGATCCCAGGACCCTGGGATCATGACCTGAGCCGAAGACAGAGGCTTAACCCACCGAGCCACTCAGGCGCCCCAGTTATTGATTTTTTTAAGCTTTGGTTTTTGTGAGACTGTGGTATTTAAGGCGGCAAACCAAGAGGTTCTCTGTAGGAAAATTTTGTTCTGTGATCATTTGTCTGAATCTCAGATCCCCTTGAAATATCTCAAGGGTTTTTATGGAAGTAAATTTTAAAATGTAGATTATTCCTTAAAAAGTAGAATTAATTACTGTTGCAGGGGGAGCAGAAATTAGCAGGAAATGCTTATTTGTTGGCAGGGGTAGTTGTATCATCTTTGCATGTTTCTATTTGAAGGACAACATGTATCATTTGTATATACTTAGTAGGTCTTTTCACATTTAGCTGGAAGTTAAATTTACTTCATATTTATTAGATAAGTTGTCATATAAAATATGAATCATTTTATTAATATGTCTTCGTTAATGTAGTTTTATTGCATCTTTTTTTAATTGTGGACTGGGAATTTGATGGGAAAAACAGTGTGACATGGTGTTTTAAAATAATCAATAGCTTCTGTCTTCTCCATATTTTGTTTGTACTTTTCATTATCCCATGTAAACATATATTAAACCTTATAGCCAACCATCTAATCTAACTTTTTATCTCATCCTAAATAGGCAAAGTATTCGATTCAAACATAACCATAAAATGATTCAGATGACTTCGGTATTTGTTAAGAGATGACAGGTTAACTTCTGTGCATCCACATGTTTGATATTTGAAGAACTATATTTTTTCAGTTGACTTTTGTATGTCTTTGACAAGTGTACACTTACTCCCTTGACCAGCCGTTAAAATTAGGAGCCATTTCCAGTTAAAATTTATTTTTATTGTTTTCAAGATTTCAGTGTCTCTTAAGATTTTAATTTTCCTATAGAAAAATACAAAACTTTTGGGGTGCCTGGGTGGCTCATTTGGTTAAGTGTCTGCTTCAGCTCAGGTCATGATCCCAAAGTCCTAGTATGGAGCCCCACAATGGGCTCCCTGCTCTGCAGGGAGTCTGCTTCTTCCTCTCCCTCTGCTCTCCCCTCTGCTTGTGCCCTCTCTCTCGCTCTCACAAATAAATAAGTAAAGTCTGAAAGAAAGAAAGAAAAGAAAAGAGAAAGAAAGAAGGGAAGAAGGAAAGAAAGAAAGAAAAAGAAAGATGCAAAACTTTTAAAATAATACCACTGAAATCTAAAATGAATCCTGGGTCATAGTTTAACCAGAGATTTTGTGATATCATTATATAACTCATTGTAGAAGGTAGATTATATCTAAGTTGGAAACATGATGCTCCTTGTATTTCAAAGGAAAGGAAAGAAAACGTTTTGGCAAAAATTGGGAGTTAGAATGACCGTGAATAAACACAGCTGATGGCAAAAGGGGGTTTCCATTATAAGGAAGGTAAAATGAGCTTCAAAGAACTTTCTCTTATTATCAGAATTGGCAGTTTTTTTATAGTATTACTTAATAAGCTTTAAACTTTTAATTGAAAAGCATGTTTTATTCTGATTTCAAACTTCCAGAATTCCAAGATTTTAATTCAGGTAGTAGATGGGTGAGAGGAATCCATTCAGTGCCATAGGTAAAGATGTCTACAGAATTGATTTTCTGTAGACAGGTGTCTTTAAATGTGCTTTATGGTACTTAAAAGAATCAAAAATGTTTTTATTATGCAATTTTTAAGAGCAAGAATTTGTTTTCCAAAACAACCACTTTTCTGAATTCAACACATGTGCATTATGGTGCAGAAAGCACTGGACCTGGGGTCCGGAAAGGCTGGGGAGTTGGGCCTGAGCCCTAATTGTGCCACTTCCCAGCTGTTATTTTGGCTGACCGCCTTTATCTCTCTAGGTGTATTAGCTCTATTTTCTACTTCATATGAATCTTCTACTTCATAGAATGGTGAGGATCAGAAAAAATATTTTAATACTTCGAAATCTGTAAGAAACTGTAGGAATAAACAACATGAGATTTCCTAGGAGATTCTTTTTATATATTTTTTTTAAGTTTGAAATCATGCAATTTGTATTGTGGTCAAAGGAATGGAGGAAGTCTTATATTAAGACATGATTTAATAAAATGTGTTAAGTGATATTATAGAAAAAAAAACATGTTATAGAAGCAAACAGTGGATCTAGAATTTTCAGAAGCATGCCAAAAAAGACATTAAAATGAAGTAATTTTAAGAGGAAAGTTTTCAAACAAGCATCTCAAACTTAATCCACTGGAACCCACTTAGCTTTTGAAACTTCGGCTTTCCCCATAAGTACCAGTCAACACAAAAGCCCTGGAGATGTGGTACTATTTTCATATTTGGATTTTTCTCAACACTGAGCAAATGACCTTGATTTCATAGATTTTTTTTCTTTAACACATCACTATTTCATATTCCCTTTCCACAGAGACTGAGATTTCATTTGTTACAATTTCTTTGTTGTCTCTTATAATTGGATTCTCTAAAATTCATGTTTGATTTGTACATTGAAGATATATGATGCCATTTTAGTCACCAGTATCAGTATTTTACTAAGTAATTCTCCAGGGATCCAACTTAACCCATTCGTTAAAGATTAAAACTTATCCTCACTTGTAATAGAAGCCCATGTATTTCCTGAATAATAAATAATACTTGAATTATTAAGGTATTACTGTATTGATAACTTAAAGTATATCCTATATTTATCAGTTCCTAATTTAAAAATTACTCTGTCAACTCTAGTAAATATTAATGTACTTAATGGTTCTTCATTCACATGGATATGCATTTAGTATTCATGTCCCCATCTAGCTACTAAATTTCTCCTAGTAACCTCTGAAGAGAGAATAAGGAATGCAAACTTTTCTCCTCATTTAAATCTCGTGATTTGAATGAGCTTAAATTTGTCCACTATTTCCTAGCCAATTATTTTCTAAGAAGCTATTTTACATGATATTTACATAGCGTATAGGTTCCAACCTTACAATTTTCAGCCCTTTTCCCCATCCATCTGTTAAAAATAGAAAACTTTAAGGTGTTTTTTTTTTTTAAGTCACTTTCTCTCTGTGTGGGTGTGTGTTTTGTTTAAGAACCTAAATTAAATTTAGTTGTTGAAGTATATTATAACATTTGCCCAGTAGGTTAATTTTTAAGGTGAAATAATTATATTAATACTCAGTGAAAAGCAAAAAGAAGGCAACTGAAAACTCTTAACTGTAAGAAATTAAAATGAGATCCTATTGATTTATTAAAAATGAAAACTACATAATATTATCCTAATGCAGCCAGAGTACATGCCAGACCACTGAATTTGCATTTTATAGATATTCTGATGTTTACCTTTTTTGAAACTTTCCAGTTGGTGTATTAACAACTTCTTAATTTGTCTTTTTTTATATTTTGAAGATTTATAGGAGATATTCACATATATCATCCTTTTTTAAAAGATCACGTGTGAATCTTTTGAGAGCATAGGCAAAGTTAAACAGAGCTGCTGTAGTATATAGATGGTTCTGAAATATGAAAACCAATTTCAGAAAAGATATTCAGCTGCAAGCTTGTATAGCAAGATGTATGTAAACTAACCACTTTTGTCATGTAAGTGGCAGAAACGTAATCATCGTCATGCATGAGCTTTAATTTCCTGAAAAAAGCTCCTGTATTTTACTTTCTTGTCTCATTTCCAATGACAGCATTACCATTTTTCAAGTAGAAACTGTGGACGCATCTTTGACTCCTTATCCTTTCCTCTAGCTAGTCTCAAAGGCCTCTCATTTCTTTACTCTAAATCTTTCTTAATTCACCAAGAGTCCTTTTGATCTTTATGATCTCTTTCTTATCCTGTTTGTTCCTTTTTTCTAGTGTCTGAGTTTTGTGGGTATCATTACATCTTCCTAAATCTCTCTAAGTTCTTTTCTCTGAATTGATGTTTTCCTCTGTGCTCAGTTTTTTCATCTGTTTATGTATGCTATATTTTCTTTCATGGCAGTGTTTTTTCCTTGATGTTTGATGATCCTTGGTATCTGTCTCTTTTTAAAAAGGAAGGACTGGGTACAAATACGGTGTCCCTTTTCAGTTGTGTAAATAACTCTGTTCAGTATTTTGTTCACTTTAGCAGACATCTCTTGAGAACTTTGCACTTATGGCTAACACATATTAACTGGCAACTTATATTTAGGGTAAGCAAGGAAGATAAATGAATCCACCTGTCAGGCTATCAGATTCATTGCCAGAATGAGAATAAGGGGACAATAGTGTTCACTGTAGAAGTCTTTACTCTTCCCAAGTGGTATGTTCATAATATTTTTAGGGACAATTCCACTGATTTATTTTGTATTTTTAAATCTTTTTTGCCTACGGTTAATGCTCAGCAGCATCCGTTTTATGTGGGACCTGCAGCCAGTTTGGCCTAAGTGTTTTACATACTAACGTTCAGTTATTTCTCCTGGGTTTTGTTTTGTTTTGCCCCCTACCAAATATGCTCTTTCTCTATTCACAGATCCTGACTTTCATGTCCAGATAGATTCTGAATCTACTGCAGCCCATCATAATGTTTTCAGGCAGATGTTTCTAGTCACTTTTCATCTTCTATGAATTTGTTGAAATCTCTGACCTGTTTTCTTCAAGCTCACCAGTGACTTTCACATTGCTCATTCCCATGGTCAAATCTTTGTGTTTATCTTACTTGACCTATCAGCAGCACTTGACAGATTCAACGGCTTCTTAATACATTGGTTTCTGGGACACCACATTCTCGGTTTTCCTTTTATCTCATTAGCCACCACTCTGCATTCTCTTTTGCTGATTCTTCTTCTTTTCTTCCATGTCTTATTAGACAGTTCCACTGCAATCTGATAGACCTGCAGAGTGCAGTACAGTAGCCTCTAGACTCGTGTAGACATTGAATACTTAAAATATAGCTAGGGTGACTTGGGAACTAAATTTTTAATTATATTTCATTTCAGCTTTTAAATATAAATAGCCACATACATTACCATTGGCTATCATGTTGGACAGTTCAGATTTACAAAGTCTACTTCTATATAAATCTTCATTATCTGACACCAGACTGATCACATGTTAAAATGTAAAAAATAGATTATCACTTTTTAAAATTTAATACACATAATGGTTTTAATATCAAAACTTCCTTGAATATAATGTTGAAAATTTCATAGTTTTTCATCATCATCATCTACAATCATCATGAATGTAGAAATGTTATTAATGTTATTAATAAGCACTGTTGGGGGGGCAGTTGGGTGGCTCAGTCTGTTAAGTGTCCAACTCCTAATTCTGGCTCAGGTCATGATCTTAGGGTCATGAGATCGAGCCCTGTGTCAGGCTCCCCACTCAGCAGGAGTCTGCTTGAGATTCTCTCCATTTCCCTCTGCCCCACTTCCCATACCCTAGTACACACATGTTCTCTCTCTCTCTCTCTCTCTCTAAAATAAGTAAATGAATCTTTAAAAAAGATAAGCAATATTGATACTAATACTAATTTGAGTAGGGGGGTCTACAAGTTTCTTATTCTTCATATTTAAATCAATACACGACATTCTGCTTTTACTTAGCTGAGACGTCAGCGACACCTGAATTTAAATTCTGTTAGTTATGCTATGACCTGGAGTAAGTTATTTCATTTTAGTGACTTGTCATTTGAAAATAGAAGATGGGAAAGTGTTCACTGCAAGTGAAAATTTTTAAGTCCCAACCTATGCTTGACTTAAAATGCACTAGTTATAGATAGTATCCTTATGACTGTATTCAGAGCTATTTTAAACATTGAGCTTTTTATTTTAAATTTACCTAACTTCCCAATAAATTTTAGAAGGAGAAATAACTATGTTCTTAGAATTCGATTTAGTAAATGTCTTATGTTAAAATCCAAATTCCTCTAGTACATACATATTTTTTCAAAATACAATTTCCAGGCATACTGATGAAAGTATTTCTGTAACAAAAGTGATTTTTATTATATAAGTTTAAAGTAGGAGAGGTGGAAATTTCAGCTTCTTTATCAGAATATAATTTACATCATGATGAAAGCGGTGAATGTTTGTTAGATTTACTGCTGTGCCTCCAGGGTAAAATGAAACTGTCAGTAATCAATTCCCTCAAAGGTGAAGATTAAAGGAAGAATTATAGCTCCATATGGCTATATCCGGCAAGGGGAGAAGGGCAGGTTATAAAATGGATAAATTGCTTTTGACCAGGGATAACTTTATTCTTATATAGTTTGAGAATAAGACTACATATAATGTTATTTAATATCAACCATAAAATGCATTTTACTATTTTTATAATCATAAACTGAAATTGACAGTTTTTTTCTATTTTTAAGGCAGTGAAACATACTAAATAATGTTATTATAGGGTATATTTCCATTATGTAGCTTTTAAAGTAGATTTTTTTCATAACTTTTTTCCTGAAAATAAACTTAATGCATGCTTTTTGAAGGAAATAAGTATTCCATAATTTTGATGTCTTTCTTTAAATGTAGATATTATTTTTAGTTTTTCAGTATTATAGTGAATATATCTGCATATCAAAATGTTGTGCCTACCTCTGATGGTAAGAAATATTTTTAATTCATGTTTAAAATAAAAGGTCAAATTTGACTCCCCATTAATCATGCTTGCTCATTCCTGCCCTTGGTGTACCTGCACGTGTTCCACTCACTGCTTTTTCAGCCTCCATGTTCTGTGATTCTGGGAAAAGTGATGAATTTTAACAATATTAATCATTCTTTTATTTACCAACTTCACTCAGGGTGCACTGCTTATAACCAAGATAGCAGTTCCCCATGTATACTCCCTTGTTTGGGGTGGGGGTGAAATACCATTTATATCATAACAATAATAATTCTTGTTTCCTTTCTAAATCCAGTTTCCCTAAGTAACTTTGAAAAAAAATTAAGTCTATGACAAGACATTTTTCAGTTTTTAAACATTTTAGTTTGTGACTACTAAAACTTTAGAAATTTGGAGGAAGACTCTGGAAATTTGGAGGAGGAGGGCTATCTAACTTAAGTTCTCAGTCACTCTTAGGTTATGCTTTATAAGACTATCTTCAGAATAGCCTTCAGATTTCCCTGAGACTAGCTAAGTGCATACTTATGCATTTTGTGGTTTAGTCAGTTTGGTCTGGATAGCGAACAGTCTATGATATCATAGAATTTACTGGTAGTGTTTTCTGGAAATGAATATCCATCACTTATTGAAAATGTCAACTAACAGTGGAAATTAGGTTTAGGAACCAGTTCTTCTGGTAATAATAGAGATGTCCAGATAATGTTGATTTGTATTTTCCAGAATTTTAAATGTGTGTTTTCAGGAAGCTTTTTCCTTGAATGAAAGGTGAATGAAAATGTAAAGAATCACTCTTTGTGTTGTTCTTAGTCAGCAACTTGCCTACAAGTATGAGAGCAAAGTTGATGACAAATATGGCAACTAAGAAATGACTAAATGGAGTGACTGGTCATATTTTAAAAATAATTTAAGAAGTTTTTACTTTGTAAATGTCCAATAAGTAAAAAGTAGAACATTGTGCTAATGTTCTAATTTCAGGCAATTTACTTTTTTCTCAACTTTCTCCCCTGAAAAATATTCAACTGTAATTTTATAAAGAGTAAAAATTGAGAATGGCTTTTTGACTAGCATCCATCTTTTTGAGCTGAACCAGGAAAACTGTATTTTAGCAGAAGCATCTTAATAAAACCTGTTACTCAGTTTAAAAAATAAAAACCTTTGTATACTTTATCAAAAACTAATTCATGCAGTTCATCAACCAGTGTTTACAGAGAGCCTACTATGTGCCAAACTCTGGGAGAGATGGATGATGAAAGACTGCCCTCAAAGCCCTCCCAGTCCAGTTGGAGAATCCGGTGGGCAGAGAAATAGTTACAGTAAACTGGGGCTGAGTTCAGTAGGAGATAAGCATAAAACACTAAGGGAGCACAGATGGGAATCAGTCTGCTTAAATTTATTATTCCTATGAAATGCACTTAGTTTCATGGCCTTGCTTAGAACTCCATGTTGTCTATTCAATATGGAATAATATTTCTATTTAAGACTCCTCCAAACCATAGTTTAGAACTAGGAGTCTGAATTTTGATGCTGACCTTTTACAAAGCCAGTGTGACACAAGTCACGGTAATAACCTGCATTACTGTACTGTATCCTTCAACTCTGCCTCCCTAGGGTGTTCTGGGAATAAGTGAGTGAATATTTATAAAGCACTCCAGTTTCTTTCCTATTAATATGTATGACTCTGTGTGTGTATGTGTGTGTGTGTGTGTGTGTGCTATATGCTCCCCCTTCTTTTGAAAAGGAATCAAGTCACATCTCACAGCTATTTAGTTTTGTCAAAGTGAAGTAGGTAGTAAGCAGGTGTTGTATTTTGGCCAATTCAGAGTCAGTAAAGTTTGGGGTGTTTTTATTTGGTGCAGGGGGGAATGTCTTGTTTTCTTTTTTTCTTCTCTATTTCTATTTTTGTAGTAACATGAGGCTTGATACTTAATGTCATCTCAGTCTTTTTAATCTGTGTATTTTCAAGTGAAGATTTAACAGAATTGAAAGTAAAACACATTACTAGCTAATGTTAAAGGCATTTATAAATGCACAGTATAACAGGCAAATTAATCTGCTCGATTTACATGAAACTTACGGGGAAAAGTTGATAGAGCAAAATAAGCATATTTTTAAAAAATGTCTTCTCTTTGCTTTGAGTTATGGAAAATGTCTTTTAAATCATCATGCTTATGTTCAAAATCTAAATTTACTTCCTCTCTCTAGAATTTAAATATTATATTTTATGGATAGACCTGAGAAAATGAGTTCTCTCCATATGTTCTCAGTACCCTAACAGTGTAACAGATGAAAATACTTTTTCCATTATTAAATCTTTTCTTATTTTAACTTTGTTCTTTTGGGGGTTTTTGTTCTGTTTTTAATTCTAAAGGATGTCTTATTCTTACACATGCAGATACTAGGAATGCAAAATTCATTCATACATTTAATAAGTACCCAATAAGTACTCGCTTTGTCTCAGGCACTGTTATCGGTGTTGTATGAATGAATCAGTGAACAAAACAGGTAAAAATCCATATCCTTGTTCAGTCGAAAGAGGCAGACAATAAGCAAATAAGTATAGAATAAATAACAAGCAAAGGAAGGAAGGGGGATAAAGTGAACTCAGGAGTGAGGTTATGTTGATGTTTTAAATAGGGTGGTCAAGGAAATGTCACAAAGAATCTGACACTTGAGCAGAAGTTTGAAGATAAAAGAAAGCCATGTCACTAAAATTAACAAGTCAGGAAACAACAGATGTTGGCGAGGATGTAGAGAAAGGGGAACCCTCCTACACTGTTGGTGGGAATGCAACCTGGTACAACCATTCTGGAAGACAGTATGGAGGTTCCTCAAAAAGTTGAAGATAGAGCTACCCTACGACCCAGTAATCGCACTGCTGGGTATTTACCCTAAAGATACAAACGTAGTGATCCAAAGGGGCAAGTGCACCTGAATGTTTATAGCAGCAATGTCCATAATAGCCAAACTATGGAAAGAACCTAGATGTCCATCAACAGATGAATGGATAAAGAAGATGTGGTGTGTGTATATATATATATATACACACACACACACATACATACACACACACACACACATATGTATGTGTATAATGTATATAATATATATATTATATATTATACACACACGCGCGCGCGCGCGCACACACACACACACACACACACACACACACACACACACTGGAATACTATGCAGCCATCAGAAACCAAAATCTTGCCATTTGCAACGACATGGATGGAACTAGAGGGTATTATGCTAAGCAAAATAAGTCAGTCAGAGAAAGACAATTATTATATGATCTCTCTAATATGAGGAACTTGAGAGGCAGGGAGGAGGGTCATGGGGAGCAGGGAGGGAAAAAAATGAAACAAGATGGGACTGGGGAGGGAGAGAAACCATAAGAGACTCTTAATCTCAGGAAACAAACTGAGGGTTGCTGGGGGGTGGCGGGCGGAGGGCTAGGGTGGCTGGGTTATGGACGTTGTGCTATGGTGAGTGCTGTGAATTGTGTAAGACTGATGATTCACAGACCTGTACCCCTAAAGCAAATAATACATTTTATGTTAATTAAAGGAAAAAAAAAGCCATGTCATCTGAGAATAGCATCCCCAACCAAGATCTCAAGTCAGAAATATGCTTGGTGTGCAGTTTGAAGAGCAAAGAGGCCAGTATGGCTAGAGTAAAGGGAATGAGGGGGAAGTAGAAGACAGTGAGGCCAGAGAAGTAGCAGGGGGTAGATTGCACAGAATCTCATCTAAATGAAGTGCAGAACACTACCTATTCCCTAGTACTGGCATAATTCACAAGAGACATATTTTTTAAAGGCAGGGGGAGGGGAAAGGTATATGGAATCTTATGGTTTGATATTTTCTAAATAAGAAAAATGAGTCAAGTGAACTGGAGAGTATATCTGATGTAGTGGAAAATGCTTAGAGAAGGCACTATTTAAACTGATTGTCACCAGATGAGAAAACTAATAATCATAAGTGTTGGGGGGTTCCTGGGTGGCTGCCTCTGTCAGTTAAGCATCTGCCCTTGGCTTAGGTCATGATCCTGGGGTCCTGGGATCCAGCCTTTCTGTCAGGAATCCCTGCTCAGCAGGGAGTCTGCTTCTCCCTCTGCTTGTGCTCTCTCTCACTTTCTCTCTCTCAAATAAATAAAATCTTTTAAAAAGAAACAAACAAAAAGCGTTAGGGCATTCCAGCTAGGAAGGTCAGTTAAAAGGTGATTTTACAATTGAGGTGGGAGAATGAGACTGAAGTAAGAGAGATATTAGGTCATTAAGTATTAGAGATTTGGAATGAGAGTGGTAAGGGATAGAGAAGTAGAATTTGAGCATTAACTAAGGTTACTAATTTTGGTGAATAAGTGGATGACTGTCCATTAGCAAAAATAGGGAAATCTAGAAATATTGGGAAAAGGATAATTATATTTTGGATATATTGAGTTTGAGATGCCTGGAAGACATCCAGAGCGAAATCTCTATTAGCTTGCTCGTTCATTTGGACCTCATTTATTAAATATCCTGCTATGAGTCAGACCCTGTGCTAAGAACTAGACTGTATGCTTTGAAATATGGGTTTGGAGCATAAGTAGATATTAAGGATGTATAGTCCTTGAATCCACAGGAATTAACAAGGTAAGGTGGAAGAAGCTATTAAATGAAAAGAGGCCAAGAGACTAAGAAGCATTAGGATGACCATGAGATTGATGGCTTGGATGCTCACTACCCGAAGACAGTCAAGGAAAAATTGAGGACACAGACAATTACAAGAAGTTTCTTTTGGTGCTATAGGTCTTTTTTTTTTCAATTCTTCACTGCTGTAATAAATTTGAATTTAAAAAGAAATTTGTATTATAATAGTATACATTTTATCTTTTTTGTAGCTGTGCTTGTAATTTTCAAGATTCTATAACATTATTGCTAAAATAATATGAGTGTTAAAGACTTACAGATGTTAAATTATATTTTAAGGATTAAACATGCAATTGAATATTTTGGCTTTATGTATATAATAACTATGTCACAATTATATGGAAACATAGCTATTATCAGATTGAATATCTAGAGCATGTCACAAAGGATATGATTTGGACAAACTTCAGTTTCCTGTTAGAATTTACTGAAGATATTTGTCCAATACTAAAAATTGTATGCAGTTTTTGACAATAAATAACTACTGTAGGATTTGAGTAATTATTAGTTAGCACAATTAAATTATTTGGGCATCAATTTAAAAGTTAAAGATGTACTAACATATATTCATTGGATCAGTGTATTTCATTTTTGATTAATATTTAGGAATAAATAGCACAGATTATTGGAGACTGAAGAGACACTCCCAAAATGCATGAGGCTTAAAACTGAAGCACAGAAAGACTAAATTATACTCACTTTTGGTAGCAGGGCTAAAACCAGGAGCCATATTGCCTAATCGATGAAGTCCACACCATAGATTATTTACTTTTCCCTGCTTGCTTTGTGCTTTTTCAGAAGCATTAATTTACCAGTCTCAAATATTAGGGACCCCTTTCCCTCCTTCTCAGTATTCTACCTACTCATTCATGTTTACATACCCTTGATGAGTGGGTCACCACCAATTTCCATAACTAACACAGGAAAGCCTACTGATTTGTGGTTTTGTATATTCACTGTGCTTTACCTCTGTGGTCTGTGTAGGCATCCAGACCTTGTAGACTCAGGGCCCTCAGCGTTTGATGTTTCTGAGTTTGGGAGAATTTTTTCTTATAATATATGAAGCATATTGTTCAAAGAATGTTCTCTTTCCACAATCTGAAATGTGTACCAAATAAATAGAGGGCTTTCCATAGCATCCTGAACAAGTCCAGTATAAAATAAATATTAACATTTTACTGGGCTACATGAGGATAAGTCACTTTAAGATTCACATTTATTAGATGAATATTTAGAAAAATATTTAGAATATGGGATGACTGTACCACTGGGGAATCTGTAGCCTATTTTGCCACAAGATGTTTTTAACTCTCATTTTCTGCTTTTTTGTATTCAGTCATTCACCAGGCACATGCAACTAAAATGCATTTTAGTTTTACAAAATTTACAAAATTGCACCGCCATGCTGGAGATGGGTATATGAATCAGTGGGGTCAAGAGAAGAATATCATAAACTCTTTCCTAGAGGACACAATGTTTGACCTGAGCTTTAAAGAATGTCTAAGAAATAATTAAGCTTGGAAAGAGGTGTCAGAAAGAGAGAGAGCTTAGGTACACCCTGACTGGAGTAAAGAACAGTTGGAGGAATGGCAAGGGTAAATGAATGGGGGTGGTTTTAGTGAGCTGGGCAGTAGCTATGTCCTGAAGGGATTTGTGTGCCATTTTTAGTTAAGCAGTTTGAGTTAAACACTCAAGGAGGATGATTTTTTTCCTGAAGGCTATGCTGGAGAATGACAGGATAACAATTTTTCCTTAGAAGAGCTATTCTGGCAGTATGGAATGTCATTGGAAAGCCCGTAGAGCAAGTCAGCGGGTTTGGTTAGGAAGCTATTCCCGTAATCCAAATGAGGAAAAAGGGTCCAAGCTAAGGAGTGGGATAAAGAGGAGCAGACAGGTTTTATCTATCTATCTATCTATCTATCTAACATATCTAAACACACACATATATATGTCTGTGTGTATATAATTTTTAATATAAATATTTTTAAGGTAAGATTATTTTCACCTCAGGCTGTACGAAGCAAGCCATTAAGTTTTCTAAAGCAGAACTCATTGTTAGAATGTCTAATCCTTGTCATATAAATATTTAATTATAATGCTTACTGTGTTTTATTCCTTTAAAACCTTAGTTCTACATGTATTTAAAGGCTGCTGAAAAAACATACAAATATAGGATATTTTAAACAACAAAGTCAAAATAAATCGTGTGTGTGTGTGTGTGTGTGTGTGTATCTCAAACATACATAGCATGCCAAGTATGATTTAAAGTGTTTTTTCATGTGTTAGTTAACTAATTAATTCTCCCATCAACCTATGAGATACATATTGTTTCTCCTGTACTGAATGAGGAAATGGAGGCATGGAGTGGATAAATAACTTTACCAAAGTCACATAGCTAATAATTGCCAGAGCCGGTCTTCCAAAATATACAGAGTGCTCCAGAGTCAGGATATCTTATACTACTGAATTGTCCCTTGAAATGCACTTTTTTTTCCATGGGAAAGAGACAAAAAGTAATAATAGAGAATTATAAATAACTCATACTTCTGATTTGGGACAGGAATTTGCCCTGAAAATTTTTTTTTTTAAAGATTCTCTTTATTTGAGGGAGAGTGCACCAGCAGGGTGAAGGGCAGAGGGAGAAGCAGACTCCCCAGCAGGGGTCCCGATGGCGCTCAATCCCAGAACAGAACTCTGGGATCATGACCTGAGCCAAAGGCTCAACCAACTGAGCCACCCAGGTGCCCATGCCCTGAAAATTATTATTTCTCAATAAACATAGATTTATTGAGTGAAGGTATCAATATATTGTAAAATATAAATACATGTTATAGTAGCTATTTATTCATTTGTGCATTAATTTTGGAGCCCTCTCTTATTTTTAGGAAGATACTCCAATAAATCCACAGTTAGGAGGAGAAGTGTTTGGTTTTCATTGACTGTTTTTAAATAATACTGAGAAATTTTTTTCAGTGAAAACCTAAACCCTGTTTACTCTGCTTACATGGAAGGTTTAGCAATATTCAAAACCATTGAACATATGTTTGCCTCCTATGTAGTCGTTAAATGTCTAATAAGGGTCTATAGTCCTTTCCTGAGTGTGTTCTGAAATTTTTTAAAACCATAAAAAAGTTGACAAAAAAGATAAAACTCCTAAATTTATACCATTTGCTTTTTCCCCTCAAAAACTTCATTGATATATCTGCTAAGAATGAGGATATTCTCTATATAATCGTAGTACTGTTATCATATCTAGGAAAATTAACAATGATTCTATAATATCTAATAAACAGTTCATATTCAGATTTTCTTAATTATGTCTAAAATATCTTAAGCAGTTTTGTTGTTTGCATGCTTCTTTTGTCCAGCATCCAATCCAGAGTCATACTTATATTGGTCACTATGTCATTTTAGTCTCATTTAATCTCTGCTAATCCTGACTCCTTTGTTGTTGTTTTTTCATGACACTGACTTTTTTAGAGTCTGGCTGAACCAATTGCCCTATAGAATATCCAGTGTTTTGTTTTTATCTATTTCACTGTGATTAGGTTCAGGTTAAACTTTCTTTGGCAAGAACACTGTAGTAGTAAAAAGTAAAAAGTAACACGTACTTTTTTGCATCACATCAGGTAGCATGTAATGTCAGATTGTTCTACAACTTATTTGCTAAATTTAATCCTTGATTAACATAGTGAACACTAGGTGCCGTTGTAAAAATAAACTTTTCCCTTTGTAATTGCTGGGTATTCTGTGGATCAGTACTTTGAGACCATGTGAATAGCCTGTTCTCCAACAACCTTACTTAGTGGTTTCAGCAGCCATTGATGATTCTTGCCTGAATTAACTGTTAACAGTGGTTAAGAGATGCAAAATGATGGGTTTCTTTTTTTTCTTTCTTTTTAAAGATTTTATTTATTCATTTGAGAGAGAGCACAAGCAGGGGGAGAGGCAGCAGGAGAAAGAGAAGCAGACTACCCCCTGAGCTGGGAGCCCACTGTGGGACTTAATCCTAGGACCTAGAGATCATAACCTGAGCCAAAGGCAGATGCTTAACCATCTCAGCCACCCGGGTGCCCCAACATGGTCGGTTTCTAACGTTATCATTGCTTCTGCTTCTATTGGCTGGTGTTTGTCAAGAAGAGCACTTTCTTTGAGTATTGTGAATTTTTTCCCATTCAACTTGTTATACTTCTTTACTATCATTTTCTTTGTGTTGCTGAAGTTGTGCACTAATCTGGCAAAGGAGATCCCCTTCACGTCTATTCCTGTATCCTGATACAAACCAGTTAGTTTAGAGTACTTCATGCTTGCAGTGTGTCCTCCGTGCATTGTGTACTTTCCCTGCCCTGGATTCAATCATTTCTCCAAGAAGCCCTGGTACTATTTTAGTGGAAAATGGGATTTAGAAACTAACATTTGGGGCTAAGTTGCTATTGGAATAGCATTGCTTCTTAGACATTTATAACTGGACTATTTAGAAAATCAAGTTTTAAAAAATCATTGAATTCATAGAGTGATTTCCAATTTAAATTTTAAATTATCTTTATTGTGTATTTGTATGTTTTTGCTTTGTATAATAGGGAAACTTATCTGTCAGTAGTATAAGTTGCAAATATTTTCTCCAAGTTGAACATTTGGCTTTGACTTCACAGTACAAAATTTTAGGAAAGCTTTCCTTATACTTGGGTTTGTAGACAGATTCCTATGTTTTCTTCTAAGATTGGTATAGCTTCATTTTTAGCATTTAAATCTGACCCATTAAGAATTTATTTTCCTGGTTTATGGAGTGAGATTTCGATACAGTTTCTTCTTTCTTTTCTTTTTTTAAAGATTTTATTTATTGAGAGAGAGAGCATGACCATGGTAGTTGGAGGCAGAGAAGGAGAAGCAAACTTCCCACTAAGTAGGGAGCCCAACACAGGACTTGATTCTAGGACCCTCAGATCATGACCTAAGCCGAAGACATACGCTTAACTGACTGAGCCACCCAGGTGCCCCAGGATCCAGTTTGTTTTTCAGAACAGCCATTCCTTCCCAACACCATGTATTTAAAAGTATCTCTTCCTCTTCACATGTAATTTCTATATGTAATCAGATATTTTTTGAACATTTTAATGTATTCTATTGGCCTACAGGTCTATTCATGTGTCATTATCACATTGTTTTAATTGCAGAGTCTTCTTATAATATAAATTGATATTTGGTAGTGTTTATTTCTACTCTCTGCTCTTTTTATTCCCCACAGTTTTTCTAGGTATTCTTCTATAAAATTCTGTATGAATTTTAGAATCAACTTGTGCTGGGGAAAAAACTTTTTATCAGAATCACACTAAATTCATATATTATCTTGGAGGGAATGGTATAATGCTAATTGTCTTGTTGCAGAATAAGGGATGTCTATTTGTTCAAGATTACTTTTATGTCTTTTATGTCTTTCAGAAGTAGTTTAACATTCATATTGTTTCTTGTATTTATTCAAGTAGTCTGTCTTTTGTATTGCTCTTAAAAATAGGGTATTCTTTTTCACGTATCGTCTAACCAGTTCTTTGAATATATAAAGGATACTGATTTTTTTATATTAAACTTTATACTGTGTTAACTTTCTGATGTATTAGTTCTGTTATTAATGTTATTTTTAGCAGTGATTCTTTTGTATTTTCTAGGTATAAAATTATATTGTCTGAAAAACAGTTTTACTTCTTTTGTAGTTATTAAAAATGCTTGCAACCTCTGCACAAACAACTTTATATTTTAAATTTGGCAGGAAAGAACCCTGCCTCTTAAAACTGTTTTCTACTGGAATATAATAATTTTATTTCATTTTTTCCTAGCCAGAAGTAATCAAAGCATAATATTCTCTGCCTTATATAGAGACTAATGGTGATCTCCAAAACAAATAGGATGCATAGTTATTATAGTGTTGCCTGAAGCAAATGACTCCTAAAATATGTGTCATGAAAGAGAGAATCAAGGTTCCCCTGTCCCTAGCACAGTGCCTTGTGCTTAGTGGGTAATCAAATGGTGATGATACATAATGTTGTTGGATATATGTTCTGGCTTTAGAATTTGGCATATATCCTGCTTTTTTTTTTCTTTTGCAATAAATCTGATCATCTTTGTTCTTTTTTTCTTTTGGTCATTGTCTTGAATTTGGGAGAGTTGAGGAAAACTAAAAAATATGTAATTCTCCTGTTCAGATCAGTCAAATACAGTGGGCTAAAATGTCATATTCTAGTTTTCTACAAAATAAAATACCTAACCATCTCCCCAAAAACATAAAGTTTTTTCCATTATCTTCTCTAGAGTGTATAATATGTGGAGAATTGGGGAACTTTTCAGATAACATATTTCAGTTTTACAGAAAGTTTAGATGCATTATGAAAAGAAATAATAAATTAACATTTTTCAAAATAGTCATAGAAGATTAACTCAAACATTCTGATAACTAATGCACACAGTTAAGAATTCAGTATAGCACACGAACTCAGTGGATATGGTATAGATTCCATTTATTCAGTTCAAGAGTTGAAGGCCTTGTGGGTTTTAGGCATTTAGACTATAGGCATTGTAGATGGAAAGATGAATAAAATTAGGGCCTTACTACAGAAACCAAACACACAAATGGGTCTGGAGTGCTTCTGACTTAGATGCATAGGTTTCAGTCACAGTACTACTGCTCATTGGTTGTATGACTTTGGGAATGTTACCCATCTTCTGATTTACTTTCTGGAAGCCACTACTCTTTCCTTCCTTTGAAGTGGAATTATCTTTGTGGTTTGTTAATTAACTCTCTTAAAATCCTTAATAGTCATTGAGTTTTATTTGTTTTGTGATGTTTTAATTTAAAAAATGTTCTAATTCTTCCTCTGTCATCAATGGCACTACCAGTTCTAGAAGGTTATTTGGTCATGTTCAGGTTTCTTAAATTCCTTATGAGAGTTGCTGGTTTTCTTTTCACGTTCATGGTTTGTGATCCCAACTATACTAATAGAGGTCTAAGCTGTGGCAAAAAAACAAAAACACCCCTCTGCGGAGGCACAGGGATAAGCTTCTCCTCTCAAGTCTCATCAGTTGCAAGTTACAGTCATTTCCCAGTGGCTGGGCCTGGGACTAGATACTTCTAGCTATGTGGGTCCTTTCTCATGTAGGCCCCTTATAGGTCCATTGTGGTACATAGGATCTGCCAGACCCTCAGTATACTACAGACATTAAAATGACAGAGATAGCCAGTTACCCAGAGCATTACAGCTTCTGCAGGCTGAGAGCCCTCAGTGAATTCTGAAAAACCCATTTTTGCATATCCCTTTAGAGGAGACCTGCTTTCCCTGCACAGGTCCTTGCTTGGCACCAAGAACAGAGCCCTCCCACACTCATATCCTGTCCCCTTTCCCCATTCATGACACACTGACCCTGAGATTCCAGAAAAATCTTTGTTTTCTGATATATTCTCCAGGGTTTGCCATCCCTCTTGCCTTAGTCTTTGTAGGCCTCTAGAAAGAAATTAAACTAAACTGCATGATTTCAGATTTTAAAATCATGAGACAAAGTGAGAAAAGAAGATGCTCATCTAGAAGATTAAGTGGAATTGTTATAAAGAATAAGTTATGGAAATGGATAAAAGATCTCAACGTGAGACAGGAATCCATCAGAATCATAGAGGAGAACATACGCAGTAACCTCTTCGATATCAGCCACAGCAACGTCTTTCAAGATATGTCTCCAAAGGCAAAGGAAACAAAAGCGAAAATGAACTTTTGGGACTTCATCAAGATCAAAAGCTTCTGCGCAGCAAAGGAAACAGTCAACAAAACAAAGAGGCAACCCACGGAATAGGAGAAGATATTTGCAAATGATAGTACAGACAAAAGGCTGATATCCAGGATCTGTAAAGAACTCCTCAAACTCAACACACACAAAACAGATAATCATGTCAAAACATGGGCAGAAAACATGAACAGACACTTCTCCAATGAAGACATACAAATGGCTATCAGACACATGAAAATATGTTCATCATCACTAGCCATCAGGGAAATTCAAATTAAAACCACATTGAGATACCACCTTACACCAGTTAGAATGGCCAAAATTAGCAAGACAGGAAACAACGTGTGTTGGAGAGGATGTGGAGAAAGGGGAACCCTCTTAAACTGTTGGTGGGAATGCAAGTTGGTGCAGCCACTTTGGAGAACAGTGTGGAGATTCCTTAAGAAATTAAAAATAGAGCTTCCCTATGACCCTGCAATTGCACTACTGGGTATTTACCCCAAAGATAAAGATGTAGTGAAAAGAAGGGCCATCTGTACCCCCAATGTTTATAGCAGCAATGGCCACGGTCGCCAAACTGTGGAAAGAACCAAGATGCCCTTCAACGGACGAATGGATAAGGAAGATGTGGTCCATATACACTATGGAGTATTATGCCTCCATCAGAAAGGATGAATACCCAACTTTTGTGTCAACATGAACGGGACTGGAAGAGATTATGCTGAGTGAAATAAGTCAAGCAGAGAGAGTCAGTTATCATATGGTTTCACTTAGTTGTGGAGCATAGCAAATAACATGGAGGACATAGGGAGATGGAGAGGAGAAGGGAGTTGAGGGAAATTAGAAGGAGAGATGAACCATGAGAGACTATGGACTCTGAAAAACAATCTGAGGGTTTTGAAGGGGCAGGTGGTGGGAGGTTGGGGGAGCCAGGTGGTGGGTATTATGGAGGGCACGTATTGCATGGAGCACTGGATGTGGTGTGTAAACAATGAATTCTGTTACACTGAAAAGAAATAAAAATAAAATTGGGAAAAATAAATAATATGAATTAAAAAAAAGAAAAAGTTATGAGAGTAAAATAAAATGAACTGCAAAATTTAAAGAAATAATAGAATAAAATTTCCCTGGGCAGATGATAAGACTGCAGATTAAAGGGTTTATCAAGTCTTGGGAAAGATGAATTGTAAGCAAGACACAGTTAGATATACCTTGGTGAAATTCCTGATTTCCCAGATGCAGGGAAAATCTCAAAAGCCTGTACAGAGGAGGAACAGGTTCTTTACCTTGAAAGAGAGTTGAATTGGACTTCTCATCTAAAACTCAAAAAGCTGGCTGATAGTGGAATAATCCGTCCAGACAACCAAGATAAAGGGTTTCTTATCCAAAAACCCATTATTCAGACAAAGCATCATGTATCTACTAGCAATGGAAGGCATTGAATAAATATACTGGGATTTAGAGAGTACTCTAATTGAATTACAACTCAATTAGAATGGAAATCTCAAGATACAGGGGAAAACATTAAATTTTTCTATTAGACATAAAGGAATCATTAAGGTTTTTTTCTTACTATGTTTTTTGTTTCATAAATTCATACTAAGCACTTGTACAAATTCCTGTGCACTTTTATCCATTTAAATTTAACTATAATTTATGTAGAAAAATAGAGAAGTAAAAGCCTTCTATAAACCTAATCTTTCGTGGAGTAAGGATGTATTGGTAAATATAGTATCCTGGTTAGAGGGATATTTAAATAGTTCATTTGTATAAATAATTAATAATGTACTTATTACTGTTAGAATTAGAAGATAACCAATAGCATCATTGAAACATTGGTAGAAATTCAAGAAAGAAAAAGGGTATGCACTGAAATGGACCAAAAACAAGATAAAAGATAAGACACAACAATATAACTAAATGGAAGTGGAGTTGTGCTTCCAGGTAGGAAGTATAAGGTTGGTGATGATCATTACTCCTAGTGCAACATCATGTTGACTTCGTATAAAACAAAAAGTCATCAAGATACTCTTAACTATAGGAAACAAACTGAAGGTTGCTGGAGGAGTGGGGGGAGATTGGGGTAATTGGATGATGGGCATTAAGGAGAGCACATGATATGATGAGCACTGGGTGTTATATGCAACTGATGAATTATTGAACACTATCTGAAACTAATGATGTACTATATGTTGGCTAATTGAATTTAAATAAAAAGTCATCAAAGGGATGTGGACACAAAGACGTGTGCATGGATTAAATTCCAAAGAGTGCCTACTCCATAAGGCAGTGGAGACCAGCAGTCGCTTTAATACCTGAGACTATTGAGACAGAGACACAGAAACTGGTAGCAAGTGTTTTATAGGCAGAATGACTTTGCTAAAACAGGAATCAACTGAATTTCCAAGGACTGTGTAGGCTGGCATAATGGATTGGAATCCAAAAGGCCCCAGATATGTGTCCGTTGTCTCCACACAGCACCTCCCCCAAAACCAGTGTCATAGGAAATGAGAAAAGCAGAGAGAGAAAGTTCCCTTATTCTCTAGAGGTTTAAATTCCAAATTTCTAGAAGGAGGAACTGATCTTATTTTTTGGATATTTAATAGATAAATCAGCCCATCCCCAACCCAGGCCAACTCCAGATTTGAACACAAAGATGCACCTCTCACCAGAGCTTTCAAGAAGAGGAAAGAGTGAGCCCTTTTGGGAGAAGCATGTTTTCTGTTTCATTCTCTACTAATTATATGTCTAACAGATCTAACCTACAGTCAGAAATATGAAGAAATAAATGAGCAGGAATAGGTGGCCCATAATCAAGAAAAAGAACAACCAGTATAAGGAAACTACAGATGATGAAAATGTTGGATATGCAGACAAGAACTTTAATATGGCCTTTATAACTATGTTAAATGACTTTTGAGGAAACATGGTGGATGAAGTATTTCAGCAGAGAAATGGAAACTATAAAAAAGAAATAAATGGGGGCACCCAGGTGGCTCAGTGGTTAAGCCTCTGCCTTCGGCTCAGGTCATGATCCCAGGGTCCTGGAATCGAGCCCCGCATCGGGCTCTCTGCTCAGCAGGGAGCCTGCTTCCTCCTCTCTCTCTGCCTGCCTCTCTGCCCACTTGTGATCTCTGTCTGTCAAATAAATAAAATCTTAAAAAAAAAAAAAAAAAGAAAGGGAAATTCTATACCCAGAGAGTGTAATAGATGAAATGAAAAATTCATTAAGTGGGCCTAATTGCTGATAGTGCACATGGAAAGAAAGGGTCAGTGAACTCAAAGACAGAACAATAAAATGTATCCAAATTGAAGCACAGGGTATGGGAAGGAAATAACAGAGCATCAAACTTGTGTGACTACATCAAATTATCTAAACAAGTATAATTGGAATTCTAGAAGGGAAATACAAGATAGTGTAAAGAAGTAATGGGCCAAGAGTATTACACCTCTAATAAAAAACATTAATGTAGGAGATATAAAAAGCTTACCAAATCCCAAGAAGGATATATATAAATGAAATCTCACCTAGGTATATTTTAATTAAACTGAAGGAAATGAAACCTAAAGAAAAAATCATGAAAGCAGCCAGGGGGAAAAATGCATCACATTCAGAGAATAATAGGAAGAATTGATGGCTCCATCCTCATAAGAAATAATGGGATAAATCAGTGAAGTTCTGAAAGACAATGGCTATCAACCTAGATTTCAATACCCAGCAAAAATGTCCTTCATATATAAATGCCTGCTAAAGACTTTTCAGGAAAAAAAGTTACCCACAGAGAGATTCTACAAAAGGTTCATCAGTCTAAATGGAAATGATCTCAGATGAAAACCTGGATCTGCAGAAGGAATGAAAACACTAGAAAGGATAAATATATGTATAAATATAAAAAGCTGATTTTTTCATTCTTAAAGACTACTGACTGCTTAAAACAAGTATTGTGACAGTATGTTCTGGGATTTATAACATGTAGAGGTAAAATATGACAGTAGCATAAAGGATAGAAGGGTAAATAGAATAATACTGTTTTAAGATACTTAACATTGTTGGTAAAGCAGAAAAATCTTAATTCAGGGTATACTGTAACAAATTAGAGATGTCTGAGACAATCTCTCACCACTAAAAAAACAGAAAAATGTGTAGCTAACAGTATAGCCATCGGGGATGTAAAATGGAATAGTAATAGTATTTGATTATTTCAAAAGAGTATGGAAAAAAGAAGAAGGAAGAATGGAACAGATATAGATGCAATGAAATAGCAAGATGGCAGACTTAAACACAGCCATATTGGTAATCAGAGTAAATGTAAATCAAAAAGCAGAGACTGTCAGACTGGACAATCTAGTGGTGGATATTTATTGACACACTGATTTTTTTGTTTGGTAGAGTAATTTACTCTACAGATGTAATATTCTTAAGTTCATTTGAGGTATTTGATAAATTGGACCTTTTAACTGTATTACTACTGCACAACTCACGTATTTAGTAAACAAAAAGTTAATTTAAATAAACACAATTGTATTTTCATTTTGTTTATTTGTTTCCCAGAAAGTGAGCATATTAGGTAGGATTCTCTAGAGAAATACCACCAGTAGGATGTATATATAGATTTATTTTGAGGAATTGGTTTACATGATTGTGGATTCAGGCCAGGTACAAAACCTGCAAGGTTAGGTGGCAGGCTGGAGACCCAGGGAAGAGTTATAGTTCAAGTCCGAAAACAATCTGTTGACAAAATTCCTTCTCTTTCGGGGGAAGTCAGTCTTTTTCTTAAGACCCAGGATGAAGCCCTCTCACATTATGGAAAACAATCTGCTTTACTCAAAGACTACCAATTCAAGTGTTCATCTTATCCAAAAAATACTTTCACGGAAGTATCTGGAATGTTTGACCAAATATCTGGGTACTGTGGCCTAGCCAAGCTGACAAACAAAAATAACTAGCACAGCAATCTATTTATTATGAGCTTTCACTTATCATCATACCTTAATAAAAGTGAAATAACACACAAACAGATTTTTTAGATAAAATTTACTTAAAATAGTTGTTTGGGGACATTTTTTCTTAAGTTTATTTTTTCTGTATATTCTTTACCAAAAGCTTTATTAAGCATGTTTGATTGTCTTTCCAAACGGTATTATTTCAATAGGCAATCTAAGTTTCAAACTGAGAATTTATCTTTGGGTAATCCACTTTTCAAAATGTTAGGGTGTTTTTTGTTTGTTTTTAATTTTATTTTATTTTATTTCGGTGTTCCAAAATTCATTGTTTATGCACCACACCCAATGCTCCATGCGATACGTGCCCTCCTTAATACCCACCACCAGGCTCACTCAACCCCCCACCCCCCTCCCTTCCAAAACCCTCAGTTTGTTTCTCAGAGTCCACAGTCTCTCATGGTTCGACTCTCCTCTCCGTCGTTTTTATCACCTTGTTATCCTGAAATTGAAACTGTAAAATATGTAATTTTTTCTTTGTAATTATATAAGCTGAAGATATATATTTGGGGTTTTTTGTTTTTTTTTAGTTTTTTATTTTCAACATTTTGAAATTACTTTCTAATTGGATGTGAATTTTAAAATTAGTAATCAGTCTAGGTCAATTTTATAACAGTCAGATTACAATAGTGAGAACACACATGTAAAATGTTGCTAATTCCTGAGTCTCGTGGTGTGACCACTCGTTTAAAAGCCAGTGTATGCCAGACTTCTCAGTGAATGTGGCCAAAGAGGGCTGTGGGAGTGTGGGCACCAGGGAAGTGGGGATTTCACCATTTGTTCTGTAGACCTCAGTATTACTAAACTCTCACAGTAAGGATCAACATTATCTGAACATTTTCTAATATGTTTCCTAGGGGTTTTTTAAAAATTTTTTTATTCAAGGCCAGTGTTACTCCATGAATAAAAATGAATAAATAAAAATAAAAATAAAGTGATTTCCATAAAAATCACTTTAAAGATTTTATTGATTCTTAAGGCAAAACTGTTAATTTGCTGTCTTTTTTTTTTTTTTTTTTTTTTTTTTCAAAAAAAGGACATCTCTGTTTTACTCAATTCTTGAGGTCAGAAAGTACAACTTAGCCTTTATAATTTATCTTTTTTCATTGATCCCAAGTATAGCTACTCAGTAAATATTACTTGATTGAATAAGTATTATTTATACTTCATTGGCTAATAATAGACGCTGAGAAAATTTTTTTAAATGAAACAAAAACCATGTTTTTTTAAGATCATGTTTTATGATACTTTGTTCATTTTTAGTATATTCTTGCACAGTGATAAAAAGTGATTGTTTTGTGATGCTCTCACTTAATCCTTTATCATACTTGAAGAAAAATGAGTTTTAAATGCCTGTAAATGAGAGAACTGGTGTTTGTTTCAACTAGAAATTGTGCTAATTGCTAACAGTACATTGCAGTTCTCGCTTCTAACCAGACCTGCATGTAACAGCCTATACCATTATTTGAAAAAACTTTTCTAATGTCCTGACTCACATATCGGTTTGCTGATGGACAGAGACTGTAAAGCAAAGGAGACCCACACCTGTGTTCGTTTTTAACTTGAGCTAGACTTTGAACCAGTATCTTTACAGATGAGATACAATGTGTTATATCCTTAAAAGCTGTTTATTAAAAGGAATGCAGGAGAGGACATTGGGAACAAAAAGGTAAATCTACACATGATAAAAGGAATTTTCTGAAGTTTAGCAGTCATTATTTTAAAGGAGAGAATCAGGGCAACTTTTTTTTTTCAGACACTCCATGGTGATTGAATAAATAGAATATGGCATGGTAGGAAGTCAAATGATCAAAGAGAAATTCAAGTGGATTTATTTATTCTTTTTGAGAAAATACTGAGGTGATTCCTTTTATAGCCTTTGTGATATTTCTTTATGAAAACTTGACGACCTCAAGTCAGAAATAAAACTTTAATGGAAGAAATGCAGCAGAGTGGAGATAATGATATAATTTTTGAGCCAAGAGCAGGATATGGACACATCTTGCACTATTGCTAAACACCGCTTGAATGGGAAGATTGGCTCAGCTCACTTTGAATTGGGTCGCTTAGTTAGCTAAACTCTCCAACTGTTTCTGACCAAAGAATTCATGATACGACTTTAAAGGATCCTGCCATTCATGTGAGGCTTTTTTTTCTTATAAGCTGTAGGAGTCACCTCTTATTGACATAAATGTTTTTAAAATAAAATGGTTAGGTATAATAAGCAAATATTCACCATCTTTTCTTTTCATAGGGATTAACAGCATGGAAAGAAAGCCTGGTAACCATCATGTAGATACAGCACCAATGGTAAGGCAGTCTATTTCTGCATTGTTCAAATGGATAAGCTACAAATTGATACTGGTTATAGTGACACAAAATGCCACCATAGAAAAAGCTTGTAACCTTCCTTTTTTTTTTTTTTTTTAAAGATTTTATTTATTTATTTGACAGAGAGAGAGAGATCACAAGTAGGCAGAGAGAGAGGCAGAGAGAGAGGAAGGGAAGCAGGCTCCCTGCCTAGCAGAGAGCCTGATGTGGGGCTCGATCACAGGACCCTGGGATCATGACCCAAGCCGAAGGCAGAGGCTTTAACCCACTGAGCCACCCAGGTGCCCCGTAACCTTCCTTTTACCAAAAGTTATATCCCTTCCAGAAAATTAACCTCATGTTTTCTTACTTAATGAGGAAAACATACTAATTTTTACCAAGATATAGGAAAATAAGATACTCTATCATTTTTACAGGTACTTATTTATATTATGTTATATATAGAATGATTTTAATTTAAAAATATCTCATATTTTGAACAAATTAATATAAATACGCAAATTGATTTACACTCTTTTTAAAAGGAGTGTTATTTTGCACACTAGCATCATTATTTAGAGTGAATGTTTCATTTCTTTTATGGATTGCTATGCTTTATTATTATAGCAGTGAAATCTTTTATCCCTCTTCCATTACTGCCAGACAACAAAAGGCATTTAACAATTACAGTACCTATTTACTATGTTAAAAATAATTATACAAGAGAATGTAGAAGGAAAACAAATTTCCCTTTTAATCTCTGAATATAATATTTGAATAAAATATGTACCAGTTGCCAGTTTCCACTTGAGTCATATGACGATATAGGCTAGCACATATTTTACTCTTCACCAAGCATAATCTTGTTTCTCTTATCCTTTCTATACATTAAGTCTTCCAAGTACTCCATAGAATTCATCATTTCCTGTTAGAAAGATTTGGTAATATATTTTAGGGACATAAAGACAATATTAAATCATATTTAACTTTATTGATAATATTTTCCTCACTGGCAGATTGACTCCACTTTCTATTTGTAAAAAATTCACGTGATTGAGACAACATGTTTGATAAATTAGTATGTGGGGCTCTGGAAAAGAGTACTGTTTGAAGAATTGAGTATCATTATAATCATGAAAAATACTTGGCTAGGGGCATGTGGGTGGCTCAGTTGCTTAAGCGTCTGCCTTCAGCTCAGGTCATGATCCCAGGGTCCTGGAACTGAGCCCCATGTCAGGCTCCCTACTCAGCAGGGAGCGTGCCTCTCCCTCACCCTCTCCCTCTGCCTTCCGCTCCCCCTGCTTGTGTACTCTCTCTGTCAAATAAATAAATAAATCTTAAAAAAAAAAAAAAAAAGGAAAGAAAGAAAAATACTTGGCTCTAGTGTGTATTGCAGTTATACTGGTAAGTATGCTAAAATAGTAGTTACAACATTGTGTAAATTGTGTTTTTTAAGATTAAAAAAAATGAAGACTAGCAATTATGGGAAATAATTTCTTTTCTCTGAGGTGTAGGTCTTAAAAGTTGAGGTGCCTGATGTGTGACTTGAACCTTTTGCTCTTTGGGGAAAACTCCAGGTTTTACTTTTTCTCCTGGTTGTGGGTCACTGTCCTGGAACGGGGTTTATGGCAAGGTTGTACCTCAGGCTCTCTCCTACATGCTTCTGTGTGGTTTTCTTCTCGTTTGCCTCAGGTGTAGTCAGCATTCAGCCAGTCTTTAGGTTTTGTTTTTTTGTTTTGTTTTTTTTTAAGATTTTATTTATTTATTTGACAGAAACCACAAGTAGGCTGAGAGGCAGGCAGAGAGAGGAAGGGGAGCAGGCTCCCTGCCAAGCAGAGAGCCCAATCTGGGGCTCAATCCCAGGACCCTGGGATCACAACCTGAGCTGAAGGCAGAGGCTTAAACCCACTGAGCCACCCAGGCACCCCAAGTCTTTAGGTTTTTTAAGAGGAAACTGTTCCATATGTAGCTGCAGGCTCAGCGTGTCTGTGGGAGAAGGTACGGTGATGATCTTCCTATGTAACCAACCATCTTGAACTGGAACCTCTTAATGTATTTCGAAAAGATACTCACTGGATTATTTTACATACTTTTGAAATTAATTTTATTTCTACAGGCATTCCTACAGCATCTGTGTTTACATTTCTGGTTTTGTTGGTGTGGGGGGCAGGGGGGTTGTGCATTCTAGAACTCAGAAAAGTACATCCTGGCAGAGTTGTATTTCTTTTTTAAGTGGGCTCCACTCAAAATCCTGAAATCAAGACCTGAGCTGAAATCAAGAATCAGACACTTAACAGACTGAGCCACCCAGATGCCCCCAGAGACTTTTTTGTTTTGTTTTACCTGTAGACAGATTATAGGTTTCCCTGTTAATTAAATGAGGAAATAATAGAACTGACTTCTCTTGCAGTTGTGAGAAATAATGGCATTAACGTTTGCAGGAATGCTCTAATGATCTCGGAATGATTCCAAAGAACCAGGAACAAAATCTAATACATAGGAGTTTAGGTATTGTTGATTTTTGTTTATGTTCTTCCAGTTGGATTCTTAAATGATAGCTCCTAATGTATTAATAAAATTTCGATTTGTGAAGTCCATATGTTTTAATATACTTGGTTTATAGAGGCACACCCCAAACACTCATCAGTTTTCCAGGTTCTCACATGCGCCAGGCTGCATTTTCGGTATGTTTTTCTGAATCCTTCTGTCCGTTTACTACAAACTAAAGATACTCTACTGCCCCTCACTCCTATTTAGTTCCCCAGCTTACTGACAGTTAACCTTGGCCCTTTCTCCATAACATAGAATTACAAGCCTTTTACCCAATGTCTTCTGGTCCTCAGGACAGGAAAAGTGATTCTTCACAGAAATATGATGATACCTAATTTCCATCCTCTATATGGGTGTGCCCTTGTTTTCCTCAAAGGGTTTAAGAAAAGAAAATATTTATAGAGGGATGCCTGGGTGGCTCAGTGGGTTAAAGCCTCTGCCTTTGGCTCGGGTCATGATCCCAGAGTCCTGGGATCAAGCCCCGCATCGGGCTCTCTGCTCGGCAGGGAGCCTGCTTTCTCCTCTCTCTCTCTCTCTCTAACTGCCTTTCTACCTACTTGTGATCTCTATCTGTCAAATAAATAAATAAAATCTTTAAAAAAAAAAAAAAGAAAAGAAAATATTTATAGAGATAAAGAAATGAAAAGGTCTGTTTAAAAATATAACAAAGTATGATATTTATAAGTTCAAATGTGGTACCCTACTAACCTAAAAATGAGAGATACTTCTGGGGCCTGAGAAAAGGAGTGGACCCAGGGTCTAGTATGGCTGAGGCCGGGTCTTTGAGTGGCTTCCTAACCTGGCCCCTAACCATCAGTCTCCAGCTTACCGCTCTACACGGTATCATCCCAACTTCCCACTTGCTCCACATACCGCCATGAATGGCATGGGTCTAGGGGAGTGCTAGATGCTAATTACAGCTATTCAGCAGAGAGGGAAATGAGACTTTCTCAGACCTCTATAACAGGGAAAGCTGTGTTTCTTGAGATTCCACAGGGGAATGAACTTTTCAGTAAATATATGGTTACAGAGGATAGTTTGATCTGGTAGCACTATAATGTGATGCAGTGTTTTTTAAGTAAGTATAGGTTAGCCTAAGAATAAAACCACCTCAGTCTTTGTTTTGTGTTCTCTCCCACTCTCTTTTTAACTTACTTATATCCCTCTTTTTTTCATTTATTACATGAGATTTAATTTTTTTGTTTGGTATTTTTTTCTTTCTGACATAAATAATACCATATGTGTTTTTGAGATGCCTTCAATAGAAATAGAACATTAGAGGGGGAGGAGTCAAGATGGCGGAGAAGTAGCAGGCTGAGACTACTTCAGGTAGCGGGAGATCAGCTAGATAGCTTATCTAAAGATCGCAAACACCTACAAATCCAACGGGAGATCGAAGAGAAGAAGAACAGCAACTCTAGAAACAGAAAATCAACCACTTTCTGAAAGGCAGGACTGGCGGAGAAGTGAATCCAAAGCGACAGGAAGATAGACCGCGGGGGGAGGGGCCGGCTCCCAGCAAGCGGCGGAGCAACAGAGCACAAAATCGGGACTTTTAAAAGTCTGTTCCGCTGAGGGACATCGCTCCAGAGGCTTAACCGGGGTGAAGCCCACGTGGGGTCAGTGTGGCCCCAGGTCCCGCAGGGTCACAGAAGGATCGGGGGTGTCTGAGTGTCGCAGAGCTTACAGGTATTAGAACAGGGAAGCCAGCTACAGAGACAGAGCCGAGGAGTAAGCTCTAAGCTCGGCGTTACCTTGAACCGGTCGCAGGCTCGGTCAGCTCGGAGCGCGGCCGGAGGCAGGGTGACGGGAGTAAATCGGC
This sequence comes from Enhydra lutris kenyoni, assembly GCF_002288905.1. Lineage (NCBI taxonomy): Eukaryota > Metazoa > Chordata > Mammalia > Carnivora > Mustelidae > Enhydra > Enhydra lutris. The sequence goes on along the minus strand of NW_019154101.1, from coordinate 29,371,663 downwards.
GCTGTTCTCTGAGGGCGCACTGAGGAGTGGGGCCCCAGGCTCTCGGCTCCTCCAGGCCAGAGACCGGGAGGCTGCCATCTTCATTCCCGCCCTCCGGAACTCTACGGAAAGCACTCAGGGAACAAAAGCTCCCGAAAGCAAACCCGAGCGGATTACTCAGCCCGGCCCCGGGTAAGGGCAGTGCAACTCCGCCTGGGGCAAAGACACTTGAGAATCACTACAACAGGCCCCTCCCCCAGAAGATCAACAAGAAACCCAGCCAGGACCAAGTTCACCTACCAAGGAGTGCAGTTTCAATACCAAGGAGAGCAGCGGAATTCCAAAGAAGGAGAAAGCAAAGCACGGAACTCATGGCTTTCTCCCCATGATTCTTTAGCCTTGCAGTTAATTTAATTTTTTTTCTTTTTCAATTTATTTTTCTTCTTCTGCTAAATTTTTTTAACTTTTACCCTTTTCTTTTTTAACGTTTTTTAACTAGTTTATCTAATATATAATATATATATTTTTCCTTTTTATATTTTTTCTTTATTGGTTTTCTTTTTTTAATTGTTTCTTTCTTTCTTCTTTTTTTTTTTCTTCTTTCTGAACCTCTTTTTATCCCCTTTCTCCCCCCTCACGATTTGGGATCTCTTCTGATTTGGCTAAAGCATATTTTCCTGGGGTTGTTGCCACCCTTATAGTATTTTACTTGCTGCTTCATCTACTCTTATCTGGACAAAATGACAAGACGGAAAAATTCACCACAAAAAAAAGAAGAGGCAATACCAAAGGCTAGGGACCTAATCAATACAGACATTGGTAATATGTCAGATCTAGAGTTCAGAATGATGATTCTCAAGGTTCTAGCCGGGCTCGAAAAAGGCATGGAAGATATTAGAGAAACCCTCTCGGGAGATATAAAAGCCCTTTCTGGAGAAATAAAAGAACTAAAATCGAACCAAGTTGAAATCAAAAAAGCTATTAATGAGGTGCAATCAAAAATGGAGGCTCTCACTGCTAGGATAAATGAGGCAGAAGAAAGAATTAGCGATATAGAAGACCAAATGACAGAGAATAAAGAAGCTGAGCAAAAGAGGGACAAACAGCTACTGGACCATGAGGGGAGAATTCGAGAGATAGGTGACACCATAAGACGAAACAACATTAGAATAATTGGGAGAAGAAGAGGAAACAGAGAGGGGAGCAGAAGGTATATTGGAGAGAATTATTGGAGAGAATTTCCCCAATATGGCAAAGGGAACAACCATCAAAATCCAGGAGGTTCAGAGAACCCCCCTCAAAATCAATAAGAATAGGTCCACACCCCGTCACCTAATAGTAAAATTTACAAGTCTTAGTGACAAAGAGAAGATCCTGAAAGCAGCCCGGGAAAAGAAGTCTGTAACATACAATGGTAAAAATATTAGATTGGCAGCAGACTTATCCACAGAGACCTGGCAGGCCAGAAAGAGCTGGCATGATATATTCAGAGTACTAAACGAGAAAAACATGCAGCCAAGAATACTATATCCAGCTAAGCTATCATTGAAAATAGAAGGAGAGATTAAAAGCTTCCAGGACAAACAAAAACTGAAAGAATTTGCAAATACCAAACCAGCTCTACAGGAAATATTGAAAGGGGTCCTCTAAGCAAAGAGAGACCCAAAAAGTAGTAGATCAGAAAGAAACAGAGACAATATACAATACCAGTCACCTTACAGGCAATACAATGGCACTAAATTCATATCTCTCAATACTTACCCTGAATGTTAATGGGCTAAATGCCCCAATCAAAAGACACAGGGTATCAGAATGGATAAAAAAACAAAACCCATCTATATGTTGCCTACAAGAAACTCATCTTAAACCTGAAGACACCTCCAGATTTAAAGTGAGGGGGTGGAAAAGAATTTACCATGCTAAGGGACATCAGAAAAAAGCAGGAGTAGCAATCCTTATATCAGATCGATTAGATTTTAAGCCAAAGACTATAATAAGAGATGAGGAAGGACACTATATCATACTCAAAGGAACTGTCCAACAAGAAGATCTAACAATTTTAAATATCTATGCCCCTAACGTGGGAGCAACCAACTATATAAGCCAATTAATAACAAAATCAAAGAAACACATCGACAATAATACAATAATAGTAGGGGATTTTAACACTCCCCTCACTGAAATGGACAGATCATCCAAGCAAAAGATCAACAAGGAAATCAAGGCCTTAAATGACACACTGGACCAGATGGACATCACAGATATATTCAGAACATTTCATCCCAAAGCAACAGAATACACATTCTTCTCTAGTGCACATGGAACATTCTCCAGAATAGATCATATTCTCGGTCCTAAATCAGGTCTCAACCGTTATCAAAAGATTGGAATCATTCCCTGCATATTTTCAGACCACAATGCTCTGAAGCTAGAACTCAATCACAAGAGGAAATTTGGAAAGAACCCAAATACATGGAGACTAAACAGCATCCTTCTAAAGAATGAATGGGTCAACCAGGAAATTAAAGAAGAGTTGAAAAAATTCATGGAAACAAATGATAATGAAAACACAACGGTTCAAAATCTGTGGGACACAACAAAGGCAGTCCTGAGAGGAAAATATATAGCGGTACAAGCCTTTCTCAAGAAACAAGAAAGGTCTCAGGTACACAACCTAACCCTACACCTAAAAGAGCTGGAGAAAGAACAAAGAAACCCTAAACCCAGCAGGAGAAGAGAAATCATAAAGATCAGAGCAGAAATCAATGAAATAGAAACCAAAAAAACAATAGAACAAATCAACGAAACAAGGAGCTGGTTCTTTGAAAGAATTAATAAGATCGATAAACCCCTGGCCAGACTTATCAAAAAGAAAAGAGAAAGGACCCAAATAAATAAAATCATGAATGAAAGAGGAGAGATCACAACGAACACCAAAGAAATACAGACAATTATAAGAACATACTATGAGCAACTCTACGCCAACAAATTTGACAATCTGGAAGAAATGGATGCATTCCTAGAGACATATAAACTACCATAACTGAACCAGGAAGAAATAGAAAGCCTGAACAGACCCATAACCAGTAAGGAGATTGAAACAGTCATCAAAAATCTCCAAACAAAAGCCCAGGGCCAGATGGCTTCCCGGGGGAATTCTACCAAACATTTAAAGAAGAACTAATTCCTATTCTCCTGAAACTGTTCCAAAAAATAGAAATGGAAGGAAAACTTCCAAACTCATTTTATGAGGCCAGCATCACCTTGATCCCAAAACCAGACAAGGATCCCATCAAAAAAGAGAACTACAGACCAATATCCTTGATGAACACAGATGCAAAAATTCTCGCCAAAATACTAGCCAATAGGATTCAACAATACATTAAAAGGATTATTCACCACGACCAAGTGGGATTTATTCCAGGGCTGCAAGGTTGGTTCAACATCCGCAAATCAATCAATGTGATACAACACATTAATAAAAGAAAGAACAAGAACCATATGATACTCTCCATAGATGCTGAAAAAGCATTTGACAAAGTACAGCATCCCTTCCTGATCAAAACTCTTCAAAGTGTAGGGATAGAGGGCACATACCTCAATATTATCAAAGCCATCTATGAAAAACCCACCGCAAATATCATTCTCAATGGAGAAAAACTGAAAGCTTTTCCGCTAAGGTCAGGAACACGGCAGGGATGTCCATTATCACCACTGCTATTCAACATAGTACTAGAAGTCCTAGCCTCAGCAATCAGACAACAAAAGGAAATTAAAGGCATCCAAATTGGCAAAGAAGAAGTCAAACTATCACTCTTCGCAGATGATATGATACTATATGTGGAAAACCCAAAAGACTCCACTCCAAAACTGCTAGAACTTGTACAGGAATTCAGTAAAGTGTCAGGATATAAAATCAATGCACAGAAATCAGTTGCATTTCTCTACACCAACTACAAGACAGAAGAAAGAGAAATTAAAGAGTCAATCCCATTTACAATTGCACCCAAAACTATAAGATACCTAGGAATAAATCTAACCAAAGAGACTAACAATCTATACACAGAAAACTATAAAGTACTCATGAAAGAAATTGAGGAAGACACAAAGAAATGGAAAAATGTTCCATGCTCCTGGATTGGAAGAATAAATATTGTGAAAATGTCTATGCTACCTAAAGCAGTCTACACATTTAATGCAATTCCTATCAAAGTACCATCCATTTTTTTCAGAGAAATGGAACAAATAATCCTAAAATTTATATGGAACCAGAAAAGACCTCGAATAGCCAAAGCAATATTGAAAAAGAAAGCCAAAGTTGGTGGCATCACAATTCCGGACTTCAAGCTCTATTACAAAGCTGTCATCATCAAGACAGCATGGTACTGGCACAAAAACAGACACATAGATCAATGGAACAGAATAGAGAGCCCAGAAATAGACCCTCAACTCTATGGCCAACTAATCTTCGACAAAGCAGGAAAGAATATCCAATGGAAAAAAGACAGCCTCTTCAACAAATGGTGTTGGGAAAATTGGACAGCCACATGCAGAAAAATGAAATTGGATCATTTCCTTACACCACACACGAAAATAGACTCAAAATGGATGAAGGATCTCAATGTGAGAAAGGAATCCATCAAAATCCTTGAGGAGAACACAGGCAGCAACCTCTTCGACCTTAGCCGCAACAACATCTTCCAAGGAACGTCGCCAAAGGCAAGGGAAGCAAGGGCAAAAATGAACTATTGGGATTTTATCAAGATCAAAAGCTTTTGCACAGCAAAAGAAACAGTTAACAAAACCAAAAGACAACTGACAGAATGGGAGAAGATATTTGCAAACGACATATCGGATAAAGGGCTAGTGTCCAAAATCTATAAAGAACTTAGCAAACTCAACACCCAAAGAACAAATAATCCAATCAAGAAATGGGGAGAGGACATGAACAGACATTTCTGCAAAGAAGACATCCAGATGGCCAACAGACACATGAAAAAGTGCTCCACATCACTCGGCATCAGGGAAATACAAATCAAAACCACAATGAGATACCACCTCACACCAGTCAGAATGGCTAAAATTAACAAGTCAGGAAATGACAGATGCTGGCGAGGATGCGGAGAAAGAGGAACCCTCCTACACTGTTGGTGGCAATGCAAGCTGAGAGCGCCGAATCCTAACCACTAGACCACCAGGGAAGACCTATGTGGCAATGCAAGCTGGTGCAACCACTCTGGAAAACAGCATGGAGGTTCCTCAAAATGTTGAAAATAGAACTACCCTATGACCCAGCAATTGCACTGCTGGGTATTTACCCTAAAGATACAAACGTAGTGATCCGAAGGGGCACGTGCACCCGAATGTTTATAGCAGCAATGTCTACAATAGCCAAACTATGGAAAGAACCTAGATGTCCATCAACAGACGAATGGATAAAGAAGATGTGGTATATATACACAATGGAATACTATGCAGCCATCAAAAGAAATGAAATCTTGCCATTTGCGACGACGTGGATGGAACTAGAGGGTATCATGCTTAGCAAAATAAGTCAATCGGAGAAAGACAACTATCATATGATCTCCCTGATATGAGGGAGAGGAGATGCAACATGGTGGGTTAAGGGGGTAGGAGAAGAGTAAATGAAACAAGATGGGATTGGGAGGGAGACAAACCATAAGTGACTCTTAATCTCACAAAACAAACTGAGGGTTAATGGGGGGAGGGGGGTTGGGGGGGGTGGGATTATGGACATTGGGGA